>NW_022196903.1:81224274-81249408 GCF_008632895.1 Mastomys coucha
ACTGAAGAAGGATCAGCATCCATGTCCAAGCCAAACACTGACACTGAAGAAGGATCAGCATCCATGTCTTCAATATCATCACTTCCTGGTTTAAGCTAATAATGGTCAACTCACAATCATTTACCCACATCGACGCTCCAAACTGCTTATATTTTAAATGCTGAGAACTATCATCCTTCCTACCTCATAGTAAATGTAATAGTTGAGATTAACTTTTTTAGCCTGGTCTGAGAGATGAGGAAAACCTCTAAAGCAACAACTATGCAATATCATGATTATATTACATGCCTTATGAGTGGCTCATTTACCATCATGTACTCAAAGATAAGCATTACATACAGCAAAACCAACATTACCTCTCAAAGCATACGATAGAAATGTATAGATAAAGTTAAACCCTGGAAGGCTGCAAAAACATGGAAACTGCCACAAATTGGTACTCATTTTTTAAAATCCACACTTAATCATATGAAACACACAAGCTCACCACAGTGTGAGGACCACAAAAAAGTAATTCTTCCCCAAAAAGAGTTCATTTGAAAAATTAATTTCTAGAAAAAATGTCTTCAAAACATCATTTAAAATATGGCTACTTAGCTGGGTGGTGGTGGTGTATGCCTTTAATCCCAGCACTTGGGAGGCAGAGGCAGTGGATTTCTGAGTTCGAGGCCAGCCTGGTCTACAGAGTGAGTTCCAGGACAGCCAGAGCTATACAGAGAAACCCTGTCTCAAAAAAAAAAAAAAAAAAAAAAAAAAAAAAAAAAAAAACACAGAAAAAACAGAAAAAAAATATATATGACTACTTCAAAGAAGTAAATATCCTAACTTTAAAAAAAAAAAAAAAGCAGTTAAGAGAGACCGTCATGTTCCCTGAGGTGTGCCTGACTGGGTCAGAATCAGCGGCAGTCACTAATGACTCCCTTTACTATTTGCATCGCCACCTGCTAAGCCACGTACTGAGACTTGCCATAATGCTACTGCAGCTACTGTACATATTTGGGTGCTGAAAGCGCACGGGATGTAGGTGACTTGGCTAGTCACTCTCAGAATGCCCAGTGTTCAAGATCCTAATTCTTACTAATAGAAACAGATGGTTTATATGAGAAACCAGTCACACGACTAGACCCATGTAAGATCATTCAGAAGCAACCAGAGACGTGCAAACCACTGCAGCTCAGAATAAGACGTTCCTATTCTTATTTTGAGTATCAAGATTTCATTGGCACTTCACTACCCATCAGAGGACCGCCATGATAATACCACGACATAGAAAGATGGTCCCTCTAATAGTCTAGCTTAGGCTTCTTTCCTTTCGTACACTACCCATAAGCAATAATAGGTCTTTTATATCCATCTTTTTAAGAATGCCTAACACTAGGAAGAAAAGGATATTTTGAATATTACAAAAGCATAGTGTGACCTCTGGTGGACACATGGTTTATTTCATTACAAGCATCAGCTCTTGGCCCCTTACCCTCCCTTCCCCACCCCCAAAAAAAGTGATTTTGTTGGATACATACATGCCTGTAAGCCCAGCTCTTGGAGGTGAGGCAGGAAAATTGCAAGTTCAAGGGGAGCTTGGGGTATGTAGTGAGACCCTCTCTTTAAAGACAACTATCTTTAAGATAACCTAAATTCTAACATACCAACACATCCTCCAAGAATCAACAGCTAAAGTACAACCCGGAAACGGAAATTACAAAACTACCATGTTCAAGAAAGACATAAATACCAAGCCAACAATCTATTTGGAGCACAAAACTCTTATGATAATGGGGAAGAAGACAGAGAAAAGAAACCAGGAAACAGGGCAGCAAGAACACAGAAAATACCACTCAAGTGGGAAATAATGGCAGAGATTTTTAAAACAATTTTTTGTGAATTTTTAAATTTTTATTTTTATTATATATGTATACCTGTGTGTCAGGATATGCATGTGTGTACACTGCCCGGAGAGACATAGGTGCTGGGAACTCTGTCCTCTGTAAGAAGTTCCAGGCTCTTAGTGGCTAAACCATCTCTCCCTTGTGATATTTTAACTCAACTGTCAGGTTCTCTAGAGCGCCTTTGTAAATTATATGTCTTGTGGCAATGCTAAATGGTTGAATACCACTGAATATAACTTCGTAGTGTAAAATGTTCTGGTCCCTACTCTTCCCAAAGAGGGCAAATAATATATAGCTTAGTGGCCATTTGTACATGTATCACCTTTTAATGTCCAGTTTAGACTCCAACTTTCTCATTTGAACCAGGCTAATAAAAAGCACCTGACTCAAAAGTTTTGAAAGTAATAAAGTATCTCTTTAGAACAATGACTGGTTCACTACCAGACAACTAAAGGGTAGGTAGCTACTGATACTACCAAAGGGAATACTGCTATTATTGGTAAGACCCACCAGCCCCGCAGAAGAAGCGAGGGGATAAGTTAGGTTAGGGGAAATCACTGGATGATCAACCTTCTCTGTGATAGGCTGTAAATATTGTAAGCTTTGTAGGTCAGCATGTGACACATTAACCTTTAGAGTACTTTTTGTCTTTAAATACTAATAGTGTTTTTGTTTGTTTATTTGGTCATTTACATTTTACATCTTATAACCCGAACTTAGCTTCAACTAGGATTTGGTCCCAGTTTGCCAGCTGGATAGGATAATGATGTTAACTCAATCCGTACGTTTTACAGGCACCAAAAAGAAATGTCTGGGACTTGACTTAAGGTTGTTTGAAAACCTACTGCCCCAAACCTATAAAATCTTGACAAGCAGAGCCAAGGTGCGGAGTTCCCTAGGACAGGAAACAGAGACAGCCTCAGCCGAGCAAGCTCTGGCTGCCCACGCCCGGGAGGACCTCCCACACTTACTCCCAGCAGCGGCCCGCGGCCTATCACAGTCTGGCCCGGCCCCACGGGCACGCGGGGACCGCCGTCCAGAGGCTGCAGAAAGAAGTCCGAAGACATGGCGGTAAGAGCAGGTTCCTTCGCCAGGAGATACCTCGCAGCCACCTCCCTCAGACACGCGGGGCATGTCCCAAAGGGGTGTGAGACCCTAGGCTCCTTTTCTAGTGAGTGTGCTTCTTTCCTTTCCGGAATCCCCACTCCTTGAGAGCCTGTGATTCATGTAGGGATCACCTGTCACCTCACCGCCAAACTAAAGCTTAAAAACTGGAACTCACACCCACAATCTTCCAGCACTTCCTCCCACAGACTCATGGAACTCTGGGTCTTGTAGTTCTCGACACCTCCCTTCGGCTCCCTTCCGGAGTGCAGACCTCATGGGAAAACTACCAATCCCAGAAAGCAATACGCGCATCTCTGCGCCTTGTCTGATTCGAGCTGGGTCAGGGTTGGGGCTAGAGTAGTCCTGACATCAAGGCCTTCGGAGAGCGTGGGCCTGAGTGTTTAAATTGCCACAGTTCTGGCAGGTGGTCCTGTGACTTCAACAGGGGGATCTTTTTTTCCCAATGGAATATAGTGTATGTGTTTCATCCCCTTCTCTTCCATGAGGAGACGGCTTCGGCTAGAATAATGCTATCATGGCAGGACTGTCTTCCCTACACCAAGAAGTAGGTCTGGACTTAGACTTCCATGCTCATTTGGGGATGGATCTGCAGCCAGTGGACCTTCTATTTCCAAAGGCAGAAGCCTGGCTTAGGCACTTGGCCCACGGGGCGGGAGAATCTTCCTTCTCTATACAAGAGACCTATTCTCTGGCTGGGATCTGTAGCAGGCCTGCCTTTCCCTTTGCTGGAAGCCTGGATTGGAGGAAGCAAACCTCTGAGGGGTCTGGGGGACTGGGTTGGCACAAACCTACAGGGGCAGGGGGCAAGGGTGGTCTTTTCTATGGAGAAGCCAATTGCTAAGCTCAGGGCTCCCAGCTAGAGGGAACTTTCTCTTTGGAAGAAGCCTGGCCCAGAGTTGGGCACTGCTCTTTTAAGATCTTTTCCTTTCTTGTGGCTGAGCAAGGCTCACCAAGGCCTTGTGTCTAGAAGGCTTTCTCTTCCATATTGAGGCCTGTATTACAGGACTCTGCAGAAGGTCTTCCTGTTGTGGAGTTGGGAGTCTGATCAGGGTCTTCTCTTCCCCAAGAGGCCACCCTGGCACCAGCCTAGCGGAAATGAAGTCACTCTAAAGAGCCACTGTGACCCTCATTTTGGCTCTCAGAACAGTGGAATTTTCCTTAGTAATCTCCAGCTGGATGAAAAGTGGAAAGGCGGGCCTATCAAGACGAGAGACGTTCCCCCAGGAGATTTCACAGTCCTGCCGACTTGTCAGAACAACTTGCTGAAGCAACTAGAGCCTCAGCAGTAATGGGCAGGCAGGGCCACACCTTGACTAGAGAGGGCTCAGATAGTCCAACACTGCCCCCCCCCACCCCACCCCCGTTTAAACCTTAATCTCACTTTAGGAAGCTGGAGATGGACACGAGGGTAACTGGAGTTCTTTGTCCTTCTTCCTAATCAAAATTCCAATAAAATTCTGTACAGAACCAGGAAACTAAAACTAAATTGGGCAGAAGGGAAGTCAGGATATACTTCAGCTTCTATTCGTAATCCATCATGAGGGAAGTCAGGGCAGGAACCGATGAAGACGCTGTGAAAGAATGTTGCTGTCTGGCTTGTTCTTCATGGCTTGCTAAGCCTGCTTGCTTATACAACCAATGACAGTTGCCCAGGGGTGAAACCACTCCCACAGCAATCAAAAAAATGACCCAAAGACTTGCCTACTTTCTCTATTGAAATTCCCCCTTCCTTGATGACCCTGGCTTGTGTTATGTTGACAAAAAGTCTAACTAGGACACTAACCCTAATCCCTCATTCTTATCCTTGACCCAATCCATGGCTCAGACACTAACACTTAACCTTAACATTTCCCGTAACCATAACCAACAGTTGGTGAGTGACCCGACTGCATACAGTGGCTAGCCCTAGGTTATGGAGTAAGAAACTTTTTCCGGGTTTGTCAGTCTGTCCTGCTTGTAGACTGACTCATTTAGTAGAACAGAGTTAAGAACAGAGATTCAAAACCTGGATGGGGCAGTTAGGAAAGCAAGTAGTCTGGGGAAGAACTCTGCTGACACAGACTTCTGGAAGCCATAGATGGTTCTGAGCATGAAAGGGCTTGGGCACTCATGTTGGAGGCAGGGACCGGAAACAAGGTAGACTCAGTCAGCACTAGCCATGGAGTCTGCAGCAGTCAGTGAGAGGGCTGAGCTGCCCAGCTAGTCTGGCCCATGCTCTAGGTTTTTCCCCAGCAGATAGCCTCACTGGCTACACACACACACACACACACACACACACACACACACACACCTTATGTTCCATATGGTTGTTCCCTGATAGGCTGAGAGAACTGTGCTCTACAGAAGGCGCCCACATGCCCAATGCTGCCAGTCTTTCAGCCACAACACTGTGAACTTCCTGCAAAAAGCTTTGAGGAGACATCGTGAACAAAGAAATCATTGCCTGGAGGCTTCAAGGCTTACTAAGCTGGATCATAGACCTTAGGGGTGAGAGGCAATCTTGGTGTTTCTACACCTCAATTTGGGGTGAGTAGGCACAACACATGTGCCTCTCACATTTGTATCCCCTTCTCGTATTTCTACTACAGAGAGATACAACTAGCCTCTAGGCTTCTCCAGGGACATTGGAAGACTCCATGTCTGCCCTGTCTACCTGGAACCCCCTAGCTGTGTCAAGTGGATCAAGTAGGGTATGGTTGGAAGAGGTACTGAGTAACTGTTGTCTGCCCTGTTAGGACAGTGTGAGCAAGCTAGACACGTGTATTCATTTGGCCAAACTGTTAAGGTGCTATTCAATTTTGGATAAGTATGCCCTGCTGGCCTGGGACACAGCATCCATCATCACTTAGCAGCCAGCAGCCATAGGATTGTTTTGTGCCTACTGTCCGCCTTTGAGGCCAGGTCTAGAACAGAAACTGATCGCCATAGGCTGGAGTAGCTGGCCTATAGTACCTGCATGTTGAGGGTTCTATAGTCTCCTTCTGGAACTCTCCAGGTAGAGAAAAGCTCCCTGAAATAAAAAGGGGCCACCCAGCTAGGCTTATATGCAGGGACTGCTTTATAGAGCTCTTGTTGCTATAAGCAGCATTGAGGCCACTGAGTGCTGGCCTAGGGTTTTAGACAAATTTCTGGGTCTTGGTGTTGCATTGACAGGCCAACCAACACCAGACTCCCACAACACTAAGGGGGAGTTGTCATGGGTCCCAGTTGCCAAAGCAAAGCATGACTGAGACAACAGAAGTGTAGTTATGAAAGGGCCACAGTAGCAGGGGTCTACTCTGAGCATCTGCTCCAGACCAGTGTGGGAAACAGCAGATGTTAGAGTGACTAACATTCTCATCCACTTATAGGAGATGAAAGCCATGCTATCATGTGCCAGCTGCTCCATCCACACTGGGCTCTGGAATCATGATCACCAGGTGAGCCCCACTTGCCCCGCTATTAAAACAAAACAAAACAAAACAAGCCAGACACACAAAATAGCTTGCTCTTGGAACCAGCATGCATTTGTAACAGGGTTATGGATACTGAGCTAAGCCCCTTTGTTATACTACACTTTAATGAAACCAGTGGCTGTGGAAGATGGGACTTGGGTGGTACAGTCCCACTGAAGATTCATGAGATGCAGAGGCTAGGTGAGACAGAGTCTTTAGTACCAGATGATGGTCACTAAGAGAGAATAACTCTTGGGGTTGCATAGAGAAACTTTCTTGGGAACTAGTTGGCTTTGATGCGACTCGACTGCGCCGGCGTCGTTCAGAAGACGGGATGATTGCCTTTTGCCTCCTACCTGAAAGAAGACAGGTGGGTGAGTGACGAGCCCATGAACCAAGCACCCTTACCCATTGCTTGCCTGTATGTTCCTCACCCTGTCCAGGAAGCAATGAAGTCACCTAACGCCTACTGTGTAGCAAGCTCTTCACAGATCATCCCAGAGCAGCCAACAGGCTTCCAGCTCACAGAGAAGGAAATGGTCTCACAGATGTTGAGCAACTTGTTCCTCGTGACCGAGGAAGCTTGGTCAGGGTATTATGTACCTTTTGAGCCAGGTGTTCTGACCCCAGCCATCATGCCCAGTGTTCAGAGGTCACTTCAGAGCTCTCGATGGTCATCCTTTCTGACCTCAGCTCTGCTGTTTCTGTTGGATGATGTGTTCTACATGGCAGGCTATGCCCAAAAATCTCTTCACTGTGTGCCAGCTGGTCAAGCATAACTGAGATAACGCTCCAGGGGGGTAAAGGGCCCCAATCCAGGTCTGTGAGGCCATTTCAGCTCTGCTCCCAGAGAGCAGTGGTGCTCACAACAGCAAGGCAAAGCAGCTGAAGTTCATCCCTGTAGATGGAAGGGCCCTCTGCAGGCCCTGCTGAAGTCTGCCCACGGGAGGTCACCTGTGTCATTAACACCTGAATTCCAGCTCATGGGAATTTGCTGTTTTCTGCAGCAGCTATAGGTCTTGCTCTTGGGGAATATGGCATCTGTGACCACATCTCTATCTGGAATGCTCTTCCTCTTCCATAGCTCCTGGCCATATCTTGTAGCATGTATCCAGGGTCTGCTTGACCTAGTGGCCTGTATTGCTCAGCCCTATCACCAGTAATAATGGAGAGGGCATCGGGCCCCACTGAGAAGAGAGACACACATGGTCTACTGACACTCTGCAATCCAGATAAGGTAGAACATGGCCTGCAGGACTCTGACAAGCCACAGATGATAACAAAATGGCTTCCCCCTCCAGGAGCCAATTGCTGATCAGGGCTTTCTCCTCTTCTCTTCTTTTGTAAGATCTTAGAGCTTTGAGGAGAGTTCAGTTAGAGGCAGCTTCCTGGGATGGGAATTTGTGGGACTGTTAAAAAACACTCTCCTTCAGCCCACGTGTATGATTACTGTGCAGACAGGTCACCATGCTTCTATCCTTGCAGAAAAAAGTGCCCTAGATGGTCTTATAGAAGTGCACGTACACCTGTGTCTATCTCTAAACAAAGCACTCTGAGGAAGGATGGGGTCCCTGCAACCTGTTCTGGACCATGTGACGCATGTCTGTAATCCCAGCACTTGAGAAATAGAGGCATGAGGACCATATGTACAAAGTCAGTCCCAGCTACACAGTGAGTTCAAGCCAGCCGAAGCTACTTGAGACTAACTGAAAACAGGAAGAAAAAAAAAGTGGAGATCTTAGAGCATTAGGGAGACTGTCTCTCACCTACATGTACTGAGGGCTCTCTCCTTCCTTAAGAAGCCACAGCTAGGAGCCGGGCAGTGGTGGCACATGCCTTTAAGCTCAGCACTTGGGAGGCAGAGGAAGGCAGAGTTCTGAGTTCGAGGCCAGCCTGGTCTACAGAGTGAGTTCCAGGACAGCCAGGGCTACACAGAGAAACCCTGTCTCCAAAAACAAAAACAAAAAAACAAAACAAAACAAAAAAAAAAAAAAGAAGCCACAGCTAGGTTTGAGCTGAGGCCCTGCAACTCTGGAGACCACAGATTCTGAAGAGAACATATCATTGCTGCTGTCTGCTGTGTGAGGTTGTACCAATTCTTTAGAAGGTACCAGAGTCTCCTCCGAAGCTCATGCTGTCATTTCTAAGGCTCACAAGGAATTGAGGTGTGGGCAGCCATTTCTACTAGTTCACACAATCATAAATAGCTATGAAGTTGTGTCCATATTACTTGTAGAAACTAAAACCAAAATGCACTTACAACATGTCAGAAGCATTTATCAACAAACGAGTATAAAATGTCACAATTTGTGTCCCTTTCAATTTTCACATCCTGGGACTATTACCCCTCTAAGCCAGCTTTTCATGCACGACCCTTAGAAGTCTTTGTTGATAACCTCTAGGCCCCCTTTTCTCTGTGTGTGAAATGAGGTCCTAGAACCAAGGAGTGGTACTCTCCCACAGCCCTAACACTCTCAGCAGGAGTCAAGTCAGCAGTGCCTCCCTGTTACCTGGAAATGGCACCTTGGCCTGTGGCCATGTGTGCATGTTTCCATATAAGGCTTCTCATTTCTCTGCAAGGATTGGCCTCGCTGGTTGCAAAAGACAGGAGAGCTGGCACTGGCAGGCTGCTCTTCTCCAGGCTCTTCTCTGCTGCTATGCAGGACACTCAGGGTCCTGACACACACTGTCTGGCAGACGAGCCTCTACCTGGCTTTAGGGATCTCGGGAGCAAAGACTCTTTTTCCCTACTTAGCTTGCATCCTTTTTTTGTTTTGTTTTGTTTTGTTGTTTTTCCAGATTAGTTTGGAATCTTGAAATAGACAGAGGGGAATAGAGAACTGGGCTGGCCCAAGCATCCTGTCAGGGCTGTGTTGGAAATTAACTTTACGGAAATTAGTCAGTCAGCTAGGGAGACTAACAAATTAACAAAGGGGGAACTTTGTACAAGTGGACAGCGCATACCTTTGAAGGACCAGGGAAAGGAGGCTACGCAGGAAAATACATGAGGGAAGCTTAGGGAAAGCCTTTAGACCCTGTTCCCAGCAGCCCTGTGGGATGTGTTGGCCTGTAGGGCAGTTGCACCAGGCTGTCCATTCACGCGTCTGGATTTCAGAGGCTTAGACTCTAGTTCAATTCTCCTGTTTCTTGAACTTGATGGGAGTGGGTAAGCGCTCACCTGAACTACTTCCTTGTCTTTACAGGGAAGTTCAGCTGGAAAGGCCAGCAGTGGAATCCAGTGGTGAGCCTGGCTCTCTGTGCTGCATGCTGCTGCTCGCTCACCAGAGCCTTGTCTACAGCACCACTGACTCTGAACTGGGGCAGCAGCACACAGGTTCTCTCCAGTCTCAGAAAAACGAGGGCCTGCTCCGAACTTCAGGAGCAGCAGCCACACTTAGGGAGAGAGCACCTGTCAGGCAAGTTATCACTGCTTCCGGTTTTGTGGAACTATTCCAATGTGGCCAGGTCCCCCAGGAGTCCAGAAGAGAGATCCCCTTGTTTATTGAATCTAGCATTCTCTGATATTTTGGAGGGGGGGGTGTCTGGAAAACCTCACTGCTAGATAAACATATATGCTCTCCCTGAACAAGGTTTCAGCTTCTTTTAGAGAAAAAAATATATGTTCTCTATAAACAGACTGTATAAGGGAAGTGGAAAGGACTTGGGAGACTGGTTAAGCAAGACCTATGCCTCTGATACTAATTTACTTTCCCCCAGTAATTCCAGCAGCATCTAGAACTAAAATGGAGGAGTTAGAAGTTCCCCATGAGGTCCCGGGTCTCTGCTCTGAGCTTGCCAGGGGTCCAGAGGCAGCTCCCATGTCACAATGTTGAAACTTCACAAGCCACTAATATGCCTTTCTCCCATTCTATAACTGAGAAATCAGGCCCAAAGAGATGTGCCCAAAAGCATCCAATCACCACCCCACACACAGACATACAGCCCAGGTATCCCGAGTTTCAGCCCTGCATCTACCAGACCCATTCTGAATCCTGGTTTCCTATCCCGGAAAGGATGACTACAAATGGAAGCCCAGCACACAGGGCTAAAGATGCCCAGTGGGCCAGAGCTCTGTCTGCCAGCAGTTCCTCCAGGCTCAGCTCAGAAGTGTTATCTTACCAGACGCATGCTTAGGAGCTGCAAGAGGGGGCAACTGAAAGTAAGGTGGTGGCTTCTTGTACAGGTCAAAATCCAGGTGGCGCTCCCTCCAGCTCCACCTATCCCGATCCAGCACAGGCTTCAACACATTAGCGAACAATGCGTTTTCCTGCCACTCCTAAACAAGAGCATCGAGTGAGTGATGTGGAAGGGCATCCCTAAGCACCCCAGACTTGAAGCCCTGCTCCTCCCTGAAGACCTCATTTAGCTCTCTGATGGGTGGCAGTCTAAGATGCTGCTGGCTGCTTCCAATGGTGCTCTGAAGACCCCACACTTGGAACCCACCGGCTGTGAGCCAGGCCTGGCGGGACTTCTTCTGGGCTTTCTTCTCCTCTTCCTTTGGATCCCGAAAATCCACCATAGCTGAGAGGTAATTCTGTGAATATGTGAATCTCTTCCTTGGCTCCTAGAAGTGAGGAGAAGACTTCTTGTAAGAATAGCATTAAGTAGGGCTTAGTAGCAATCAAGCTTCCAAGCAGGTATCAGAAACATCTGGGGACATACGGACACAAAGTCCTGACACTATGTACTCGACCTAACTAAAAACTCTTAAGGCAGACCTGTGAGGGTCACATCATAGTCTCCTTTGACAGAGAAATCCGTTCTCTGCATGTATTGGGTGCTAAAAACCTAAATGGTTTTTCTTATGGCTGACGGTTGTCTCCATAGCAACACAGTGCTCCACTGAAGAACAGTCTCTGTACTGTTCTCAACCATGTGTGTCTAAGCATGTGCTGAGCACCTCTGGCTCTCTCTAGAACATGGAGAATCACACTCTTCTCCCATCACTTGATCCTTTGTCCACCGTCCCTAAATGGTTGACTTCACCCACCCTTGGTTAGAGAAAGAAAAGCTTTATGTATGGTGGTTTGAATGAAAATCCCCACCCCCACCCCCAGGAGAGGCCCTTGGGCCTGAGTGTGTTCAATGCCCCAGTGTAGCAGAATGCCAGGGAAGGAGGATGAGACGGGGAGGGTGGGTGGGGAAGCGCCCTCACAGAGGCAGGTGGAGGGGGGATGGGATAGAGGGTTTCTGAAGGGGAGACCTGGAAATGGGAAAACATTTAAAATGTAAATAATGAAAATATCCAATTAAAAAAAAAAGCCAAAAAGAAAGAAAAGAAAATGAATGCCCCCCCCCTTTCAAATAGGCTCATATATTTGAATGCTTAGTTGCCAGGGAGTGAAACTCTTTGAAAGAATTAGGAGATAAGGCCTTGTTGGAGGAGGTGTGCCAGTAGAAGGTGGACTTGGAGGTTTCAAAAGCACACAGCAGCCCCTGTGTCTCTTTCCCTTTTCCTGCTGCTGCCTGGGGATCAGGATGTGAAGCTCTCAGCTTCTGCTCTAGCACCATGCCTGTCTGCTTCCCACTATGATGCTCATCAACCAGCCCCCAGCCCCCAATTAAATGCTTTCTTATAAGAGTTGCCTTGGTCATGGTGTCTCTTCCTAACAACAGAAGTGTGAGACAGCGTGCTAGCCAGCCGCCTTGCCACTCACCTTGGCCATCTCTTTAAACATCTGCTTCTTAGCAAGCTCCGTGGAATTCATGGTCTGGGTGCTGTAGTTGTGGACAGTTTTGTTCTCAGGAATGGCAATTCTAATCACCTTCCTCATTGGATTTTGAAACTTCTTGGTGAACTGGTAGGCTTCTGTGATATTTTTCTGAAGAGAGAGAGACCAGTTGTTACCAGGCCCTTCTCTGACACTGAGCCATGGTGCAGAAACGGATCAGAAATCCTTGAGTACCAATGGAGTTTACAGTCACACAGCCATGACAAAAGGCCATTCAATCCAGTGTGTCACTGTCCAAAGTGGGATTTGTGGGAATAAAATCTTGAGACTTCCCAAGGACACTAACTACATCACACACTGAGCCACTATTCTTGCATACACCTAGTAGAAAAGATAAAAATTTAAAATTCAAATGGTCAGAAGTATGAGGCCCTTTCATGATGTGGATGGGGACCCGGTGTCCTAAGGCCACAGGGATGGACATTATTAGCCATGGCTGGCTCAGTACTGTGTTTCATGGGGTGTGTCAGGAATAAGGGGATTCTCCAGAAGTCCTGGTAAGGAAATGAGGACTAGTCCCTCTTCCAAAAGGATGCTGAAGGTGGCTTTACTTGTGAGTTTCCTAGGGAATTATAAATAAAATAATTTGAACATGGTATGTGTATACACTAGTAAAGTCAGCACCTGGAAGGCCAAGGCAGGAGAATCCTGTATTTGAAGCCAGCTGAGCTACATAAAGAGAACCTGTCTAAAACAAAAACAAGGTCTGGGTGTGGCAGGTCAGTGGTAGAGCCGTTGCCTAGTATGTACAGGGACCTGGTTCAATCACCAGGAGCAGCAGGAGAATTCTGTGAATATGTGAATCTCTTCCTTGGCTCCTAGAAGTGAGGAGACAACTTCATGTAAGAATAGCATTAAATAGGGATTAGTAACAATCAAGCTTCCAAGCAGGTATCAGAAACATCTGGGGACACATCCCATGAAACACAGTACTGAGCCAGCCATGGCTAATAATGTCCATCCCTGTGGCCTTAGGATACCGGGTCCCCATCCACATCATGAAAGGGCCTCATACTTCTGACCATTTGAACTGTAAATTTCTATCTTTTCTACTAGGTGTATGCAGGAATGGTAGCTCAGTGTGTGATGTAATTAGTGTTACTTAGTTTGAAGCCAGCTGAACTGCATAAAGAAAACCTGTCTAAAACAAAAACAAGGACTGGGTATGGTAGCTCAGTGGTAGAGCCGTTGCCTAGTATGTACAGGGACCTGGTTCAATCACCAGGAGCAGCAGGAGAAACGATGAAAAAAGAGATCGAAAAAAAGAGATGAGATTGGCTGAGCAATGGAAACGAAAGATGAAGCAGGACACAAGGCAGGAGAGTGTGGGTGAGACCAGAGGGAGGAGAGATGGCATAGAGGAGCTCATCCACGCTCTCACCTTGCCTGTCATTTGCCTCCTGGATTTGGAAAAATAACTAACTACCTTCTGCTCAAAAAAAAGCATTTAAAGTCCAGACGGTTACCTAAACATACGCCAATGGCTTGGCTAGAGTCCCAAGGAGGACAATACAGTCAGAAGAAGGGTTACGACTGTTCTTCACACACAAGGAAAGCACCCATGCAGGCAAGCTATGGCTGCTGTAGCTTTCAACGGCAGAGCCAAGGCAGGTCAAGGGTCAGTGCACAGCAAGAAGACTAGCTAGGGGCATCACTGGATCTGGTCATGGTCTGTATGGACCATAGGTAAAAACATTTCATTATTTTTCTATGTTCCCTCCTATCCTTAGAAGGTTTTTAATCTGTGTTCCTCAATTCCCTACTCTTCCAGCCCTGAGCCAGAAGGTCAGAGCCCTGGTAGGTAGATTCTCCTCCCATGCAATTCCCATTACATTAAAGTCAAAGCTTGGCTCAAAGGGGCCACCTGGTGAAAGAAATCAAAGAAGCGGTCACCAACTGCTCCAAGTACCAGGTATTCTCTGAGACATGAGAGAAGAGTTTGAGTCGCAGCCAAAGTCACCTGAGAAACAGTGAGGTGATCACCTGCACTGATCATCTATCTGGAGGTAAAGATTAGGAGACATGGCTTAGGTTTAAGGTAAATACAAAAAAAAAAACATTAAAAGAAGGAAGTAGAGATACCAAAAACATATGAAACGAAAACAAATATAAAGAAAAATACTAGGTATATAAATATTTGAAATTAAATCTAATGTATGACATTCACTGCTGGAGTAACAAAGCTTCTGAATGGATATACAAGAAGACCAGCCTGAGCTGTATTCCCAGCAGGCAGCCTGACTACACGGAATGTGTGTACGAACTGGATAGAGAGAGGGGAGACACAGGTAGCAACATCCAAACAGCACAGTTTCCAACAGAGGAGAGAAGTGATAGGTCTTGAGGAAATAATGCATGTCAGAAAGATCATAGAAATTCCACACCGTTCTCAGTGAAGTTAAAAAGAACAAAGACCGGGGTGCAGCCACCTCCTCAGAACTGAAGCATCCCCTAGTGAAGGAAGAGAAACTTAACAAGGTCGGAAATGTCATGCAGGTTATTTAAACAGCAGCAGCTGTGGGGAGGGAAGGCTGGCTGGCCACACGGCCCACGAGCAGCGCAGGGAGCTGCAGGAATGCAGCTTTTGTGAGTCTTCACCCAAGCTTGAGTGGATCTGTCCGTACTGCAGCAGTCACCCAGGCCCTGTAGGAAACTCCAGCAAACTCCCTGGTCTGTCAAGTTAGACTCACAGACTCCTTTCTTTGATCTGTCACGGGTGCCTTAATAAATGTTTATGGTTTCCCCTGAAAAGTCACACAGCGCAGACGATATAAATTTTTTAAACACTCGGAGGGAAACAGCAGGCCATTTGTAAAAGAAACCATGTCATACTGATGTCACACAGTGATGACCCATACAGAAGCACAGTGGACAGAATGCACGTAAAAACTTCAGTCTAGCCAAGCAGTGACGGCACGTGCATTTAGATCCAGCACTCAGGAGGCAGGGACAGGCCAGTCTCTGAGTTCGAGGCCAGTCTGGTCTATGGAGAATTCCAGGACAGCCAGCACTACACGAAGAAACCCTGGATCAAAAGAACCTGGAGAAGGGCGTAGTTGGGGAAACTTTAGATTATCAGATGCAGACCAAGAGTGCATTCAGTTATGAGGGCATATAAGTCCAGGAAATGAATCCCCCCAAAAAATCTAGAGACAAACGATGAATTAGCACCTGCTAATATTAAATCTTCTCTTAATAGTGCAACATTGGACAATAAGAAGACATACCACAGACTAAGAAAAGAAATATGTAATGTCTGACAAATAATCCAAATCTTACTAAAGAGAAGAAAACACTTCTGAAACAGCAAGAAAAACACACTTATATTTGTCGAAAAAGAGAAAAGGCATAAATTTGAACAAGCATGTCACAAAAATCATCCAAATATATAATAATATATGAAATTATTATATTGTTTAATATTTATATTATACTATTTATTATGTTTTAATACAAAACATTAAAACAAATGCAATGCCAACATATATCCCCAGAGTCACCAAAATTATAAAAACTGATGTCTATGAAGTATCTGTGGGACTCTCTTGCATTTGTAGACAGGAAAGTAAAACGAGCTATATAGCCAAAAGAAATTGGCATATGGCTCCCACAAGCAGGTTCTGTATAAAATGTACCTGGAAGCCAGTCACCAACAACCCTAACAGCCTGCAAAAAAAACTCCAGGGGAGTTAATCCACATATAATTTAGTAGAAAAGTGGGTAAATCTGCTATGGTATATACTCAATTAAAACTTGACCAGAGCTAATTATATATGCAAAACCCTAGAAAGTACATGTGAGGGATAAAAACCAGACATGCATGACCACACGTATATGGCTCCATTAAACAAAGTTCAATACAAAATGGAGGTATGGTACTTGGATTCAAATAGTGATTAACAGGTGCATGGCACTTTGTGGGGGGTGGGGTGGGGAATGTTGTACATCCTGATTTAGATACTGTTTTCACACGTATTTGTTTAATGTGTTGCTATTGTGTGTGTGTGTGTGTGTGTGTGTGTGCGTGCATGTGCGTGTGTGCATGTATCTGCAGGTTCATGCATTCCACAGCACTCATACGTAGGTCAGAAGATAACCTTTGGGAATTAATCCTTTCCTTTTACCATGGGATCCAGGAATAGAACTGTTTGTCAGGCTTGGATGGCAAGTACTTCTACCCACTGAGCCATCTCACCTGCCTAGATTCGTATATTTTATTTAATGTATACTTCTAAAAATATACTCAAAGATAAAAAGAGTCCTATAAGTAGCTACATAATGAACAAATAAAAAAGATAAAAAGTCTTATTTTTTATATTTGTATATGTTTAAATAGATTTGTATATTTTTTAAAAAGCCAAGAGACACCTAGCCAAAAAAAAAAAAATCATAATCACAGTTGATTTTATCAAGACTTTTCCTCATAAATAACTGAAAAAAATTTTTCAAAGACTAACTGGAAGCATGGCTCTGCCGTAGAGCAATTGCTAAGCAAGTATGCTGCCCTGAATTCAACCTTTAGCACTGAGAAAAATGATGATAATGTCAGGTTTGGTGGTACACTTCCTTAATCCCAGCATTTAGGAGGCAGAGGGAAGCAAGTCTCTGAGTTTAAGTCCAGCCTGGTCTATCGAGTGAGCTCTAGGACAGCCAGAGCTACACAGAGAAACCCTGTCTTGAAAAACCAAAATAAAAATAAAAAATAAGACAATAATAACAACAACAACAACTAGGTAACTGTCTTGAAATGTTTTACCAGCACTTGGGTGTGTCCCATTCTTTCCATAGTATTTATTAATGGCCCCTGTTTAAAGCTGTGTTAAAAATCTATTTTAATAAGCTATGACTCTGCTTTTAATAATAACCCAGGATATAGTGATCCTGACAACTCACCAAGCTGACATACCAGATGTGCACAGCTGTGCAATAACTGAGGGACACTGACACAGGAGCATCTCCCCGAGCATTCCAAGAGACTGAGCTGTGGAGCAACAGGCACCAAATATACTCACTGAAGTCGATGTAGTTAAGGTAGAACCCAAAGTCAGAATGTGTGAGAAACAGAATTACAAAAATATTTTGAAAGGCTGAAGAGGTGGCTTCAGCGGTCAAGAGAATTTGCTGCTTTTCCAGAGGACTTGGAGTTGATTCCCAGCACCCACACAACCATCTTTAACACCAGTTCCAGAAGATCCAATGCCCTCTTCTGGCCTCTACAGTGTACAAACATACATGCAGGCAAAACACCCATACACATGAAATAAATATAAAAAACAGAAATTAAATATACATGTTCAGGGCTAGAGAGATGGCTTATCCATCAAGAGCTCCTGCTGTTCTTCCAGAGGCCCTGAGTCTGGTTTCAACATCCAACCTCTTGGAACTCCAGCATCAAGAAATCTGATGACCACTTCTGGCCTCTACAAGCACCCATACCCATACATGGCATCCCCTCCTCTCTCTCTCTCTTCTCTTCTCTCTTCTCTCTCTCCCTCTTCCTTCACTCTCTTTCTCATATACACACACCCACAAAATAAAATAACAACAATAGATTTTGTAAAAACAAGTGGAGCAGAACTGTCAACATGGGTCAACCTAATGACCTGAGTTGAATCCCTGGAACCCACATGGTAGAAAACCAAAATCAACTCCAAAAAGGTGTCCTCTGACCTCCATACGGGTGCTATGCAAAGTGCATTTACACACACACACACACACACACACACACACACACACACACACTAAATAAATAAATGCAAAAAAAACTCATGAAAAATGCTTCCTGTTCATAGTACATTTTCAACCAAGTTGTATAAAGATGATTTTATAATACATCAATCATCTATACTTCCACCTGAACTCAGAAAAAAGAACAAGAAGTTAAACCCAAATATTATAAAAAATACAGTCAGAAATCAAATAAGTATATAACATGGAAACCAAGAAGGCAAATCACTGCCTTTTTGAGGAGAATAATAATGCTATAGATGTGACGTCATTGGTGATCTCAGCCACCATAAACAGACCTGATCCCAGGTGACTTGATCAAACTGATTTGACAGAACAAATCACTGGGAATAGATATAGGCTAAGAATATTGGTACAACTCATCATCCGTGAGGGAAAATTAAATTAGATTCCACCTTCATATAGTGATAAACCCCAACTGAGTGTGGCAGCTCACCCCTGTCATCCCAACGTTCAATAGGCAGAGGCAGGAATATTGCCTGTAAGTTCAGTGCCAGTCTGATCTAAACAGTAGAGTTGAAACTTTATAGCAAGACCTTGTCTCAAAGAAAAAAATTGTCTAGGTCAATTTGAGTTAAAATACGATAATATTTGAACCTGGATTGTGAGTGCACTTTAGTGGTAGAATACTTACCTGCCGTGTACAAGATCCTGGGGCACCCCAGTCTCAAAATAAACAAACATTTCAAAGAGAGTAGATTTATAATCTTGGAGTTGAAAAATATTTCTGAAGTAAAGCAAAATAAAAATGAGAAACTATGAAAAAATACTAAATCTAAAATGACTTCTGCTAAAGATGCCATTGAGAGTGAAAAAAAGCCAAATATAGTGATGCATGCCTTTAATCCCAGCACTTAAGAGACAGAGGGAGGTGGGTCTCTGTGAGTTGGAGGCCAGCCTGGTCTACAGAGTGAGTTCCAGGCCAGCCAAGGCTACATGGTTAACTCTGTCTTGAAAAAAATATTGAAATAAAAATCAAAGAATTAATGCTACTGAGGTTTTTTTTAAGGGTTTCAAAATACAATGTTATTTAAACATGGGTAAAGTAATCAATGTATGAAGAGATATTAGGCTTCATCAGGAAGCCCTGCAACTTTAAAACCTCTTCAAAAACCTGTTAAACACCAGAAATTAAATATCTCAAAGTCTGAGTTGTAGCACATAGCATGGATATGCAGAATGGGACTTCCCACACACGATAAGGCTGAATATGTAGAGATAATTCTGGAATTTTAGTTCCTTTTTAAAAACCACAGAAATGTTACAAGAATGTGCTTTCATTTTAATCCCAGGTATGGAGATATGGGTCTGCTTTGAACTGGCTGCAGCAGCTGATTATGATTTGCCTTGTGCTCTAGCAGAGGCGTGGTTTTGCCAGCTGTAGATGGTTTCTGCGATTGTGGAATGTTTGGAATTCTGGGAACTTTTCAGAAGTCCTGAGAGTCAGGGGTGGGCGGTTGTTGGTCATTTAGAGAGGTTGGTTGTGGTTTGTTAGAAGTCATGGTCAAAGAAGAAAAAAAGGTAAGAAAGTAGATTCAAGTGCTTTCCTGATTCCTCTCTCCCCTCTACCCTTGTTTCTTCCCTATTGAGTGTTAAGGGGCGAAACCAGGGGGAATAAAGGGTGGGAAAAAGAAGAACCTTCAAAGTAGCAAAGACCTGGCTACAGGCATATACTGACTTAATTACTATTTTGAAAAATAATATATGATCTAGGCAATGGAGCTAGCAATCAGCAATTCTAATCCTAAGTATATATCCTAAAAAACAACTGTACACTTTCAGCAGAAAATGAATGTATTGGCATATAGTTAAATTACCTTTAAATTGCTAAAGAACTGGCCACCAATATAAATAACGATAGACACACAGAAAGGGGCCTTGGAGACTAGAAGTGGACCATGAAGGTAGACAGCCCAGAGGGCCTCACAAAGAGAGCTCACGAGCAGACAGATTCAAGTCACATTTGAGATGTTTGCACTTCCAATATGTTGGAGCTAGCTTGGGCTAAGTTAATATCCTTGGCTATCCAGGCCATACACCATTGATCTTCCATTACCTCACCAGCATCTCCATCTTCTATTATCTCCTCTTCATGTTTTCTCCTACTTTACTTTATGCACTTTATTACTATTAAATATTTTATTTATTACATATATTTATTATCTATAATATATTATAGATAATAAATTTATATATTAATTATATATTGCATATTTATTATTACATGTTTATTATATAATATGTATTATATTACTTTATATAGTTTACTTCAATGTTGCTTAAACAACTTATGATACCCATGGCCTTAGCATCTTAAGCAAGATGTTATACCCATAACAATTCTAAAATAGCTTTCTTACTCCTGCTTCTCTACCTTGCCTCTTGCCCCCTTGTTCCCTCTCTCTCCCCATTCCCTTCCCCCTCTCTCCACGTGGTCATGGTCGGCCCCTACTTCTCTGCTCTCTCCTTCTCTCTGCCTTTCTCTGCCTCTCCTACCCTCTTAACTCCCCTACCCATGCCCTTAAAAAACTCTATTCTGTACTAAAACAAAACAAAAAAACAGTTCCAAAATAAACACTGGTACTGTGGTAAGTGTTCTATGCCTAAGTTGACTCTTTCTCATATTCAAGGACAGCTAAGTGGTACTGGAAGCAAATGCTCTGGCATAATTCAGCCTTGTCTTCCATACTGCTGCCTGTCTAGCCCAGTGTCCCAAATCAGAAGATAAAGCAGAGGCCAGAAGCATCTTGCTATGCCGTAACCCCCTTGGGATCTGGGAGCCCCAGCATGGAGGGAAGAGAGAATGCCCACCTGTACAAGGCTATCCCTGTGGACTTGGTTCTTCTTCAGCAACATGTTGTTCCGCCATTGTAGGTACTTCTCCTGGTGGACTTGTATCTCCTGTGGGAGATTAGAAGTCCGACTTTGGATGTCCTCATCATTGGTATCAGGCTGGGGCAATGTGGCCAACAGCTTTCCATCAGTGAGATCTTCCTGAGAAATGGGTATCCCAAACTCTTGGCTCAGGTCTTTAATCATGGAAGAGGAAGGAAGCAGATCTCTCATAACCACCTCCTTGAGCCTGGTACTATTGTGGCAGATGCCATGGATCCTGAAATGAGAAAAGGCCAGCCGCTCATCCTCACCTGTATAAACACCCTCACTACACAGCAGACATGAAAGGTCAGGTTGATTAGTGGTGCCAGGTCAGAGCAGGTTTGGTTGGCTAGGACTCCTGATACATGCTTCTTACTTCAAAGCCTGCTAAAATTAGGGGCTGCCCACAATATACACTGAGTGTTTTTTCTGACCGTGGTTTTACTTATGGTCTTCATCAAACCCACACCCCACTAGGGAAGCACCCCAATATGCTAGTTGACCCTCAGCAGAGGGTCTCAGAGTCCTCCTGCGGTAGAGAGGATGATGTAATCACAGCTCATGCCAGCACAGAGCTTAAGGCCTGAGTGGCAGTGCTACTTCCTGAACCCCATGAGTAGCAATGGACCCATGGCAGGTTGGCCTGCAGTGGACCCAGGATCCACACTGACAGCATCTGTGAACTCACTAGCCCTACTGTTTTCCAAGTCTGAGATGAGTTACATTCCTGAATTAGCAAACTCTGTCTCTTACTTGGCCTTTCTAAACCTGTTTCCTCAACTGTCAGAAGCAAAGAAAAGACACAGTGACTGCGTCTGTAGCCATACATTAGTCACTTTTCTTGTTGCTGTTATCAAATACCTAACAAGAAGCAACTTGAAAGCAGAGGATTCATTTTGGCTTTCAGTTGGAGGGGATGCAGTCCCTCACGGCAGAGAAGGCATGGAGAGTCGAAGCATAGGGTAGCTGGTCACGCTGCAGCCACAGGCAGGAAGCACAAAGGAATGAACTCTGGTACAAGCTTTCTCTCTTTTTACTCAGTCCATGGCCCCACCCTAAGGGGCGGTGCTACCTGTACCCAGGGCAAATCTTTGCTCAGTGAATTCTTTTTGGAAAGACCCCCACAAGCACACTGAAAAATGTTTCCCTGATGATTCTAAATACCCTTACATTGACAATCAAAATTATCCATCACAAGTCCAACCCTTGTAAGCTTGACTGCTAAAGGCATCACTTAAAAACTATAACATTCCACCTCTTGATCCTAAAGTCTTATTTTTGTCTCATAATCCAAAATACATTTGTTTAATCCAACTCTAAGAGTCTCCATAGTATTTAACAGTCCTAGAATTATTCAAAAGTCCAAAATCCAATGCTTTTTCTGAGACTTGCAATCTCTTAACTTCACAGCTTCATGCAGTGGCCTTTCAGGAACTCCATGCAGGCACTCCAACCCTGCCACATATTGCCTAGCCTCGTTCACCTTCAAGAATCTTTGTACAATCTCCACAACTCCATTACTCTTGCATGTTTAATGCCTACAAATCTAGTACCACGTGGACAATGCTGCCAAGTTCTGCCAGCTCAAGATGTAGGTTGGCATACTTGGACCACAACTGCATCAGCCCCTTCTTGCTGACTCTGGTGGCAACACTACCCTGATGCCCTTCAGTGGTATTCTCAGATTAGGACCTCACCCTTTAAATGACTCTGGCCCTCTGGGTACCTTTCCTGTTGAACACAGGGTTTCTCTGTAATGGGGCTAATCTTTAAAAATTACAAATGTTTTCTCAGCCACTCCAGTGCCATTTAAAACTAATTCCTCCCACAAAGCAAACAGCACATTTTCATCTTTCTGCCCCACTTGTTGCTCTCCCTGCACCCCCTCTCAATGTTGACCTGAATCAGATCAGAAAGCTGTAACTTAACAGTGCCTGGGTGCTCTCCCATCTTGGGTTTTCTTCTGACAAACAAAGCAGCCTATCACTGTTTTAATCAGCCTCACTCAGGTTCTCAGGTTGCTATAATGCAGTCAGATTCTTTACCTACGTAGAACACAAATCCTTGTTTCTGTCTGAAACCTCACCAGCCCAGCCTTGACTGCCAGCATTTCTCTCAGCTTTCTGGACTTTCAAATCCTTATTCGACTGGCTTATTCACGTCTGCTATGGCATTCTATAGTTTTCTAGCCCCCAGCTCCAAGCTCTTCCACATTCTTGTCTTGAACCAGTAATAAGGACACATGAGCCATACCTTCATGCTTATCCCACAACAGCCTCCTTCTCAGAATCAAGTTTCTGTATTGCTTACTTTTCCCTTTGCCATGATCAAGCCCTGACAAGAGAGAATTTAAGAGAGGCAGGCTTGATTCACTTACACTTCAAGGGGATAGAATCCATCCTGGTGAGGGGCTAGCCCTGTCATGTGGACATGATGTCATGTCCACAGTCAGGAAGCAGAGAATAAAAAAACGCTGGTACTCCACCCACTTTCTTCTCCCTAGTCAGTCCAAGACTCCAGCCCATGAGGTGGTACAGGCCACATTCAGGATGTGTCTTCCCTGATCAGTTAGCCTATCCAGAAATACCTTAATAGGCACACCCAGAATTGTGTCTCCATGGTGATTATTCTAAATACCATCAAGTTGATAACTAAGATCAACCATCATGTGGCAAATGCCTTTAATCCCAGCACTTAGAAGGCGGGGACAAGAGGATCTCGGTAAGTTCTAGGTCAGCCTGATCTACAGAGCAAATTCTAGGACTACACAAAGAAACCCTGTCTCAAATAAATAAATAAATAAATAAATAAATAAATAAATGAAAAGATTAACCATCACAATCACCTAATACAAAAAGTATATTGTAAACACTGTTCCCCACACACACACACACGATATAGATTCCCCAACTCCCAACTCTACTGCATCATCTACCAAAATGTCTAGCCTTTGCCTCTAACACCCAAATGCTGGAACACCCATCCCAGGCCTTTCCCTGATTATAGGAAAAAAATCAAGAAGCAAGCAAAAGTCTTCTTTGCCCTGAGCTCTCCTTCCATCGTTTCTCTTCTTCCTGGGTTTGCCCCCCACCCCCAACCTCCTTGTTCTCCTGCTTCACTAATTCAACAGCACTGGCTGAGGTTAGAGCTTCCTAAAAATCCCCAGGAGAGGCTGTCAGGGTAATAATCTCCAGTGGCTCGCCAAGGTCACTCTCTCCTGCCTCCCCAGATGCCCTACTGCTCTTCCATGTTCCAAGGGATGCACGTGGACTGTCCAAGTAGCATCTCTGCATTACTTGTGCCTCTCAGCCAGCATCTCTGAACTGGGGCCTCAAGGTTCCAGCACCCCTCAGCCAAAGCTGGTCTGGGAGGGATGGTGAAACCCTCAGGACACCTGGTACAAAGGCAAAGTTGATAGGCAGGGCATAGCAAAGGGGACACTTACTGTGAGAGCTGGCTAATTGGCAACAGTCTTTCTTGGCAATAGAGAGGGCTTGTAGGACTGGCCTTAGGGCAGAAGGGAAGGGAAGCGCTGGATCAAAGGAAAGGCTGCAGCTGAGGTTACATCTGTATCCCCAGCGCTCACTGGAAAGTATACTCTAACCAACTGCTTCTTCCTCAGATCCTTCTAGAATGTTCCCCATGGGAGCAAACCAGGCAGAGTTGTTCATCCTAATTGCCAGTCCCCTTTCAGTGAACCTGCTTTGATACATCTCAGGAGAAGCTGCATCTGTTCCTCCTGGAGCCTGGGAAGTACAAGACATTCTTGTCTGCTGTCCCTATTGCCCACTTGGGTGTCCAGATAATGGGATGTCCCTCCTGCCCAATCCACACTCACCTGGACAGTGCCTGAAAAGCCATGTGTGACACAGCCCCACGAACATAGAGTGCAGGGTACCGCAGGAGCACCGACACAGGCCTGAACAAGTGTACATGGTACAGAATGGTCTCAAGGTCAGCGTACAGGCGGTGGCGGAAGAGCAGCTTGGAGTCATAGAGCACCTTGCATGCTGCACGGTTGGAAGCAGTTACACTAGAAAGAAGGAGGATTAGCATTGTCCGTGAGTCCAAGGAACACTTGATGGCTTTGCTCTGTCCAGCATGGGTTTTCTTTCATTTGTTTAAAAGCAATGTACAGGGCTGAAGAGATAGCTCAGCAGTTACGAGCACTGACTGCTCTTCAAGAGGTCCTGAGTTCAATTCCCAGAAACCACATAGTGGCTCACAACCATCTGTAATGGGATTTGATGCCCTCTTCTGGTATATCCGAAGACAGCTACAGTGTACTGTAGTGTAAATAAAATAAACAAATCTTTTTTTTTTTTAAAA
>NW_022196903.1:81249418-81259368 GCF_008632895.1 Mastomys coucha
AAAAAAAAAAAAGAAAAAGAAACCATCCTATAACAGCAATGTATAGAATGTAATGGTAGTAAATACACTGGGTAGACCCAGTGTGGGCCTGAATACAGTGGTAGCTGAGGCCAGCTGTCCCCATTCCAGTCCCTCTGTCCCCTTTGATCAGGGTCACCCTTGGTTTCCTAACAGTAGCAACCTGGCCAGGTTCCTAAATACAGCCACCCTATAAGTGCCCCAGGTGACACCCTATAAATGAAACCTGGTGAGATCTGTGTCCACCCTCCTGTTCCCTTAGAAACCTCTCCTTGGACACTGTAGTTCCTCCTATGTGAAATATTTGGGCCATCCACCAAGCTTCCACTCAAATGTTTTATTACTGTCATACTCATCATAGAACTTTCATTTATGGTCTCTCTGGCAGCCCAGGATAGCCTGGTCATGATCTCTTCTTACATCTCCCTCCTGAGTGCTGGACCACAGGCCTCATGCACGCCATGCTCAACACAGGTCTTTTTGTTGTTGTTGTTTTGTGTGTTTGTTTTTAATTCAGTTAAAACTGCCAATCTTAGCTGAGCAGTGGTGGCACATGCCTTAAATCCCAGCACGTGGGAGGCAGAGGCAGGAGGATTTCTGAGTTTGAGGCCAGCCTGATCTACAGAGTGAGTTCCAGGACAGCCAGGGCTATACAGAGAAACCCCGTCTTGAAAAAAGGAAAAAAAAAAAAAAAGACTGTCAATCTTGTTCCATACATTGCAAATATTTTCAATTTGTTGCTTTCATTTTCAAAAATGTATGGTATTTTATTGAACAAAAACTTCTCCTTTGTATGTAGCCAAAGGATGTATCATTCTCTCTCTTATTCTTTGTATCTTACTGGAGAAATTTTTCTCTAGTCTGATATCATGAGTGTGTTTTCTTGTCATCTAAAATTTTGATATTTTTGCTTCTCAGAAATATATTCTTAAAAGTATGAGCATGATGGTTCACATCTGCAACCCCAGAACTCAGAAAATTGAGGCAGAAGAATTGATGCGGATTTTAAAACAACCTAAGCTACTGAGTTCAGGGACAGCCTGGGTTACAAAGTGAAACTTTCTATCTCTCTTCCCGCCCCCCCACCCTACCCCCCAAAAAAGGATTTTAAAAGTTCAGACCATCTTAATCTAGCTAGCTGTGCTTTGTCAAATCAATGAAGCATGGAGGTTATAAAGATGTTGCACCAGGGAAATAGGGTAATGAGTAACTACTATTTTTGCAACTTGTGAGTCCTTAATTATTTCCAAGTTCACAGTTTAAAAAAAGGTGTTACAGTCTACTTGTGACTGCCTTTCATGCATTGTGTGAAGGAGTGCTTTTGGAAACCCTTAGCACAGCAGGCAGAGAGAGAGATGCTTCCTCAAGCTGGCAGAGAGCAAAGAGACAAATGCCTTACTCCTAACACCACAGAGAAGGATTAAATGCCTTCTGCTCATCAACAAAACAAGGTGAACTTGCTTACATCCACTGCTCACAGAAAACAGCACCACAAATCCTCCCCAGCACTCCTGGAAACAAAAGTAGGCAGGCTGAAAAGGGAGAGACATTGCCCCTCTTACATGATGGCCTATGTAGAAAACACCAACGAATTTTCCAAAACAAAGACAACTCCTGCCAGGGTGGTGGTGGCGGCGCACTTGGGAGGCAGAGGCAGGCGGATTTCTGAGTTCCAGGCCAGCCTGGTCTACAGAGTCAATTCCAGGACAGCCAGGGCTATACAGAGAAACCCTGTCTCAAAAAAACAAAAAAACAAAAACAACAAAAAAACAAAACAACAACGACAAAAACCAAAACAAACAAAAAGACAACTCCTTCACTCAATGAGTTGGTTTGTCAGCTTATAAAACTCAATTATGCTTCTGCAAACCATCAAAGAATATTTGGCACTTGAAACAACGTAGTAGTTTCAAAATAAAACCGTAGGATGGAACAAATTTGTGGTTGCTGGGAATTAAGACTGTTAAGGAAGGTAGGCATGGTTGCTATGGCAACTGGAGAAAAATCTTTGAGGTGACACAAATAATTCTGCATCTTGATTATAGTGGCTGCATAATTCATACATGACAAACTTCATGTGCAGTGTGCCCACCCGGCACTGCCAGAACCCTGGGTTAGACATCCCATCAGAAAGAAGCTTGGAAGGGGTACAGAGGGTCTCTTGGTCACAGTTTTGTGTGTGTGTTTATATATAATTACCTCAAAACAAAAAGTTTAAAACCTACATAGAGAGGCTAGAGAGAGATAGCTCAATGGTTCAGGGGACTTACTGATCTTGCAGAGGACCAGGGTTTGGTTACCAGCACACACGTGATGACTCAGAAGCACCTGTAACTTCAGTTCTAAGGGATCTAATACCCTTGTCTGTCCTCCACGGGACTGCGCACACAACGTGCACAGCCAAACATGCACGTAAAACACTCGAACACTCAAACATGAACTTAATAAAAATATTGTCCTTTTTTAAAACCACATAGATTTTAATCAGCTAAATTTGTTTTCATGAATGGCTTAAAAGGAATTTGTTTTCCTGTTTTTTTGTTTTGTTTTGTTTTGTTTTTTTGGTGGAGAAAAAAAATGTCCAAACACCATTTATTGAAAGAGATCCTTTCCTCCGACTTTTGTCTACTGCGGACCCCTGTTGTTTATGTTTCTCTGTCTGGGTTTTTGAAATCAGATCTTGCTCTGTGGCCACATTGCAGGTGTCACTGTGTGTCCCATTACATTACACATTGCATACCACGTCACAAGCCACATTCTGATGATCAGCTGAGAGACACTTGGTTTCTACATTTTATTTGTTTTGTTTTCTGGGTTTTGGGGGGTTGGTTGGTTGATTTTGGGGGCACAGGGTTTCTCTGTATAACAGTCCTGGCTGTCCTAGGATTCACTTTGTAGACCAGGCTGGCCTCCAACTCACAGAGATCCGCCTATCTCTGCCTCCCAAGTACTGGGGTTAAACAAGTGCACCACCACGCCTGGCTGGTTTCTACTTGTTGACTACTATATACTATACATTGTTTACAGATTTTGGTGTGGATATACATTTTTGATTGTCTTAGGTATATATCTAAAGAGAAGTCATGCTTCTTTCTGGTGTCTCACAGCTTGTCAACACGTCAGGACAGGCCCACAGTGGTACAGCCCCTTCTTGGATAGATTAAAAAAACAAACAAACAAGCAAAAAAAAAAAAAAACCTTCAGGCCTCTTGCTATTACCAAATAAGGTCTGAGGCCATGAAGTCTGCCTTCCCACTAAAGAAGGAGCCTGTCCCTCAAACAAGTTAAACCTAACAAACATACACGGATCCCTCTCGCCGTACTATGTTCTAAATCACCCTAAATTGTTTCATTTAAAAGTGCATATATATCATCATCATCATCATTACCATCACCTTCACCACCACCACCATCACCACCACTATCACCATCACCATCACCACCATCACCATCACCATCACCACCACCACCATCACCACCACCACCACCACCACCACCACCACCACCACCACCACCACCACCACCACCACCACCACCACCATCACCATCACCATCACCATCACCACTGCCACCGCCATCGTCATCACCATCGCCATCGCCATCACCATCACCATGTGCACCATGGCAATGCAGATGCATGGAGATCAGATGGCAACTTTGAAGAGTCAGTTCTTTCCTTTTGTGAATTCTGTGGATTTGACTTGGAGCACCAGAATTACACAGAAAGCTCCTATATCCACTGAGCCATTTCACTAGCCCAGTCCTACATTTCCCATTCCAGCTGAAACAGCCAAGCCTGCCTGTTGTCAGTGTCTAGAGGACGCTGAACCTGGCCGTGGCTTTGAAAGAGCTGTTCCGTTTGCCCTATATCCAGACTACCATTGCTTTCCTCTGAATGGGACAAAGTCTACCTACCTGTTCTGATAACTCTCCCACAGCCGCCTCAAGCCATGGTCTGCCAAGCCTTCTAGGATGAAAAGATGGATCTTTCCATCCAGCAGATGGAAGCCCGTGAGCACATCCAGGTTCTGCTGCTCTTGGATCTTCACACGCACCTTGAAGGCCGACAGGATTTGCTGGATGTTCTGCAGGGGATAACTGTCCAGGTCCAGGGCTTTAGCATTGATCGTGGTGATGTCCCGCAGCAGGCTCTGTAGGAGGGACAGCTTCTTGGCATTGAACACAAAAATGATGCGGCCAAAATGGGTACTCATTAGGTTGAACTCGGGAACTCTGGACCAACCACCCAGGGGCACTGCAATGTCCACTCGCAGCTTGAGTAAAGAGTTGGCCTCCAGGTAGTTGCCTATGGGAATGGAGCTGTGCTGGAGGGCATCTATAGAAGCCTGGAATCCCATAGTCCTTCTGTTCCTGCTATCCTGGCTCCAGTTGGGAGACTTTGGCTCACAGTTGTGGATGGGAACAATCAGGTTCAAATACTTATAACCAAGGAGGAGGTCAGCAAAGCTGACCCGGGCAATGCCATAAGGATCCCAAGTCTTGTTCTGCGACTCAAAGGGGTTTGTCTCTGTGTCTCTGTGAGAGACGAAGGCCTGGACATTGAAGTATGAATCTATAAGGTCCTCTCCAAACAGGGCAGGCTTCCGGGAATACTCCTCTGACTTCCGGTCCCTGTCATGGACTTCAACTACCATGGGGGGACCCTCCAGGTATTCCCTCACGTCACTGGGGTGCATGGCCCCAAGGAAGATGACATTGATATCATGAAAAAATACATGAGTCCCATGGGGCTCTCTCTTGGTCTCGTGAACTGGAGTCTTGTGGAACTGGTATCTGCAGTACACCGGGCTGCACAGCCTCTGCAAGAGAGAGGGACAGCAGGTCACGTCACACTCTACATGTGTGCACAGCCTCTGCAAAAGAGACGACAGCAGGTCATACTCCACCTGTGTGCCCAGCATAGCACACTCACTGCCCAAAGTCGTGAAGCCTGAGCTTCCTCCTTCATCAGACATGCTGTGAGGTCAGCACAGGCATTCAAGTTGTGTGCACGTACAAGACACAGGCCACAGGCTCAAGGACAAGTGATCCCCTCCCCTCTCCCAAATAGCAAGTACCATGGAGACATAGGCAGAATGCTTCTTTTTACACCTGCTTCTAATTCCAGTCCTAATCCTGGGCACAGACGAGGTAAAAAGAGGTGTATTTTAGCAAAGGCTGAATACTACTGAGGTGTGACTAAGTGGTAGAACAGGCTGCTATGGGAATAGGTAGGAGTGGCTTTGGTATGGCTGAGGTTCCCTTGGTGCAAAGACCTGGAAGAACACAAGTCAAACAAAGGCTACAGCTTAAGAAAAGTGTAAAGAGAGATGCCTGGATGCTGCATTTACTCCTTCGGTTTTTGTCTCTGCAATGTGAGAGCCACAGCCAGGACTTATGTATGTTAGAGCTCCACAAAAGGCCACAAACAAATAAAGCCAGAATAAGCCTACAATAAAGGATAAAGGGGTTGAGCAAGAGGTCAGTGGGAAGGGTGAAAAGGAGACTGGGACGGGGCTGTGCTCAGAAAGCCAAGCAGCAAGTGGGCAGAGCAACGCTTCCCATGCCTGCCCCAGAACTCAGTACTCGGAGACCCAGAGCCTGGGTAGGAAGAAAAGAGGGGAGGATGGTTATAGACAGGAGCGTTAGTGAGAAGTCTCAGTAAGGGCCCAAAGCATCCCCTTTCTGTCTGAGATCCAGTGCCTGACGAGATCCAGTGCCTGCAAGACTCTTTAGGTTTAGTGTGCAGGACGATAAAAAGGGCTAGAAGTCTGGAACCCACTTCATGGTCCCCTCACATCTCGTCCCCACAAATTCCCTATGCTGTGTCTAGGCTCATCCTTCCCAGACATAAAAATGAGGAATGCTCAGAGAAGCCAAGCATCCTATAGAAATGACCTAACATTAAAGCATCTATTAGGAGAAGCCCCCAAATGGCAACATGCGTAAGTGGATAGAAAATTCCAGTCAATGGCTTTTCCTTAGTTTTGACACAGAATCTCGCTTATATTCCAGGCCGGCCCTGAAATCATGACCCTCCTGCCTCAGTCTTGAAAGTAATGATATTACAAGTGTGTGCTACCAGGCCAACTTCTAGTCCATTTTTTTTTTTTAATTTTTTGATTATGTGTATGCATGGGTGTCTGAGCAATACCCATGGAGGTGAGAAGAAGGCATCAGATCCCCTGGAGGTGGAATTACACAGTGGTAAGCCACCTCATGAGGATGCTGGGGACCAAACTGAACACATATACAAACACACATACATAAACACAAATATAAACAAACACATAGACACACAAATACACACATATACACAAATATAAATATATACAAACACAAATACACACATATACAAATTCACACATACATATACTTCAACACATAAATATACACACATACACAAACACAAGCATTCACACATATAAGCAAACACATATATATACACATACACAAATACAAATATATACATACCATAAAACAAATGCACAAACATACAAATACACATACATCACAAACACACAGACATACACAAATGCACACACTGATATCTGTTTATCTACTAAGTCATTTCTCCAGCCCCAGACCCAACAACTGACTTTCAAAAACCTTGTTTTAAGAGACTGGCAAGATGATTGATGTAGTAAAGCACTCACCACACAAGAATGGGAACCCGAGCTCAATTCTCAGCACCTCCATAAAGGTGGAAGGAGAGAACCAACTCCACAGAATTGCTATTGGACCCCCACATATGCACTGTAGCATGTGCATATCCTCCCTGCTACAATCATTCTCTAATAATAAGTACGAAAGTTAAATGAGTTAAATGGCCTTATTAGGAGAAAAGCAGAGGTGGAGTACTTGAAAAACTTGCCTGAGACTCTGGGTTCCATCCTTAGTATGAGGAGGAGGAAGGAGGGGAAGGGGGAGAGAGGGGAAAGGGAGGGGGAAGAAGAGGGAACAGGGTGATCTGGTGATATCTAAGAGATGCCTGAAGGACAGAGCAGATGGAGTATATGTGGCAACAGCCTGGAGCTAGCCGTTGACGTGAGGAGGGACCCAGGATCTTGTGCTTCAGAGGCCACAGAATCGGAGCACAAAGGTAGGAGGCTGGAAGCTGGGTTCCTGCTGTCTCGATTCAAAAAGTTTCTACAACCAACAGCTGAGCCTTACTCTCCACAGTGGTCTGATTCGTTCTCCATGTGTACCTTCACTGTAAACAAGAACTAAGGGTTTACTTTAGGGTGATCATAGACTGGTAGTGATCTTAGGTACCTGTCAGGGGTTAGGTACTATCTCTGAAGGAATTACTTTAAGACCTCAAAGAAGTTCCCCCAGGAAAGCTCAGTGAACACCAGACCACAGTAAGAACCACAAGTGCCTACAGCATCAGGAGGGACACAGACCTGTCATAAAATATGCAATGATCAGACATGAACAAGTACATTTGATAGTTTAATAGATCAAATGTAGTTCTACTTACTGGCTATGAATGCTTTTAGATGCAGGTTTGAAAACTGCCATTTGCTTTCAGGCAAAGATATGATAGCAGGCATGCGTGTGCACTGCAAATTTCTTTGTATTCCACTCAAAATGCTTTTTTTTTTTTTTTTTATGAGACACCAGATTAGGAAAGTCAAAGAAAGATTTAGCAAAATAGAAAGTAGAGAGCAACTCAGGCTCCCTGTGTTTATTTTTTAAAAGCAACATAAAATATGGGGACAAGAAGTGAGAAGGTAGAAAATATGGAGGAGAAACAGAAGAGATGTAGCAGATGTGGTTAGTCACCGTGCCAACCCAATCAGAACGGAAGGGAAGTAAAGGTAAAAGGTAAGTCAAAGACTTTTTTTTGAGACAGGGTTTCACTCTGTGGCTCTTGATGGCCTCAAACTCACAGAGATCTGCCTGCCTCTGCCTCTATATGCTAGGATTAAAGGTATTCACCATGCCCACCTGGACAAAGTATCTTAAGAACATGTCAAAGGCATGGCTCTTTAGACAGAAGAAATCAGCTCCTGAGCTGAGAAAAGACAGTGTGCTAGTTGGTTCTTGTCAATTTGACACAAACCTAGAGATACCTGGGAAGGCTCAGTCTTAACTGAGAAAGAATCTCCATCAGTTTGCCTGTGGGCAAGTCTACTGTGGATTTTCTCAATTAATGATTAATGTGGAGGAGCTCCTCTCACAGGAGTTGGAGAATGTGACTCCTGAGCAGATGGTCCTGAGTTTTATGAGCAAGCAGGCTGAGCAAGCCATGAGGAGCAGGGCCATAAGCAGCACCCCTCCATGGCCTCTGCTTCAGTTCCTGCCCCAGTTTCCTGCCTTGAGTTCCTGCCCTGACTTCTCTCGGTGGAGTAGTGTAGCCTGAGAGTCCTAAGATGAAAGAAATGCTCTCTTCCCTAAGCTGCTTTTGGTCATGGTGTTTTATCACAGCGAGAGAAACCATAACTAAGATGGATGTGCATATTGTTAATGAGAGAAGGTTCTGAGGGGTATCTACTGTATGAGTCCAGATATGTGGCATCCCAGAAAAGAAAAGAAAAACCTTATCAGTTCTCTGTTCCTGTGTGCACCTCTGCAGAGTGGCAGGAAGGTGATCCTGATACCTTTGTGGTTTCTAATGACCTCATTTTAACTTCACTGCCTTCTCAAAGTCCCCCTTTCCAAATAAGCTCACATTAGAAGGTGCTTGACATTAGGGATTCAATATATTTTTTGAAGAGAATCGATTTAATCCAAAAAATCCCCAAATTGGCAAATTTTGTATTAATGCAAAACAAATTGATGATGAGAGATGGATGTGAGGAATTATGGGAACTATAAAACATAGCAGACACACATCTTCATGGTGATGGTGCATGCTGTAGCTTGAGTTCAGTGACGGTTCCATTCATCTACATGTGATAGGATCCTAACTCCATGTCCTGAACCTGATAGTGTGCTCTAGGTATGTACATGGGCCTTCCTCAGACTCCTGGCAACTTCTTGTAAATGGATATTTCAAAATAAATATATAATATATGCAGGTTTCTTTTCTGGAAAAGTATAATGTATACATGTGAATATAGTCACACTAAGATACGTAATATATTAGTTAATTTTCTGTTACTGTAACAATGCATCACAAGTAAGGTATCTTCTAGAAGGGATGATTTAGTTGAGATTTCCGTTCCAGAAGAATAGGACCCCATCATCATGACAGGGAAGCTTAGCATCAGGCAGGCATGGTGACACAAACAGCAAGCTGAGAGCTCACACTTAAACCACAAGCAACAAGCAGAAAGAGTGAGGAGGAAATGGTATGGAGACTTTGTACTTGCAAAGCCCACCCCAAGTGATGCACTTTCTCCAACAAGGCCAAATCTCCTAATTACTGCCGCCAGCTGGGAACCAAGCATTTGACTGCCTGAGACTACAGGAGACATTCCTTCAAATCACCACAGAAAATAGTTTCCAAAGACAAAAAGATCCTATAATCTTTGAGAAAAGTAACAATGCCTTCAAAACGCTGAAGTAATGATTTTTAACCAAGAAGTCTAAACCTAACTGTGCTGGCTAGCTGTTTTGACTTTGGTTGATTGGTTGGTTGGTTAGTTGCTTGCTTGCTTGCTTGCTTGATTGATTGATTGATAGGTTTGGTTTGGTTTCTTTTGGGTTTGGTCAATTTGGCACAACCTGGAGTCACCTAGGGAGGCAGACTATCGATTGAGGAATTGCCTCAGTCAGATTGTAGGAACAACTTAGGGCATTTTTCTTGATTAGCAATTGATCTGGAAAGACCCAACTTAAGCCTACTGTGGGTGGTGCCACCCTAGAACAGGTGGCCCTGTGCTATACAAGAAAGCAGTCTGAGACATCCTGCTCTACATAGAGTTTTCTAGGACAGCCAGGACTACAGAGAGAGACCCTATCTCACAAAAAGGGAGGGGGGG
>NW_022196903.1:81259515-81262167 GCF_008632895.1 Mastomys coucha
GGAGGGAGGGAGGGAGGGAGGGAGGGAAGGAGGGAGGAGGCTGAGCAATTGCTCACGGGAAGCAAGTCAGTAAGCAGTGTTCCTCTGTGGTCTCTGCTTTAGTTTCTTCTCTGGGTTCCGGTTTGAGATTCCCTAGCTTCTCGTGAAGATGGACTCTAACCCATAAGATGGAATAAACCCTTTCCTCCCCAAGTTGGTTTTGCTCAATGTTTTATCATGGCACTAGAAAGCAAACTACAACACCAACCAACCAATTTTCCAAGTAGGAGAGCAGGAAATATAGAGAAAATATAAAAGTACTTTTAGAATGTGAAGTGTAATGGCGGGATGCACGCTTCAGAGAAACCAATGAACACACAAACACAGGAAGAGGAAAGCAGTCCTCCAAACGATGATCCAGAGAAGCAAGGCGGAGCTCCTGGATGCACACTAGCTGAGCCCGTTGGTTGACAGCAGTAAGTCCCATCTGTGTGCTGCTGCCCTCACACTTCTGAGCAGGCCAGTGATCTCCATCCGTAGCACACTTAGAGAGTCATGGGAAAGCTCAGATCTGGGGGCTCCAGCTCTTGGGAGCCTTGTCTCTCTCATGTCTCCCTACAGAATCCCAAGTGGTTAGCTGTGGATGATATTTCTCACATCAAGTGCATGAAAGATTAAAGATGCCACACGATAGCCACCTGAGTGGGATAAGGAGGTGCTCTTAGTGGGAAAAGCAGGAGTTCATGCTTACCTCCAGATCATGAATGGATACAGGCTGGATCGGAAGGCAAGAGGCACACCTGATCTTTATGGTCATGGGGTTCAGGTCTTGTTTTTGCTGTTCAGTCATGATAGGAACTTCTGTTTTTAAAGTCAAAAGGCAATCTAAAATGTTGGCCGACTTCTCACTGCCACGGCAGATGACCGTTTGCCAGCCTAGAAGAAAACATATGCAGCATTAGCCCCCATTATCCATGGCAGTCAGGAGCAGGTTCTCATCCTAAACCTGATGATAATAAATTCATAACCACAAGGGGTGCTAGCATCTCTGGTACAAGAAGATACTCTGCAGACTAACAAAGGAGAAATGTAAACACCAACCCAGCAATTGGCACAAAGCTTGTGGGAATAACCAAACAACATCTGATGTGATGTACAGCCCCCTCCATGAGGTGAACCCATATCCAATGCTATTTGGATGTACTACCATTCTGGCACTCCTGCTAGAAACTACAACAAACATTCTGTCGAACTGAAAGCTCAAACTGAAACCTCACACCCCCACACTCCCTGACCCCTACACCCACACTCACACCCACACACGTACACACCCACACAGTACCCTACACCCCCACCAAGGCCATGTTGGGCTTCTAATGCCCTTAAGCCAAGAGACTAAGAAAGCAATAGCAGTGTTAGGGAGTGTGACTGATCTAGAGTACCAAGGTGATTAGATGCTTTCCTGCAATGGAGGTAAGAAAGATCCTGTAGGGCTACTATATTCTGTGATTAAAGTCAATGGGAAACTACAACAACCTAATCCAGATAGAATGACAAAGGCCACAGACCCATCAGGAATGAAGGTATGGATCACTTTCCAGGAAGAGAGCCAAGACCTGTGAGGCGTTTGCTGAGAAAGGAGGAAATATGGAGTGGGTAGTTGAGGAAGGTGGCTATAATACCATCTAAGGTCACATGACCAGTTGCAGAAAAGAGGATTATAACTGATATGAGAGTTTCTGTTGTATTTTGTTAAGAATGCATTTGTACAGATATTTGTCCCCTCAAGGGGGCACTGCCACCTATTCTAAAGGTGTAATATGTTTGCAATTTATGTGAAATAGTTATATTAGGCATAATTATAACCTAGTTAAATATATAACTCATTTTCAGTTGTACGTGTGATAGTTATATCATGTTAAGCATAATTATGACTTAGTTAAATATATACTGTTTTCAACTGTACATGGGATAGTCATATTGTGTTAGTCATGATTAGGACCCAGTTATTGTTTTCATCTGGAAATTACACATGACATGAGGCAATATGATTGTGTGTCAAGTTGACAAGGAGTAGACTTGTAATGGCTATTCTTGGTTATCAACTTGACTACATCTGGAATTAACTAAAATCCAAGTGGCTGGGCACAGCTAGAAGGGATTGTTTGTTTGTTTTGTTGGTTGATTGGTTATTTTGTTTTGTTTTTTTGTTTGTTTGATTGTTTTTCGAGACAGGGTTTCTCTGTGTAGCTCTGGCTGTCCTGGAACTCACTCTGTAGACCAGGCTGGCCTCAAACTCACCAAGATCTACCTAACTCTGCCTCCTAAGTGCTGGGATTAAAAGAGTGCACCACAACCCAACAGGATGCTTTTCTTAATTAAATCATCTGAAGTGGGAAGGCCCACTTCTAATCCTGATCTTTATACTGGGAAGATACATGGGCCACACCTTCTACTGGCATCCTATATAAAGATCATGGGAGAAGGAAGCTTGCTCTCTTTTTGCCTGTTCTCTCCCCCCCCCATGTGTATGTGGTGTAGGTGTGTTTTCTCTCTTTCTCTCGGTTTCTGTCTCTGGCTCCGCCTCGTCTCTGTCTCTCTGTCTCTCTGTCTCTCTGTCTCTGTCTCTGTCTCTCTCTCTCTCTCTCTCCTCTCTCTCTGTCTCTCTCTCTC
>NW_022196903.1:81262177-81262677 GCF_008632895.1 Mastomys coucha
TCTCTCTCTCTCTCTCTCTCTCTCTCTCTCTCTTCCTCTCTCTGCCTATGAATCAGAATGTAGCTCTCAGCTACTGTTCCACACCTGCCTGCCACCATGCTCCCTGACATGATGATAATGGACCAAACCTCTGAAACTGTGAGCAAGCCCCCCAATTAAATGCTTTGTTTTATAAGAGTTGCCTTAGTCATGGTGTCTCTTTACAGCAATTGAACAGTGACTAAGACAAGATTTGGAAGCAGGGACTAGGGTGTTGCTGTGACAGGCCCGACCATGCTGCTTGGTGGAAAGTGGACTTGTGAACTTTAGATTAGGAAAACAGTTGAATGCCTTAAATAGGACTTAATGGAACCTACTAATAGGAGCATGAAGACAGTGGTGTTGAGAGTAATGTAGATTATAATGTCCTGGCTCAAGGGGCTTCAGAGGGGAAGAATATTAGCAGCTGACATAGAGACCTCTTATGATATTTGGCAAAGAATGTGGCTGCTTTTTTTTTT
>NW_022196903.1:81262687-81292504 GCF_008632895.1 Mastomys coucha
AAGAACTTTTGATTAATGGCTTTGGGAGAGGAGATTTCAAGACAGCCTGTGTTGACTGTGTTTTGTGATTACTTAATGAAGATTTACAATGAAAAGAAACAAAAGGATCAAGGAGAAATACAACAGGCACAGTTTGAAGAGGAAAGGAGAACTAGGAAATGTAATGAAACAAAGTTCAAGGAAATAAAAAGCTGTGAAGAAGCCTACTGCTAAATAGAATAAAGGAAGTGGCAGCCTCAAGGCAAATCACTCAGCTAAGCTCCCAGTTTGAGAAAAGGAATTAAAGAAAATTTAAGTAGGGAAGGAACCCATCAACAACAGAAAGCTGATACAAATGTAACTGAAGGACTAGGCCAGGATCCAGCTTCATCAAGCAGCAGAACTTAGCAGCTTCAGATGCCTGATGCTAGCTTTAGAGTCAAGCACACAAGAAAAGGGCTGTACAATCTCCCTCCCCAGCTATGGAAAGCCATTGAGGTCAGCTGTGTGTCAGAGGTGTCCCTGTATGGAGGCCCAAAGAAGCCCCTGCATGAAGCTGTGAGGGTGAAGCCTGGATTGCGTTAAAGACCCTAAGACGTTGGAGATGCCAAAGTCGTGGGATACCTGCCAAGGAAAGTGTCAGAGTGGGTGCAGAGTCGGCCCAGGAGAAAGAAGTACAGTCAACAAGACTGGGAGGAGCTGGAGCTCAGTAACAAGGGACTTGCCTAGTATACCCAAGTCACGGGATCCATCCTCAGAACTGGAAAAACTGGGAAATGCTCACAGGTGGAATGTCAAATGCCAATATCTCCAACCAAGGTCTAAGCAGGTCCCTAAGAGGACTGAATTTTTATCACTTTATCTTGACCATCTGAAGGCAAGGTATATATTTTATGAATCACTATGAGTACAGTAAAAAGTATTGCTGCACAGGAACCATCCGCACAGAGGTAATTGGTCCAATGTGTGGCTTCCGCCCGGGGGGTGGGGGGGCGCGGGTTACTACAGCCACTGTTCTAGACCTGAGCCACCACAGTGGTATCCACTGTCCATGTGAGGCTGTTGGAAAGTTTAGTAAAACTTACAGGCAGTTCCTTCTCCATACTGGCCACACTTCAGGTGCTTAGTGGCTGTGTGGCTGTGAGCTGGCAGGCATGGAGCCTGGCCTTCACTGCAGGCAACACCAGTGGTCACGCAGCAGTTGATAGCTAAGTCAAAATGAAACACCAGTGATGGCAACTGATGTCCACATAGGCACCTGGAGCTCACGGGGAGGCGCCTCTCTAACTGTGGCCATTAAGCAGGTATTCACAGAGAACATGACCAACACCCGTGGCATGCACTCTACTTCCCCTCCTGTGCTGTGTGCATGACAAGATGTAGCAGCATCCTGCTGGGTGTCAGTACCACCCTGTTCTCAGTTGTGATGACCAAAAATGCCCCCCGCCCCGGTCCACCCTCACCAAGTCATCTGCTCCCATGAGACACAATTTCCCAGAAGAAAAGCTTGGTGCTATGTGAAGGAAGGAGAGGTGAGCTTCTCTGAGTGCCTGCACAAACAAATGTCACTGTCCCTTGATCCTGGACACACTCTACAGAACAGCTCTCATTTTTCACTTTACAGAAGAGAGACTGAGCTGCTGGTGTTTAGTGATCACCCAAGGTCTCTGAACCCTTACACTGTGGAGCCTGCAGCCTGCCCTGGCTGCTCACTCACCCCAGCCTTCCACACATGACCCCCTCCTTCAGTGCAAGAGTTCACTCCTAAGCTTGGGATCTTCAAAGGCCCTACTTGGGATACAAACCAACTAATGTCTCCTATGACAGTATGAAATAGAAGACTTTTACCAAACAAAATGGTGCATATTTTGGAATGGATAATCTCAGGCTGCGATTTTACGGTGAAGGCAGCCGGCCCTGAGTCAAGGCCATTCTAGCTGACTGCCACCTACTGTTGGGCTCTATTTGGCCCTGGTTTGGACCTTGAGGACAAACCTGAGCCTGGCTTGAGTTTTGTAAACTGTCTCAGTCAGTTCCTTATTGGAGTGACTCAGCACAACCTGCTTAAGCCTGCCTTTGCCTAGCTCCTGCTGACGTAGAGTAACTGTAACTGTTGGTTCTGTTAGTCACCCCATACCCTTCATCAACTTTCCCCTCCCCCTACGTCATCTCACCTCAGCAGAAAACTTCGCCTCCTCTCTCAGCCCTTTATAAAGAAAAGATTGATACAATAAAACGAGTTCCTACTTGGACAGACTCCCAGCTGGGAGGTTATTCTCCGGAGGCAGGAGATCGGAGCCCACTCAGCCCCGAGAGAGAGGCTCGGCTGGACGGGGTTCTCTCCCTCTCTCGCCTGGTTCTGCCCGGCAGAGAGTCTGCCCAGCAACCTACAGTAGCTATGAGAGAGCCTGCCGGGCAACCTACAGTAGCTATAAGGGTTGGGAGTTCAGCTCCACTTTCCGCAAACCACCAGCATCCAATATCTTCCCTCCCAGTGGCCCAGCTTATCACCTCCCTGCCAGCCACTCAGAGTCCCTCTGTTGACAAGATCCTGCCCTGAGCAGATTATACACATTGTCTCCCGTGACACTTTTGACTTGACAGCTGTGTAGGTTGGTGCCATCTCAGAATGGAGCCTGCAACTCTACACAATAGCCAGTGGAGGGCACACACGAGCGTGAAAAGCCAGAAAGGGGTTTGGAAAGTATTTGAAATTATTTTCTCTAAATAGGAAAAATAATATATTGTTTTTCCATTACTCTTTATTTTTAATGACATAATTTAATCTAAACCTAAAATGTATCTTTAAATTGCATCAAAGTATTTGAATCCGATAAACATCTATTCATCGTTTGCCAGGAGGTAGAAGCATAATTTATAAAACAAACATGGAAACTCTTACAAGTCAAAACCATCTCATCCTTGCTCCACTACTGACCTGTAAGCCCTGGGTAAGTTACCTAACATAGTTTTTCCTCCCTGTAAAACAATAGTGGTGATTTAAAAACCCCTGCCTGCCACCTGCTCATTGCGTCAACGAACACAATCCTCTCATGAGAAGACAGGACATGACAGAATGTGTCACAATGGTCCATATACATTGCATCCCTCTGTCCCCTTTCCTAGATGCTTCGATGAGAACCCACAAGAGAACAGTCACAAGAAGGCAGCTCCTTAGTTACCAAACAAAACTGACAGTTACGTTCTCACAGGCTTCCTTGAACTTCTGAGTCAAATTCTGGTGCTACACTTGTGAGCTGTGTGATCTTGCAGGGTAGCTAGCCTCCCTGGGCCTGCATTTCCTTCTCTGTACATTGAGACATTCTTGAGGTGACAGTGAGGATGAAATAAGGACAGAGCAAGATGCAAGATCTCAGTAGTCACAAGTGTCTCTTGAGCATTCTAAGAACAGGGTAGCTACCAGCAAGGAGTGGCATGATGGGAAGCTGGATGGAGAAGACGCTCTGCTTCCAGGTGGCAGGTTCCTGCTTCTGGTCCCCTTCCTCTTCTGTCTGGTACTTCTTCACTTTCTTGGAGCTTTTCTTCTTCACTTCTGTATCTTTCCCTTTAACTTTAGAACCAAATGAAATACTACATGTTAAGAAAGGAATCACCGCACTTTGATATGTGCACTTACTTATGCTATCTCAATCAGGAAGGTTCTGGAAACCCCTAGAAAGCTGGGTGCTAGAAGCAATTTTATAAGTAGAAGTTTCTTGTTTATCCTGGCTAGCTCCCTAATAAATGAAACAGAGACTACAGATTTATCTAGTAAGCTTTACAGTACAATAACCAGGCAGTTATTAATCTATTCTAATCCTCTAAACTATTCTGGCTACCTCCCAGCCAAAATCCCCAAGATACTTGCATATTAGTATTGATCTGGCTCTCTCTGCTCCAGATGTTTTCCCCTGGCATCTTCCTGACCCTCTCCTCGTGGCTGACTCTGAGGCTTAAATATAGTTACAAATCCCTTGGGCAAATGCGTTGAATCATTTCTTTAGTAGCTCATAACTTAACCATTGTTTCTCTATTCTAAGTTCTGCCACAAGGCTGGTTACCTGGTCCTCAGTTACATGTGACTGTCTTCCTCTGTGTCTGGGGCCAAATCCTCTTTCCTGTACCTGACAATCCACCAGAATCCTCTCTCTGTACTGGAACCTCCACTTCCTTGTTTCCTGACCAACAGTATTTTTACTGACAGATGATTGTTCCATACAGTACAAGAGATTCTTTCTACACTAGGGTTATCTTTTGCACTGCTGTCTCTTCCTAACTACCAGAGAGTTAACTAGGCTTGGGTGCAAGTGACTGTCAGCTGTAAGTATGGTGGAGGTGTCCTAACCCCTTTGAGACTTAAGTCACCATGAAGATGACACTGCACTGTGTTCCAACTGCTTAAGTCACTCAGTCACAGAGCAGCGCTGAGGTTGGGTTATGGGGCTGAGCCCCGTCCAAGCCCCGTTCTACCTTCCTACAGGGGGAGGGTAGTGCAGGACGGGTCTTTTTAACACAACATACCTTATATGGTGCACACCTTTAACCCTAGCACTCAAGAGGTAGAGACAGATAGATTCACAGCAGGGAACTCAAGGCTAGCCGGGGCTACATGTTGTGGGAAATTTTTTAAAATGGACTTGCCAATACTCCGCGTGGTCAGGCCACACTCTCGTGCTCCTGCCGCCACTGCTGCCAACTCTCTGGAGCTACACACACCACCACTACCACCCACCATCACCCCCCACCTCCATGCCAGGTGATCTCACTTGCTCAGTCTCTTGGCCTGCCAACTCTCCGGCCCTGCTAGGCCACCGGACTCCTGCTGGGCCATTTCTAGGATGGGAGGGGGGCGATGCAAGTTCCTCTCACTTGCATAGCCCCATGCACCCCTGGTTAGCCATCTCAAGACCTAATTCCCCCGGTAAAATCAAGACTCTTAAGCTTATAGTTAACCAGTTAGATTTATGTATCAATAAAATCACAATTTACAAGATGCCGATACAATAATTTCAGAGCCAATTGATAACGATAAAACTTTAACCCAATTATTCTAACCTTTTGATAACACCACATCAGCCTTCATTCTGGTTCTTTCCCCTCCTCTGATATCTCTCTCTCTCTCTCTCTCTCTCTCTCTCTCTCTCTCTCTCTCTCTCTTTCTCTCCTCCCCCCCCCCTGCAACTCTTAGCTCTGCCTTCCTTTTCCCTACCCAATCACAGACCTTCTCTGAATTAACGTAATTGGACAGGAAAATCCTGCGATAGCTACATAATGAGACCTCACTTTTGAAAGAAAGAGAGAGAGAAAGAAAAAAAGGAAGGAAGGAAGGAAGGAAGGAAGGAAGGAAGGAAGGAAGGAAGAGAAAGGGAAGTAGAGAAAGGAAGGAAGAAAGGAAGGAAGGAAGGGAGGGAGGGAGGAAGGGAGGAAGGAAGAGAGGAAGGAAGGGAGGGAGGAAGGAAGGGAGAGAGGAAGGGAGGGAGGGAGGAAGGAAGGCAGGAAGGGAGGAAGGGAGGAAGGGAGGGAGAAAGGAAGGGAGGAAGGGAGGGAGGGAGGAAGGAAGGGAGGAAGGAAGAGACGGAGGGAGGGAGGAAAGATGCTTGCCTTGATCCCAGGGAACAGCATGGAGCTGCTTGCTTGAGGAGCATGGATGCCAGTGGAATGGCCACAAAGTCCACGGTCAGGTACACATGGAGAGTTGATTAGAGCCAGAGGTGACATTTCAAAACAGCAGGAAAGCAGGGACTTTTGGCAAGCTGCAGAATGACTCTTTTAAGCAAATGGAATTGCAGGGCTATCCCAACCATATCCCGTCTTTGAAATGAACTCCAGAAGAGACCTCAAAACCACCAAACAGACCGCCTGTGCTTGGGCTGGAGTCATCCGAGGAGGTGCATTCTCAGGTGTGAGCAGAGTATGAACTAGGAAGCGGCAGTGAAATGTTATACAAAGCAGGACACTTCAGGGGAAAACAAGGATGCCATGCCCCTCTCTGGGGGCCCGTCTACCACTGGCATCCATAGTTAGCAGCCGGTGTGAAGCAGATCCTGTACAGCTGGGATACAGTAGCCTCTGCAATGCTGTACAGCCTCACTGGAAGCCAAGGGGATTGAAACTCTCAATGCCCATCACTGGGGAGTTGATTAGAGCCCAACTTACACAAGAACAACCCAAACCAGCTGCAGGCAACTGTCTTACTCACGAGTCCTCCAAGCAATGGGAACACAGTATTCACTGCAATAGTGTCAGGGGCAGGAAGCCATAGGGGAATTCATGTGTTCTCTTACGGGTTGGGATGAAGAACAGTGGTCTGATAGAGTGCTATGCAAACTGAATAAAGCTATATGTCCTTGCATATGTGGACATGAGTCAACCTCAGAAATGAAGTTGAGCTCAAAGAGCAAGCTGAAGGTGCAGGGAGGCATTGTGCAATCTCCACATGTCACAGGAATAAAAACCAGTATGTTATTTGAACACGGGAGAACTAATGCGTTGGAGGAAGAAAGCAAGAAAGGTGTGTCCCTCAGAGAACAGAACAGCATGAGCACTTCTACTGTATCTGTTATCTTTTGTTCCTTGAAAAGGGGGGGAAAGAGGGGCTAGGGAGATGGCTTTTTGGGTGACAGACTGCCCCACATGCATGAGGACCTGAGTTCAGATCTACAGAACTGACACAGTAAAGCCAGGCACAGTAGCACATAGGTATTGTTTCAATGCTCCCAGGGTGAGATGGCAAGCAAATACAGGAGAATCCCCAGAAGTCACGCAGCCTGGTATATGGAGCCACAAAGAAAAAGAGAGACCCTGTCTCAGACAAAGTGGAGGGCAAGGGCCAACATCCAGGGTGGTCTTCTGACCTTCAAATGTACACTGTGCCATTCATAGAACCATATGCTTATGCATGCACACACATATGTGCACACATACACACACAAAGGAAAAAAACAAGAAGTGGGAAAATGTGGTAAAATATTAAATCCTAAATTGTGGCCACATAGTTGTTATATTTTCTGTTAATTTTCTGTCTCTTTCAAAATAAATGATTGGAAACCCTCACTAAAATGCTAAAAACACATTTTCTAGAAACAAAAACCTTCTGGCAGACTTAAATAGGTTTCCAAATGTGAATGTGGGGACCATGCCTCGGAGTTTCCAAAGTAGGAGAGAGCCTTATGCTGTTGTGCCTCTAGCACCCGGGCAGGAGCTAGACTCAGTCCTTTCTCTGCATCCTCAGGACCAACAGATGATTGGCAAGTGAAGCAGCAGCAGCAGAAGCAGCAGGACTAAGGTGAGGCAGCCTGTCCTGGGAAACTTCACCTCTTACTAGGTACCCACTGCTTTGATACCCACTGCTTGTCACCAGTGAGAAGATCCAAGCTAAGAAGGAGAAGATAAGACTGGCTGGTGTCTTCGACTTCTATTACTGCAATGAAGCACCATGACCAAGAGCAGCTTAGGGAGGAAAGGAGTTATTTGGCTCACAGGTCACAGCCCATCATCAGGGGACGCCAAAGCAAGATCCCTGCTAGCAAAAACCTGGAGCCATGAGCAAAGGTCATGCAGGAATGCTTGCTTTCCTGGCTAGCTCAGCCTGGTTTCTTATACAATGCAGGACTGCCAGCCCAGGGGTGGCACCACCCTCCATGGGCTGGGCCCTCCCACATAGATCAGTAATCAAGCAAATGCCATACAGACTTGCCTACAGGCAAGCTGATGGAAGCACTTTCCCAGTTGAGTTGAGGTTCCTCTTCATAGATGACTCTAGCCTGTGTGAAGTTGATGACAAGAAAGGAGGAAGAGGAGGTGGAAGAAGAGGAGAAGAAGAAGAGGGAGAAGGAGGAGGAGGAGGAGGAGGAGGAAGAGGAGGAAGAGGAAGAGGAGGAGGAGGAGGAGGAGGAGGAGGAGGAGGAGGGGAGAAGGAAGAGGAGGAGGAGGAAGAGGAAGAGAAGGAGGAAGAAAGGGAGGGAGGAGGAAGGAAGAAGGAAGGAAGGAAGGGAGGAAAGAAAGAAGGAAGGAAGGAAGGAAATCTCAATCTCAACCAGGACGAGTATAACCAGACAGTCTCTAAGGTGCCAGCTCCCAAATAATGAGAGACCTTTTATTAATTTTTGAAGCTTTATGCCTTAGCTTACTTGCTCCTATCTAACTTAAATTAACCCATTTACACTAATCTCTGTTTTTACCACATGGCTTGTTACCTCTCCTCAGTTTCAGTCTCATACATCCAGCTTCCTCAGTGTCTGGCTGGCAAATCCTCCAGCGCCTGACTGCCTCTCCCCGGAAGTCCCACCTTTACTCTCCTGCCTCAGCTATTGACCACTTAGCTCTTTATTAAACCAACCATAAGGTGATGGGGGGAATGCTTATAAGATATGACACAGCCATATGAATAACAATACCAAAGTCCAGTCTGCTCTCAACTCTCTGCCTGCAAAGAAATCAACATTTGAATAATAAAAACAACCATCTTTACAAAGTACACAAAAATATCCCCCAAAAGTGGCTTCTGATGATTCTTGTTGCTCTGCAGGCTAAGATGTCATGCTTTGAGACAGTCCTATGGCATGCGATGCTGTGCCCTTCATCTCCGCACGATGCATACCACCCTTTGTCATGGAGAGTCTTTCCATAACCCCAACAACCTGAACCTACCCTAACACAGCACTACCGCAGAGTTACAGCCTCTCGCTGGAAAGTTGATCTTTAGTGAGTAGACATGTTCATGTCTGCATTTATGCAACTCATGGGACAGGAATCCAAAACCACTGGTGGAATAGGACGGAACAAAATTGAATGGATGGACAGATAGGTGGGCAGATGGACAGACGGAAAACTGGATAGCTGAATGGATGAGTAGGTGGGTGGGTCGATGGACAAGTGAAAATGTATAAAGCACCGCATAGTATCTCATTTAATCCAATACTAAACAATCTTATTGACATGCCTTAAATTTAAATATTTCATAACTTTTCAAGTCCAGTTACGTTATAAAAGCACAACCCCCATCTTGACTCACATTGAGACTTTTGTTTCTCTAGCATGTTTGTTAAACTGCTCAGTGATGGTTTCTCGATTAGTTCCTTGATCTCCATTATGGTTGCTCCAGCCAGAGAAATGGGTGTCTTTGCAGTGGTTCGTCTAGAAAATCCTCACAGAGAAGGACAGTAAGGAGAAAACATACAGGTGTCATATCTTGAGAATCTACTCACTGGTCCATCTGTCCTTCTTACAACCATATGCATGGGAAGGGCCGAGGGCTTTTGCCAGAGGTGGATTATGCCTCAGGAGCCTGGAGCAGCCTGAGAGTCCTTAAATCTGCCAGTCTCTCCAGGGATAGTGAAACAGTGGGCCACACTTGCACAATCAAGGTTCAAACCCAATAGTTCACATGAAAAAAAATATCGCTAAAGTAGCTAAAACAATGAATCACCTAAGAACCCACAAAACTTATCCACAGCATTTCCAGGAGGTGAATATCATCTCTACTTAAGTCTATAAAGAAGGATGTCTGCTAAGTAAAAAAGATAGGCCGTGATCGTGGGAGGTGGGTAATGGCACATTCAGGTCAAATTTCTCAAATTAAAGTGCAAATTCAATTAAAAACAATATGTAAAAGTCAAAATTGTTAGCTAGGCATGTCCATGTACACTGGAGAGGATTAGGCAGGAATGGCCTGAGGTTAGAAGCCTGAGCTAAGAGGAAACAAACAGCATGGGCTCTTGGCTCTCCTCAACCCAACCCACCCAAGACCCATAGCTGTGTTTCCATTCTCCACCCCTGCTTCTCCAGAACCAACCTGGCGATCTGAGTTCCAGAGCCTTGACTTTCTGGAAGCCCTTACCAAGTCTCCACAAACTGAGGCTGTGGGCTGGAATCCTGGCTGCCCCCTAATTCCAGCTTTCTGACTTTGTGAAACTCACTGAAAGCACTCATCACCTTGCGCCTTCAGTAGAGCCTGATAGTCAAACCACCTAAAGGTTTGTGGGTCAGTGGAGGTATCGAGCACTTCCTGCAGAGAGCGGGTGCCTCGTGTGCCCTGCAGAAAGCAGGAGCCTGGTGCACCCCAGAGCACCACCTCCCTTTCCTTCCCTGATCTTTCCTTTCTCCTTGGTTGTCTCAGCTCCACCTTAACCAAGACCAGCAAAAAAGTGTCCCAAGACTCAGAGCGGGGCCAGGGAGGAGGAAGCCTTACTCTGATGCCACACCACGTAAGCAGCTAGCCCTTACCTTAATGAAGGAGATTCCTCCATCTTCAGTAACTTCTCACACTCCTCGGCGTTCTTAGAAAGGGTTTCGGGCTCTGCTTGGTGAGAACCAAATGTTAGCAAGAGTCTGCTAGCTCAAAGCAAATGATGTCCCTGCCCATTTCAGTGACACATCTGCCGGCAAAGGCCTAACACAGCAGCATTGTTCAGAAAGAAGGGCTCGCTTGTGAATGAAACATACACACCGGATTCATTCCAAGTATTGGGCAAATGAAGGCCAGCAGAACCCTACCGGCCAAGGAGGAGGAGGGTCTTCTATATGTAAGCGTCTGCTTCAGTCCTACTTGTGGATGTGTTGTAGAATGTTGAAAGCACTGCAGGAGTCTCAAGTTCTCAAGCGTCAGGAACAATTACCCAAATTAAATTACAGTCCTACTAGACAGATAAAGTACTACACAGTACCACATAGCCACCACCAACAAAGCTTACAGACAGCTCTTAAGGACACGGGAGATGCTTGTGATGACACACAAACCCTCTCAGAAGACAGAAACACTGTGTGTATCTCTGGTAAACCCACATGTTAAGAATAAAAGCAAAATGAGTCCTAAAACAAAAAAGAGAAATTTGATGTCACAGGATAATCAAAATGTCTCCTTAACTGCATTTAGTGATGACTTTCTCACTGTCGGAAGCTTTTCTACAGAGGCTGGGTTCTCTTTTAAAATTAACTTCCAGAGCTCAAAAATGTTGTGTTGTGGTATGTGTGTGTGTGTGTGTGTGTGTGTGTGTGTGAGTGTGTGTGAGTATGTATGTGTGTGTGAGTGTGTATGTGTGTGTGTGTGTGTGTTTTAAGTTATGAAACAAATATCCATTAAATATCCACCGCATACTGGCTCACAGTTGAAATTCCAACATTTAGGAGGCTAAGGCAAGAGGGTTACTTCAAACTCAAGGCCAGGCCAGCCTGGCCAACTGGCCTTCATAGTGAGTTCTAGGCCAGCTAAGCCTACTTAAGGAGACTCTGGCTCAAAAAGGGGAGAAGGATGAAAAAGAAGGGGGAAGAGAAGAAGACAGGAGAGGACAGGGCAGGGAGAGGAAGAAAAATCCAAGCTGCCCAGGGGCACAGGAGTGATGGGCAGATGGGCATAGGATGCTGGGGGATGCATACTGAGCTGGTCTCCTGACACAGTGCTGAGCTCAGGTGTCTACAGCCCTCACTCCTCACCTTGTGGAGACTTTGAGTATTTTTCTGCCTTTTCTTGGTCACCTGGTGGATTCTCCTCTTTCAATTCTTCGGAGACAGTGTTGTTTTTACCATTGGTAATTATAGACAACCTTTTCTGATTCAAAACCAAATGTTTCACTTCCTCTGGAATGAGAAAATGGATCAGTCAAATATGCCTAGTGAACACCTGCCGCACCCAGTCCTCTGACAGCTCCCAGGGACATACAGCAGAAGATGAGAAGATGATCAAGGACATTGCCACCAAGTACTAGGACACATGGTCACACACCTGCTAGGGCCAGGTGCTTGTATTTCACCTTGCCTTAAGCACCTGTATGTGCCATGCCACTGGGTCTCTGCATCTCTGCAAGGAAGGAGCTGCTCTCTGTGGAGAGCCGAGCCCTGAGAGGAGTGAGCGGCCTCGTAAACAAAGCCCTTATTTGGCTAAGCTTGTTGCCATTGGTTGCTTCTACATCTGGTGATCTATCTGCTTTTGCTACATGGCCCATTGGGATTGGCTAAGCTTGGGAGTACTCAACAGCTGAGGGTGGGCCAGGAGGCGGAGCTTAAGTAAAGGCTCCAGAGACACAGGAGCAACAGAAGGCATAAGATTAGAGCAGGAGGAGAAGCAGGCAGGATGGAGCAGGAGGGAGAAGCATTGTTAAAAGTTTCCTGAAATAAACTGCAAAGGAAGAGCTCATGTAGTTGCATCTGCTGGATGAGGAGGACACAACAACTGGTGGCCCACATGGGGAAAAAGAAAAGAAAAACCTCAGCAACAGTTGGAGGCCTGGACTGGGAGAAAGTAAAAGAAAAGTAACAGTTGGAGGCCTGGACAGATGGGAAAGGAAAAACCTCTTGAGACTCAGAACCTATTGCAGTCAGGGTAAGCCGGCTGGTAAGTTCCCAGGTAAGTGGGATGATAAGGACCTCGGAAGTAGAGACAATAAGGACCTCAGAAGTAGAGGCAATAAGGACCTCAGAAGTAGAGGCTATAAGGATCTCGGGAGTAGAGACAATAAAATAAAGTCTCCGGGAAGGAGCGATAAAGTTTCACAGAGTAGCGAACTGAAAGTAAAAGAAAAATTAAAAAAAGAAAAAAAAAGTAACAAAAATAACCATGGGTGTTTCATATTCAATTTTTCTGGCTCTCCCAGAGCTGTTATTATCAAACTCAATTTTTCTGACTCTTCAAGAGCTGTTAAGACCTGTGTGGAAGCTTGTTAGGAGCTGTTTGGAAGATCAGTGCTATTGTAAGGCCGTGGAAGAGCTGCCTTCAGCACGCAGCCCTGGGGGTGGGGGTGGGGTGAATTCAGCTTGGGAGATACTAGCCACCTGTTTCTGGTTAATGTTAACCCTGCAGCAGCTTGGTATCCCTAGGAAGCCCAAGACCTTAGGGAACTAAAGAAAGCAGTGGCAGAGGATGGCCCTCATTCATCCTGGGTAGAGACCATCCTTGAGGGCTTTGCCCACCAGGTTCTCACCCTCAAAGATTGGAAGGAAATGGTCAAGGCTGTGTTCCCCTCACCCATGTTCCTTAAATGGATGGCCTTTTACCAGGAGGAGTGCTGAGGGCAGAGAGAACAGAACCAACATTGTATCTTTAAGGGAAGAAATGTTTCAATTCGACTGTTTAGAACAAATCCTCAGTCTATAGTTGGACCTGTTAGTTCTGAGGTGTATGAGATAGAGGGGTCAGCCCAATTTAAAGAGAGCTGCCTAGAAGATCAGAAGTGTTGTAAGACAGTTGAGGAAGGGCAGAAGTGTTGTAAGACAGTTGAGGAAGGGCAGATAGCTCTGGAACAGCTGAAAGAGGAGCGGTCAGTGAAATCAGGAAAGGGAAACTCAGGCACAGATTGGTCTGATACAGATGAGGAATTACAAGATCTAATTGAGAGGATGGAGAAAAGCTCCCTTAGGAAGAAGCAGAAGAAAAGGGGGCCAGAGACTGAAAAAGGCCCCCCAGGCTGCGTACTGTCAGTGCCCCCCATAATCCAATCAACAGTGGGGGTCCAGGACTCCCCTTTTACCCAGAGGTTTGGCGAGTGGTGAGGTCAGAGCTCCAGCTCGCCTGCCCAGTTTTTCAAGATGCTCAATCCTTCTTTAGAGAGCATCCTGTGATCTTTCCAAAGATTATATCAGCTGCCCCTATAACTGGGGCCTCAAATATGTTTACTGATGGTTCTAAAACAGGCTGTGGGACCTATTTGGTAGAGAAACAAGAGCCCATGTTATATCAATTCTCGCCGGGCTCTCCTCAAGTAGTTGAATTAAAAATAGTAATTGAAGTTTTTAAAAATTGCCAATTTGCTTTTAATTTGATATCTGATTCGGCTTATGTTAACGCTGTTAAAATTCTTGAAACCACTGGCCCCATTAAAATTAATAGTACCGTTTGTGCATTATTTGAGAATTTGCAGAAAATAATTTGGCAGAGAAAGAATCCATTTTTTATTCAGCATATTTGGGCTCATACCAGGTTGCCAGTACCTTTAAGTAGAGGAAGTGAGATTGTAGATCAATGGACTAGGATAGAGTGCATTTTCATGAGTTCTTCTATGGAAATGGCTAAACAGTTCCATCAAAATTTTCATGTAAATGCTAAGACATTACAACAAAAATTTCATCTGTCTCGAGCTGATGCCCAACAAGTGGTCTTAGGTTGTCCTCATTGTATAATCCATCATCATCCTCATGGCATGGGTGTCAATCCATGGGGCTTGTCTCCCCTTAAGATCTGGCAGATGGATGTGACACATGTTTCTGAATTTAGAACTTTAAAATATGTTCACGTATCTATAGATACGTGTTCTGGGATCATTCATGCCACCCCTTTGAGTGGAAAAAAAGGCATGCAATGTCATCTCACAATGCCTAGAGGCATGGGCTGCCTGGGGCAAACCCCAGCAGCTAAAATTAGATAATGGACCTGCCTATACAGCTCAAACCTTTATGTCATTTTGTAAACAGATGGAAGGTCATGTTTCCCATAGACTGCCATATAATCCTCAAGGTCAGGACATCGTAGAGTGTGCACATCGCACTCTTAAAGAACTTTTACAAAAACAAAAAGGGGGAATTGGCCAAAAGAAAGAATTGCTCTTGCTCTTTTTAGCTTAATTTTTTTAAATTTGGATGTAGATGGCCTTTCTGCTGCGGATCATCATCAGTGCAGCAGAGGTTTCTTGAAGGGATTTATGAAGTGGAAAGATATTCTGACAGGTTCATGGCATGGCCAGGATCCGGTATTGACGTGGGCAAGAGGCTCTGTTTGTGTGTTTCCACAGGACCGCCGAGATCTCATTTGGGTCTCCGAGCGATTGACAAGGAAGTGTGCACACAGAATGGAGAGATCGTGCCGGAGAGCCCTGTGCACCCTTCTTCTTCTGTTCCTGGTCGAGAGCCAAGCGGAGCCGAGATGGAGGACTCTGTCAGTATTTCCAAGACCAATGCCGATATGACATAATGCTCGAGTGTTTCCTCGCCTTTTTAGTACCAATAGAAGTTTAGATGTTTCATTTTTGCCTTTAGATTGGTTGGTCTCCTATTGCTGGTCTGCCTTGTGGGCCTGTGGTATATATGCAGGATCAGGTTCATTCAGAGAAGGAATACAGCCATGATTGTGCAAGCATTTATGGCCATTGAGGCAGGACAGTTCCCCTAGGCATGGCTAACAGTCATGTATCAGTGATTGTCCATCACATTCAGGCTGTAAGGCTGAGCACTGCACTTGGGATACACTGTTTGCTGCTAGTGGTCTCAAGAAGAGCATGTCTGATTGATGCAGGTTGATACCACCTTTTCCCCAATTCTCCCATTCATTCCTGCCTCTGGAAAAATGGTATCGGATGGGTCTGGCTTGGACTGGGTGGGTGATACCTGGCGAAGAGCCTGTACAATGTCCCCACCTTATTCATCAGAGATCAGACCTCTACTTTTGACTGTTTCGTTTAAAAACTAAAAGGGGGAACTGTGGAGAGCCAAGCCCCGAGAGGAGTGAGCGGCCTCGTAAACAAAGCCCTTATTTGGCTAAGCTTGTTGCCATTGGTTGCTTCTACATCTGGTGATCTATCTGCTTTTGCTACATGGCCCATTGGGATTGGCTAAGCTTGGGAGTACTCAACAGCTGAGGGTGGGCCAGGAGGCGGAGCTTAAGTAAAGGCTCCAGAGAGGCAGGAGCAACAGAAGGCATAAGATTAGAGCAGGAGGAGAAGCAGGCAGGATGGAGCAGAAGGGAGAAGCATTGTTAAAAGTTTCCTGAAATAAACTGCAAAGGAAGAGCTCATGTAGTTGCGTCTTTCTTGCTGGACGAGGAGGACGCAACAGCCCTCCATACATGGAGCATCTAATACTGATGGGTAACTCTTCTCTATCACAGCCCTTTGAACAGTGGTCCTCAACCCACGGGTTGCAACCCCTTTGGGATCACATATCAGATATTTACATTATTATTCATAACAATAGCAAGATTAGTTATGCAGTAACAATGAAATAATTTTATGTTCGGGGGTGGGGGGGTGGGCGGTCACCACAACCTGAGGAACTGCATTAAAGGGTCACAGCATTAGGAAGGTGAGAGCCACTGCCCCAGAAGAACCAGACCCACAAGCACTCCTTATTCCTAGCCAGTCTCTCTCTCAGCATGGAGCCCCCCACATATGACAGCATCAAGCACTCCATGAATACATGGAGTGAGTGAGGATTATGGAAACCTCAAGAAAGAAGAGGGGGAAGAAGAAGTTAAATTTGACTCGTGGTTGAAGAGCAGATAAAATTTTTGGAGAAAGCAATAGGCTGAGAGTCCCCCAAGATGTAGTCAGTTGCCAGAAGGCAGCCCTGTCAGGAGCCCAGTATCCTAGTGGGTGCTTCAACAAGACTGGAACCTGAGGGAGCAAGTCCTCAAAGGCCTTCAATAAAACACCAGGATCAATGGAGAGAAAGGGCCCTGGTAGCAAGAGAGAGGAGACAGGAGTGGGGAGAAAGATGCTGAGAGAAACTGAGGCAGATAGCCAAAGGGCAAAGCTCTGGAAACTTTAGTCAAGTGGGAAGAGCAAGCAGGCGCTGGGAGAAGAGAGTCAAACAGAGAAAGCATAGGAGCAGCCACCATGACGTCTGTGCCCTACAAGAATGATGCCATCTTCACCCAGCACTCAATATCCGTGGGGCAGAGCATGAGCAGCAGCCACCATAGCATCTGTGCCCTACAAGAATGACGCCATCTTCACCCAGCACTCAACATCCGTGGGGCAGAGCATGAGGAGGCACAGGGCTCTGCTACAACTATCCCATCCAGACCACTCGCACAGACCTCTAGCACATGCCCTGCCAAACAAACATCCTTCCTTCTACAGTATAGAGCCCTCTTAGGACACGGCTATACTCCCAGGAAATGGGGTGTCTATGAGGTATGTTTAAGTGACAAAAGACAGGCCCACAGAAAGGCTATTAATAATGACTGTCTCTGAGCCAGACACTGTGTGGTTTTAGTTTTTCCTCCTTTTTTTCCTAGATATTTCTAAATCATTTTTATATAGTGAATAATATCCACTGTTTCTTTAATGGGAAAAATGTATTTAAAATAAGAATCAGAGACACTAGGCTTGGGACAGAACACAAGAAAAAGCTGTCGCTGTGGCTCCAAGGCAGATGCCATGGGCCCTCCCTGCAGGGTCCATACCTCCTTCTTCCGGCCCAATGGATGTCAGGGCCCTTTCACCAGGCAGAGCAGAAGCCAGTGCCCCAACACTTGCTTTAATGGCAGGCAGACATGCACCAGAAGAAATTCAGGCCCAGGCCAGGCCCTGGAACCCACAGAGGACACCTACTTTCCTTCGGTCTGAGTGACAAAAGTTATATATTGGTCCCATTTTCTCCCATAGAAACTCACTGATTATTACTTTAGATTTAAATCAGTGATTCTCAGTGAGCGGTGATTTGAACCACTAAGCACATCTTACAATATATGAAGGAATTCTTGAGCCTAGGATGCTGCTAATCTTATCCTCAGGAAAGCCCACAACCAGAAATCACCTGCCCCAAAACATCCTCAATGCTCAGGTTACCAAGGAAACACTACAAGCAAGCCCGAGGTGTGAAGATGGCTCCCAAAAAGGCAACCTGGGAAGCTCACGTTCCCCCAAGGCTTCCCAGGCACAGGGAGCTGGTTTGTGGCTCTGCCCCTCCCACTTCTGTACAAGGTGGACTCTGCTTACTGTAAGGCTGGGTGACTTCACTCACCTCAAAGCCAACAAAGACAGCACATACCCCCCACAGATTCTGTGTCTCTAAGCAGCAGAGAGAGTTGCAGGATTCACACCCAGCACCCGCTCCTTAGCGGCACTTCATTCTGGTGCTAAGTTCTGTGAGAACAACACCCTCCTGTTGCTTGAGTCCTAAGAGGCCGCTCTCACCATCTTGCCAGCAGCATGCCAGTGGAGTGGCTACTGATTTCTCTTTTTTATAGATGAAAGGAATGTTTAAGAACACGCCTTTAATCCCAGCACTTGGGAAGCAGAGGCAGGTAGATTTCTGAGTTCGAGGCCAGCCTGGTCTACAGAGTGAGTCCCTGGACAGCCAGGATTATACAGAGAAGCCCTGTTTTGAAAAACCAAAAAACAAAAAACAAAAAAACAAAACAAACAAACAAACAAAAACATGCCCACATTCCCGCAGCTAGGATAAGAAGGGGGATGGGACCAGACAGCTGGGGCATCACATCATGAGTCTCCCCATTCTTCTCTCCTTGCTGTTTCAGGGAAGTTCAGAAGGGTCCGATACTGGTATACTCACACAAGGAAAAGTCTTGGTTGTTAGGAAAAGCCTTGTAATCCCAGCACTAGGGAGGCTGAGGCAGAAAGGTCAAAAGTTCCAGGACAGCCTGGGTGACTCAGTAAGATCTTGTCTCCAACTAAACTTGGGAGAGGGGTACCGAAAAGGTTGGTGGGAGCTCAGGAGCTCAGAAGTGTAAGACCTTGGATTCCACTCCCAGCAGCAGCAGCAGCAGCAGCACCGCCACCACAACAGAAGCCCTCTGAAAGGGGCTACATACGGCTGTTAGCATGTTGATCTGACAGAGCTGGGATTGTGTATGAGCACACGTTTGGAGGTGAGGGTGCATGCAGGTCCAGAGGCTGAGGCTGGCTACCTTCCTCAGTCACTCTCTCCCTTAGTGTTTGAAACAGACTTGCACTAAACCTGCAGCTCACCAGTTTGGCTAGACTGGTGGTCTCAAATTCCAGAGACCACTAAATCTCTACCTCCCCCAAACTGTGGTTATAGATCCCTGTCAACAGTCCCCTTCCTTTTCACATGAGTTTTAGAAGACCAGATCTGAGTCCTCATACTTGCATCGAGGGCTTTTCCAACTGAGCCACCGTCCCAGCCAGAGGAGGTATGATTTTTTTCACAGTGTTTCTTTTTCTAGTTCTAGAGAAGAAACTCAGACATGCAACGCTTACCCATTAACCACTGAGCTGTACACACAAGCCAAACCTCTCTTTTGTTTCTTGGTATCCCTATTTACTTTTGAGTAAACATGAGATAGCAGTTTGGGGAGACAACCCAGTGACAGTAACTCGTGTCAGAGCTGCTCTAGGCCAAAAGTTCATCAAAGATAAAGGAGGTGTATAGACACTGCCCGAGTATACAAGCACACTGTGACTCCCCAGGGGTGCCCTGGGTGGATGTCACACCCCAACACAGAAAGCAGGGTGTGCATCAGGCTAATCCCCTGAGGACACGGGAACACTGGCTTTTTACTCCCACGTCACAAACTTAAAATCTCTCAAGTTAACCGCTTGGGACTTGGAGCTTTTTTCAGATTTTGGAATATTTTCATATGCAAATGAAGAGCCCTAGGGGAGGAAGCTCAACTCTAAATAGGAAATTCCTTCCAGGTGTGTGAACACGCCACTCAGTCCTGACAAGATGCTACAAGGCAGTGGTTCTCAACCTGTAGATCGAGACCCTCCCACAGAGGTCACCCAAGACCCTTAGAAAACACAGATACTTACATTACAATCCATGACAGTAGCAGAATTTTAGTTGTGGAGTAGCAATGAAAATGTTATGGTTGGGAGATGACCACAACATGAGGAACTCTGGTTAAAGGATCCCAGCATTAGGAAGGCTGGGACTCTGATGACCCTTATCTGTCATGTGAATCCAGATGTGGAGTTTTCCACCTGAGCCATCCTGTCAGGGCTCAGAGAGTATCAAACTTGATACCACGTCAGACTTTTAAATTCCTAGACTAGGTATGTCCAGCCTGTAGTGAGAAAACACAAGTCGCCAGAAACATTTACAATATAAGCAAAACTACCGACTTACCAAAAGACTCCGTGTCTTCCGAATATGCCGAAGTCTTCACCCGGTGGTACCTGACTCTTTTTGAGACTCTGTCCTTGGTGTCCCAGAGCCTCAACGTGATTTTGTGGAAATTCATTTTCTTTAACAATTCCTTTGTCATGTTGACATGAAAAGTCTGGCTCCATGACACCCAGACTTTGTCATCATCTTTCCATGGCTTTACAGTCTGTGTAAAACATCATTCAGAGACTGTGGGACGTGAAGGACCAACCTATAGATTAGGCACTTCCCACTGGCCTAGCCCAGCAGCACCACTGTAGGTATGACACGCTTTCAGTCTAGCTGGCTTCTGTGCTTGCCTCTCTCCTAGCTCCCAATCACAGGGAAGTGAGCCCTGTGTACTGGACCCTGTCCAGTTACTTGTTCCTTGAAAATGTAAGTCTAAGCAAGTATATGCATAGTGCCCTTGATGGTTACTGCCAAGCAATGACTCCGAGCCAAACCATTCCAAGAGTCTTCATGTGTGCTTGCATGTTGTTATAAGCCTTGTTCATGGACAGTCAAACACACGTATATGTGCACATAGTAGGAAAGAACCTTCAGGGCCTACAGTGAATGCTCAGTACTTAAAAATTTTTAAAATAAAACTAAAGCCTTGTTTGATGAAACATTCAAGAACCTACAGAGTAAAGATGTCTAAAGAGGCCATATAATTGCATTTGTAGGACCATTCTGCTATTTTCCTTCTCATTCCTTAGTTCTGAGGTTGCCCCACTTTCCCACATATCTAGAAAACTCCACGGCTAAGCCTGCTGCAGGTCAGTGGGATACAGTCTGCATCCTGAGTGTGAGGCTACATGCAAATACACACACACACACACACACACACACACACACACACACACACACACACACACACACGCACACACCACTCACCTTTATTCCTGACTCCAGAAACACTTTGGCTATGTTAGGAAACACCACGATATCAACTATTTTGGGTTCTATGTCATCGGGCAGGAAAAAATACTCAATGTGGTAGAATTGTCGAGCCTTTCCAGTCCGGGATTCTGATTTAGCAGACTTCTTTTTATCAGGTACATTTGGGGATTTTCCCTTATTATCTAGAAGACACAGGTTTAATGAGCCTTGTCTTAACCTGGGGAGTAAGAAGGCCTAGCCCCATGGCTCCCTGAAGGCAACAAACATTGCTATGGTTTGGAAATGTCTCCAAAGGCCCATTGCTCAGTGCCATTACCAGGAATGAAGTAGAAACTAAGAGTTGGACTTCATTAGAGAGTATGTCAGTGGGAGTACATCCCCAGAGGTGACACTGGGATGCCAGCATCTCCTCCCTCTGTCTGTCTTTGGCCACAACCCCCACCATGGCTGACACTGAGAGGAGTGTTTTCCTCCACAGGCAGCTCCACCAGAATGTCCTGCTTCACATCAGGGCCCAAAGCAATCATAATCCAAGGAATCACAGTCTGAAACTGTGAGCCAAACAGGTCTTTCCTCATTGTAAACTTAGTATCTCCGGTATTTCTCAGGGTCGAAGCTGACTAATCCAGAGCCTGTGCTGTGGGAACCGTGTATCACCGTGTCACTTACACACCAGCTGGGAGAGAAGGTTCAGGCCCAGGTCAGCAGAGGAACAGTGCATGACTATCCACAATGCATATAAAACTGAAGGGCATGGCTCTAAGAGTGGGTTTACTCTAAGATTTCATGTTAGCTACCTTGCTTTCCCCACTCTGGGCGCAGCCTCAGCTAAGAAGCAGGTCAAAATCAGACCCCCAAATCTCCAGACAATGGGACTTGCATGGTAGCAGCATGAACAGGGTTCTGAGATACAACCGGATGCTTTGAGCAATATCTACCTGGGCATCTACTTCCCAGGACCTCTTAGCAGGGTCTTGTAGGAGCAAAGATGACAGCTATCCAGATAGAGGAAACAGCCTAGACAAAGTTCATGAGTGATGCTGCCCGTATCAGGTACAAAGGCCGATGAGGTACAGGAGTCAGGCAGAGGCAAGCTGATATCTGTTAGTCTGAGGCTAGCCTGGTCTACTTTAGCTAGTTTCAGGCTGGCCAGAGCTACACAATGAGATCCTGTCTCTAAAAAAGAAAATGAGGAGGAGGGAGAGGAGGAAAGAAAGGAAGGAAGGAAAAAGAGAAATGAGCAGATAGAGTCATTTTTCTATTACTGGGAGGGTAAATTATTTTAATCCTTGAAAGGGCAATTTAACAACAGCCATCAAAACAATTTTAAGTACATACTTTCAAAGCAATTCTACTTCTTAGAATTAAGGATACAGAAGTTGGAGGGACACTGGCTGGCTCAAATGTGGTGAGCATGGCCCTGGCAGGTCTTACCCTTCTCCGCCATTGCCTCTGCCTTGCTAAAAACCATTAGATCATATTCCTAAAGCTAGCCCCCAAGGTCTAGTCCCTTATTTGTCCACTTCCTCCTCTTGAGACTGACTTCCACGGTCCAGCTGTCAAAGTATTAAAGTTCAACAATCAAAACTCCTCATCCTAACAAAGGTTTTTCCCTTGAGCCTTTACAAACTGCCATTTTCCTGTGTGCCATATCTGGCTCCTCTCTATCCAGAGGCAGTCCTTTGTCCTCCAGGACAAATGCCCCTTCCCTCTCCCCCTCTCTCCCTTTCTCCCCTCTCCTTGTTCCCTTCCCTTCTTCCTCTTCCTCTGTCTCCTTCTTTGTCTCTTATCCCTGCTCTCTTTCCCTCTTGGACAAATAACTCGCCTTGTGCTGAGAACGTGGTCTTGGGGGTCCTGAGCTGATACTTTTCCCTTCAGAAGTGACCACATATGCTACCAAAATGTATATATAAGGACATCTAAGCAGGGTGCTGTGGCGATTGCCTTTAATTCCAGAATTTGAAAGGCAGAGGCAAGCAGATCTCCATGAGTTTGAGGCCAGCCTGGTTGACATAGTGAGTCCCAGGACAGCCAGAGCAACATAGTGAGACCCAGTCTCAAAAAAACAAAACAAAACAAAACAAAAAGTCTATGCCAGGGCTGGGGAGGTAGCTCAGTTGGTAAATGCTTGCTATACAACCATGAGGAGCTTAGTCTTTTAAAACATCCAGGCATGGTGGCATACAATCATGATCCCAGGGCTGATAGTCAAAACCAGGAAGATCCTAGGGACTCACTGTCCAGCCAACCTATCTTCAGGCCAAGCACACGCGTGCACACACACACACACACACACAGAGAGAGAGAGAGAGAGAGAGAGAGAGAGAGAGAGAGAGAGAGAGAGAGAGAGAAGGGGGGAGGGAGAGAGATAGAGACAGAGAAATGTGTGTCTTTTGAAGAATAGTAACTGAATGTCTGGAGTTTCTGCAAGTCAAATACCCACAATATGGGTAGAACAGGACTGGAGTGGAGCTCAGTGGTAGATCACTTGTTTAGTTGCAGCATCTTAAGGGGTCAAAAAAAATTTTTCAAGACAGGTTTTCTCTATGCCTTGGCTGTCCTGGAACTCACTTTGTAGACCAAGCTGGACTCCAACTCACAGAGATCTGCCTGCCTCTGCCTCTTAAATACTGGGATTAAATGTGTGTACCTCTACATTTGGCCCTAAGGTGTCAATTTTTAAAAGCAAGTAGGATTGCAGGATCTCAATATATGTAATATATGTGCATATATATATATATATATATATATATATATATATATATATATATATATATCTCCAACAGCTTTTGCCTTTTTTTCCATGCTTGCCAGCTGTTTCATATAGTTGCTGTAACATGCCTGTCAGTCATTGACAGAAAAATAACTTGACTCAGAGCAGGGTCATGCTGACCACATACCCTGTTATGTTCTGTATGTTCTGAGGTTTGTCTTTTTGTTTTGTTTTGTTTTTATTGATTTAAGTTTTATTGCATTATGATGAGAAAGGATACATAATTTCAGTTTATCTGAATTTGTTAACATTTAAAGGCATATTTCATGTAAATAGAATTACATCACATTCTTTCCCTTTGTATCCCAACTCCTCCCAGAGACCCCCCTTCAATACCTGCAATACCTTTTGTTATTTTTTATTTTGTAATATCCTTTAAATTTATAAAATATAACAATAAAAATGAGCATTATGAAAGTTGTTTGATATAAAAGCAACAATTAATTGAACAGTCTTATGTAGATGCTTGTCTACAGCAATACTGAAAATACATACATTTGTCTCAATATAAATTTTAAACAACTCCAAACATATTAACTTTATATTTTAAAATAATAAATCACTACTAGTTTTTTTAAATGAACATAAATAGATAAAGTCTTTTTGTTTGTCTGTTTGTTTTGTTTTTAGTAGACCTTAAAACCTTGGCTCTTACTGTGGTACAAGCCCAAAATAAGAACAATTTTTAGACATTGGAGTTCATTGTAATAAGGCTGTACTTCAGTGACCCTCACATCATCAAAGGATTTGCCTTCATAGTATCTGAAGTTTGTTATCTTAAGAAATTCCACAACCTGAAATGTAAATAAAGAAAATATCTAATAAAAAAATTAAAAAAAAAAAAGAAATTCCACAACCATAAGCTCCACTTAGGACCAATCAGAATAATGGTCAGTTAGAACTGTTCTGTTCAGATAGCCAAAACAGCTTGAGTCAGAGCCAACCACTGGGCAGCACTTCCTGAACCTGCATATGAGCTTATTGTGATTTTTTTCTTTCATAAGCCTGCCCTGAGAAATGTTTAGGGCTGTAGCGTCAGCCCTGAATTCTGAGCTATGGCTCTAATCAATTAGCATTAAGGTATGCGTTCAATAAACCATCCTTGTCTGACTGAGATTGGTGTTTGAATGGTTTGTGGGCAACTCTTGGACTCCAACATATATATACATATATGTACATGTGCATATAAATGCTTAGATATCAAGAGTGTTGTGATGGCTAATCTTTTTGTGGGGAGAGAGGGGGCTGGTTAGAGACAGGGTTTCTCTGTGTTGCCCTGGCTGTCCTGGAACTCACTCTGTAGACCAGGCTGGCCTCGAACTCAGAAATCTGCCTGCCTCTGCCTCCCAAGTGCTGGGATTAAAGGCGTGCGCCACCACCACCCAGCTGTGATGGCTAATCTTGCTCATCAATTTGATCGCTAGGCACTCCTGTGAAGGATTTTATTTACTAGATTATTTTGGAGCAAGCAAATACACCCCAAATCTTCCTGGTAGCAGCCCAGATAAAAGGACAGAGAAGGAAACTTCGCCTTCTGCTTCCTTGGCCTCGTTCTCCTTGGCAAGTTCACCTTTCTAATACTGTGGCATTGCCTCACCAATGTTAGAACCAACCTCTCAGGAACTCTAACACAGGCTGAAGACCAGCAGCTCTCCTAGAGGACTCCAGGCCTTCATCATCCAATTAGGACTGCTCAGACACACAGCCCTATGGACCAAACAACTACCAGATTCTCAGTCTCTCTAGTATAGATCAGCCACCGTATCCCGCAGACCAATCTAATAAATCCCCTTTTAATATCTGTATTATATCACCTGGGAGATGGGCCTCTGGGCATATGTAATTGAAATGGAAAGGCATGCCTACTATGGGCAGCACTATTCCCTGGCTGAAGAAATAGGAAAGGGGACTTAGCAGCAGTAGTCATTCATCTCTCCCTGCTTCTGACTATGAATGTGATGTGACTGGCTCCCCCAGGCTCCCTGCACTGGGACTTGCCTGTCCTGATGAGCTGTGTGCCCTTGAACTGTGAGTCAGGAAAAAAAAAGTTGCTTTTGTTGGGCATTTTATCCTAGCAACAGAAAAGGAAACCAGGATAAAGAAGAGAGTAATGAATCTAGAAATGTTTTCCAGCTAGAGGTTGGTCAGGGGTTTTGTGAAGTTCTGAAGATGTGCTCTGCAAATGCCCTTGGTGGAAATATAAGATCAGCATGCCTCTGACTCTGAACTGCAAGGGTGTGCCCGCCAAAGGTTGCTGGACTGAACACCAGTTTCCGTGTGGCTGATTTCAGCCAGCTGATTTTTTCCAGCTTCAAGATTTAGAAGGATGGGGAAAAAGCACCTCTGGAAAGAGGAGGTCACCGAGCAAGGACAAAGTTTGTATCACCAAGCAGATAGAGTGATTATAAGTCAAATGCCTAACAAGACAGAACTCAAGGAAATGCTGCAACCAATCAAACAGTATACTTCAGGAGAGGGGGGGAGGGATGAAGAATCACAGGCTAAAGCACTTTTTTCTGCCCCCTACTGAACCATGTGGCTCACTCTAGATTATCCTAGGAGGCAGCCAGAGTCTGTGCTCTATGTATTGGTCACTGCTCTCATTGCTGTGAGACACCCACAAAGCAGCATTTGGAAGTGAATCTTCATTTAGGCTACAGACCCTAGGGATGTGCTCCACCATGACAGGGAAGTTATGCTCTATCACAGGAGTCACCAACGAGGGAGGAAGATGCTCAGGAGTCACCAACGAGGGAGGAAGATGCTCATCTCACATACTCCTTTTTATTCACTTCCTGTCTGCAACTCACAGAATAACACTGCCCACATTTAGAGTTAGTCTCCCCACCTCAACCTAATCTAGACAATCTCCACATACCCAGCTATTTCTTTCCATGATCCGACAGCCTATTAGGCTGGCAATCAAGATAAACTATCATAGGTTAGGTTTGCCCTCTGTTGCACGGCCTGTCCACAGTAAGCCGCTGTCTAAGAAGTACTACATCTAGCAAGAAGTAAAACTAAGAGCTTGGAACAGAGGAAGAAAGACCACTTGTCCAGAGCCCAGCCTAGACTGGCAACCTGACGAGGAAACTATGGCTCCTGCTTGCAACCAGTGAGGGTGGCACCCCTTTTATGTCTGCTACACTACTAAACCGGTGTGCCTCTTGACTCAAGAGATTTTAGCCAAGGAGTCTGGGATGTGTCTTATGCAAGGCATTGGGTAATAATAGTTTATGAGGTTTGCAGGGTTTGTTAAGCTGAGGTGGGCAAAGGGGGAGGAGAGGGGAGGGGAAGAGAAGGAGAAGGGAGGAGAGAGAAAGAGAGGGGCAGAGGGAGAGAAGGAGAGGGTAAGGGACAAGAGGAGAGAAGGGGTGTGACCTGCTTTTTGTGGCCTCTGAGTGAGCTAAGTGAAAGTCCCACAATTGCTTCCACAACCTAGCCAATAGCTGGGCCCAAATTTTCTGTCCTTTTTCTGACCTCGATTGGTGCATGGGAGGGGAACGGTGGAGGGAAAGAGGCACTGATGTGCCCTCAACTCCCAGAGGAAGCCAGTCACGTCCCACCTTGCTCAGAGGCAAAGCTCTTCCTTAGCACTTACTTATCAGTATGGGGAAGGCCAGTGAGATCACAAATCTGCAGGGGACAATCTGGGGCACATCAGAGTTAGAGATGTAGGGAGGCCCTTCTGAGGAATGCAGGCTGCTGCTGAGCTGGTCCTCAGAGTCCCACTCATGGGCTGGGGTCCTGGACTTCAGGTACTCCTCCATCTCACTTTCGCTCGCTGAATGGTAAGCACTGGCCACGGAGTGGGGGTCCGTGCTCGCTCTTTCCTCTTCCTCCCAATCCCAGGCCTGCAGGGACATGTTGCACAGCAGTAGAATGGTCCTGGTGGGAGATAGCAAATATCCCAGGAGTAAATCTGCCCAGTGCAGGAAGGTCCACCCTCCCAGTCCCATCTCTCTCTTGTCTCCAACGTCCCAGGCTTTGGTAGAGGCCTGCTCCACAGTGAGTGCTCCACAGATGGAGAGAAGGAACCACCAGAGAACTGCAGCTGGCAGTGAAGGATCAATGATGTTTCTCCATCCTGAACTCAGCTACTCCTCGCTCAGAAATCAGGAGTTGGTCAGGGGGTGCTCTTGGCATACGGATCCAGGTGAGCCTAGGGCACCACTGACCCAGGAGGCACCAGAAGACAGGAGATCTGACTCCTTTCAAGAGCATGTGGAAGAGCCCCAGATGTGGCAACAGCACAGAACTGGCAGCTCCCACTTGCAGAAGGGGAAAGTGAGCGGGCACAGTATATACCGATCCCTGGGAAACTGACCTGAAGCAAGATAAAGAATTCTGGCTTGGACATTACTCAGGTTTCAAGACACAGAACTCTAGCTATCAAGAAGTCGGTGCCTGGGGGGACCTGGGGCGTCTGGGGTGAAATAGAGGCTGAACCCAAGGCTCGAGGGTTACCTGTGAGTAGGCACACTTGTTGGCTCCTGCACAGGCTGCACAGTTACAGCCACTCGAATCAGGGGAGCTAGGCGCAGGCGCTAAGAGAGCAGAGTCCCAAGGGGACTTTGTTAGGCGGTTGCCAGGAAACCTCAGTCCACAGCTGGGGGCGGGGCTTCCTTCCTCCAGCTGAGTTCGGCTCCTGGCTGTAGGCTCTGGTGGGAACCTGCTTCTTCTAGATATTCCCGGGTGGAGGGCAGAGACGGGGGTGAGGTTTGAGAGGGGGAGTATGAACTTTTCAACAAGGAGTTCACCACGGGGGGTGGAGGGCAAGTGGGCGAGAATGGGATTCTCACGACATGGCTTCTGCTCTGCCTTGGTGCATCAGACCTGTCAAAAAGGTAGAAGGCAATATTTTAAAAAACTCTCACTCTGAGCTGGATGCTTGCTAGATCCTCTCTCTGTCTCTGTCCACTCCCACCTTCCCTGCTTAAATAAAGCTAAAGGAAGCAATGGCCTCTACATACTCAGACCTCAAAAATATCATGAGAATTCTGTCTCCCCGAAATGAGGCTACAGATTTAAAAGGGTGAAGTAGGCACACAACAATTATGTTACAGCACTGGATGGAAATCTAGACTCCTGGCCACCAAGGCTTACAGGCCACAGCAAAGCCCACCCACACTGAAGCACCCTGGCTAAGCACCCCAGCTGCTGCCCCTGACCCTGACCCACTGCACACCAAGTGGCCTGAGCCAGAGAGGAACACCCCACAGTGGACTGGCCAATGGGACAGGGATGGACTTGAAGAGGTAATGAAAACCAGACTGGGCTGTGAACGCAGGAAATAGCCTACGCAGAAAAAAATGCCATATACAAGGCCTAGAGGTAAAGGCTCATGACAAGTTCCTAGAAAACTAACGAATGGCAAGATGGCTTTTGGTACACAGCCCCAAAAGATGGTGGGGAATGTGGGGGGGGGGTTGGTGGAATGGTTGGTAGATATTCTAGTGAGGGAGTGTTCCATCAGCCAGTTTAGTAAAGAAAAGGGGACACAGGCTTAACATACTTTTGGTTGCTAAGAAAAGTCAAGTTGAAGCTGAACTATGACCTACTTTTAGTCTCAGAACAGAACTTCGAAGAGGCGCAGCTGGAAGCAAGTCCCAAGCTTCCCAGTGCTCACTTTTCTAGGTCATCAGATGAGAGAACATTCCAGAATACTGCATAATAAATGGAACCCTCCAGTTAAATCAAGATAAAGCCAGAACCTCAAGAAAAAATCTAAGGGGTCGACACTGAATGGCAGCAAGTCCCTTAAAGGAAGGCTACTCACCTTGTCCACACTCCAGCATCCTGATGAGTGCACTCCATGTACCAAGATGTGCTGAAAATTCACCGGGGATGGGGGGTGGGGGTGATAGAACAGCTCCTAAAGTCAGCAAGCAGCAGGAGCAGGTCAGCCCCTCCATCTCTCAGGAGCTGGATCTCTGTCCAATGGGTTCTACCTACAACTTTGACTCTGATTTCCCTCAGAAGGGCCCTTTCATATTTAATTTAAACCACAATTTTTATTAAGTGCACAAACAGATACATACTACTTGTGTGGAGACCTGGATGACTCATATTTCCAAGACACCACCTAATAACGAGCCAATTGGTAAATTCAGCTGCGTCACGATTAAACATCCTTATCCTTTCTTTTTATCTCAAGATACTTGTGAATAGCAACTCCTTCCTTAGCTAAGTAGCAGAACGCCTGAAGAACACCTGGAACCAGTCTTACTGGGTGTCAAGATAGTATTGCCCATAACGAAACCTACATGAAGTCTGGTTTTACTCCTTCACATCATCAGATATCAGCTCCAGCAAGGCGTAGACACCTCAGCAGCAAGGCACAGCCAGATCGGACAGGTCTTTCCCAGGAGTGGGGTGGGGGGTGG
>NW_022196903.1:81292515-81335424 GCF_008632895.1 Mastomys coucha
AGAGAGAGAGAGAGAGAGAGAGAGAGAGAGAGAGAGAGGCAGAGAGACAGAGACAGAGCGATAGAGACAGAGAGAAACAGAGAGAGACAGAGAAAGATCCATGACATGTTGACCTGGCAACAGAATTCAAAGTGTCTTTGATCACATTACCTAAGGACAGTAGCCATACTCCCCAGGCTCCGGGTGAGAGGTCATAGGCCAAAGCCCATCCGAAATGCACATCAATGTTACCCCTAATGCATCAAAAGTAAGATTTTCCTGGGCCTGATGGCACAGGCCTGTCATCCCATGTTATTCAAGAGACTGAGGCAAGAGAAACACAAGTTCAAGACTATCTTGGACTACAACATGAGTTCAAGACCACCCTGGGCAGGTTAGGGAGACCTTGTCTCCAAATAAAAAGTCAAAAGAAGATATAGCTCCATGGTAAAGAACTTGCTTGCTCAGTACATGCCAGACCCTAGGTTAAACTCCCATCATAATAGTAATACTAACGATAACAACAATAGTATTCTGAGGTTCCATTCCAGGCCTTTAGGGATAACTCTCTAAGAATAAGGCTTAGGGACCAGTGGCATTGTGTTTTCTGAGGATATATCACCTCTCAGGCATCCTCTCGTGTTCTTCCTCTGTGTGGTCAGTACTCCTCCCTTCCAGTGGTTCAGCCACGAAAGTTCATAGATGTAATAGCATGTGACTTCTGACGTCAGCTCCTACAACCCCTGTTGCTATCTTGTTTGGACCCTCATCTGCAAATATAACCTCCATGATGTCTACAAGTACAGATGGCCACACCTGGATCAGGTGGCGCTGTTCTGAGAGCTCCTAGCCAATGTCAGTCCCCAGGCCTATAAGCACAGTGGCTGCCGCTACATAGAGTAGGCACCGTCACCATCAAGCCATCTACATCAGATTCCCGAGCAAATTGCTGTCTTCTTAACTTGCAAACCACAAGCTTTGCCCTTTCAAAGTGTCAGATGTGCTGTGAGCCCCACCACAAAGCAGTTCAAGCAGCTGCCACCCAAATTCTTTCAGGCCCCAAGACATGGAAAAAATCTAGAATAAATACATCACAAATAGACTGTAGGCTAGATGGTTGCAGGATCTTGGGTGACCTTTGCTTCTTAATGTATTTCTAGACTTCGTAATGATGCTTTGAACAGGGCTCTATTGGAAGCAGCTCAAACAATACTGAAGTGACTTCAAAAGTAACTTCTTTGCCAGGACTTTAACTCTTCCCCCACATACATCCCGCCCCCCAGTGCATACAAAGGAACCCACAAACCTTCTGAGTTTACGTGCTTTGAATCTCCAACAAAAGCCTTCTGGGTCCAAGTGGGATTGTTTCGGGGGTGCCTAGTAACACAGCCTACAGATAGACAGGCCTAACAGCGGGCCATTATAAACCCTTCCCCACTAAGCTGCAGGAGGCTGGGGAACAGCCCATGGGCAGATACTACAAAGCTTCGTTTTCAATACTGTCTGGCCTAGGAAAGCTACTGTCTGAAGGAGTCCTTCAGCAAAGGGGTTACCAGCATGGGACTGGGAAGGGTGTTTGTAGCATCTGAGGGTGAGCCTTCAAAACTGACAAGAGATAAAACCAGGCTCATCTGCAAAGACAGGATTCTATCACATCCTTAAATGGCTACATTAAGCTCCAGGCCAGGACTTCATGGTCCAGCAGGAGGTACAGTCCACTACCAACACCTGGAACCTTAAGGGCTCCAACATCACTGGACTAGAAAACATTCAAATCCACTGGTGTCTGCCAGACATAGTTTTCCCCTTTGGTGCTGTGAATTCATATTCACAAATATGAATTGATGTGAAACAAAGCAACCAAGCCCCTCCTTGGTGATGATTGTTGGGGCACCAGGTCTCCAGCCTAGTGTGGCTCAGGCCATGTATGAAGCTCATGCCTGATGTAGTGTAAGGGTTGCTTTAAAACTCACACACCAATAAAAGACATATATTATTTGTGACTAACAACAAGAACAGAGACACCAAGCACCTTGCCACAATGCCATTCGCTGTGACAACCATAGGGACGGAGCTAAAATAGGAACCATAGGTCTCTTTCTTCTGGTGTGTTAAATACTATTCCAGGTGAGCAGATCGGGCACTGCTCCTCCCATGTGGTCTGGTGTTTCCTGCAGGAGGTAAATGATCCACTGAGAAAAAGGGAATCTTCTAGGGCTGATAGGATCCATAGCAGGTAAGGTGAAGGAGTTATGGATAGGTAAAGAGATGCCAAGGCCTGAGGCCAGAAGCACCGATGGTAAAAGTTAAAGGGACAGTAGGTACTGATGTGCCATCCTTGGGGTCAAGTTGATGGCTTTGTCTTTCATCCCTAGTGCGTTCTGAGCAGAGGAGGAGGGGCATGGTATAACTTAAGATTTAACCACCTCCCTCAAGGACTGGATGCAGGCATTCAAGTACATGAATTTATATGAAATTCAAGCCTTGGGAGCAGATGAAGCAATCCCCACAGGAGAGAGGTGTGAGGATAGAGTGACCACACTATCACTAGAGTGACCACAGTACACTAGGAAGGAGGCAGATTCAGGACAAGTTTCAAAGGCAGGTCCACTGGACAGGGTTACAGTAGGATCCAGGGCATGCCTCAGGTGAATCTTATTATAATTCAGAGCTGCAATGTCTCCCAAAGGTGTATATGTGAAAACTTTGGTCCCTTGGCTGCTGCTCTTGGGAGGTGGTAAAAAGTTCAAGAGATGAGACCTAGTAGCCCGCCACTTGGGTTGTGTCCTTAAGGACAACAGTGAACTCCTAGTCCCATCCTCTTCCTCTTTCTCTTTCCACCTGCCTTAGTTAGGGTTTCATTGCTATGAAGAGACACCATGACCACAGCAACTCTTATAAAGGAAAACATTTAATTTAGGCTGGCTTATAATTTCAGAGGTTGAGTCCATGATCATCATGGCGAGAAACATGTCCGTGTGCTGGCAGACATAGTGCTGGAGAAGGAGCTGAGACTTCTACATCTTAATCCGAAGGAAGCAGGAAAAGACTGTGAGCCATGCTGGGCATAGTGTAAGTATACAAGGCCACACCCCTCCTCAAGGCCACACCTACTAATAGTGCCACTTCTTATGGACCTATAGGGGCCGTTGTATTCAAACCACCACATCACCCATGAAGTGTATAGCATTTCAACCACCATGTATGCACGTATGTCACCAAAAGCCCCAAAGCAAACTGTGAGCCAAAATAAATCTCTCTCCTCCTATGAAGCAAGTCCCCCGGAGTGCCTGTGACTGTGATGGTTACCAGCTGACTGGGACAGGCCTGAAGAAAGAGGTTGGCACCAGGCACTGCAGTGGCGAAAACGCAGGCTGAGCATCTCCGTACCACTCAGCATACTGGAGAGCACATGGAGTGCACTGTCAGGGTCAGTGAAAACCGAGCCATCCCTCAGGAAGTTATCAAACCACCACAGGATGCATCTGTTCTAGGCTGCTTCCTATTTCTGTGATACCAAAAGCAACTCGGGAAAGTGCAGGTCTATTTGCCTTACAGACCACACTACACGACTGAGGGAGGCCGAGGCAGGAACTGAAGCAGAGGCCACAGAGAAACCATCTCCCTGGCTTCTCCTACGTGGCTTGCTCAGTCTGCTCTCTTATATAATACAGCATTATCTGCCCAGGGGTGACCCCACAAACAGTGGGGTGAGCCCTCATCCCATATCAATCGTTAATCAAGGGAGGTGCCCCCACACACTGTCCACAGTCCAAACTGATAGAGACAATTCCTCCGCAGACATTCCCTCTTCCTGGGTGATTCTAGCTTTACCAAGTTGACAAAAACTAGCCAGCACAGCAACTAACCACTTTTAAGTATATACGCAAGGGGAGTGAACTGCATGAACTCAAACAAACAAGCAAAAACCTGTAACAGGACCACACACAATAGCCAAAGCCCAACACCCACTAGCTGATGAGTAAATAATGCAAACTATGGTCTGTCCATGCAATGGAGCATCCCTCAGAACTAAGGCAGATGCCAGTGCGCATTACAATACCTTTCCTTAGAAAGCTAGTACACAACTGTGTGACACACTGAAGCTTAAGGGAGATGTTTGTTTGCTTTTGGGTTCTTTTGCTTGTTTGTTGTTTGTTTTTTATTTCTATCTTTATTTTTTTTCCTCTTCTTTTGTGGGGTGGGGGACATTGCAAGGGCAGAGGATGGATATGAAGGTACAGGGAGATAGGTGGGATTGGGGTGCATGATGTGAGACTCATGAATAATAACTTAATTTTAAAGAAGAGAGAGAGAGAGAAAGCCTAAGGTGTCGCTTAAGTAGCTTACTTGTACTTTGCCAAATAAGTACATATTGAATTTGCTGCTTTTAGATTTCTATCAGTGCAGCAGAGGTCATGATGGTAGGTAGTGTGAGCCTGCCAGTCCTTTCCTGCTCAGGGTTACAACCTAATGTTCACAAGTAGCTTAGCTAGAAATGTCTACCATGTCAAAAGTACTTTGTCTGAAAAAGTAATGTCAATTTTATATTCTATTCAATATTATCTGCATCTGTTTTAAAATAGAAAGTATTTTATACTACCTACATTTTTCTCCCCACCCCCAAAAAAATCAAATAAAGATGATCTAGGAATAAAAAAAAAAAATGCAAGCAAACACACAAACAAAAAAATTACACCTTAAATTCCCCCCATTTTAATCTTATATGTATGGGTGTTTTGCTTTTATTTATCTGTGTGTCATGTGCATGCAGTGCTCATGGAGGTCAGGTGAGAGCATTGGATTCTCTGGGACTGAAGTTACAGATGGTTGTGAGCCACCTTGTGGGGATGAGAATTGAACCCAGATCCTCTGGAAGAGCAGCCAGTGCTCTTAACCACTGAGCCATCTCTGCAGCCCCAGAAGGTCACCTTCTATGTAATTCCAATTATATGAATGTCTAGAATAGGCAGATTGTGGATGCAGAAAGTAGTAGCTGCCTGTAGCAGAAGGATGAGTTAGAGATTGAGCACTATTGGGGTGTACACGGCGGGGGCAGGGTGGGGGATGGAGGGGTGAAAATGTTGAAGTACTAGATTGTAGTTGTGGTTAGACAACTGTAACATACTAAAAACTGTTGCTCTGTACATCTTACAGTGCAATCTCCCATTTCAGCAAGAGCCAGTGCACGGGTAGCAAAAGGTTTACCATCACCAGAAACAGCGACCAGATGTTCTGTAGCTGCTGAATATCAGCTTCTAGCCATTATAATCAATAATGTGGTCAATGAACATGCCGAACATGTGGTTTCCTAAGGCAGAAGCCAAGCTATGGAATTGTAAATTATTCCACTAAATTGCCATTGCTTTTATAATTAATATATATGTATACATATATATCCAAAATGCTTAGAATGTCTGAATCCTTCCCAGTTAGAAGAAGTGTGCCTTGGACAAAGTGCTTAAGAATGTGTAAGACAAAGGACAAAGTGCTGGTCCGGGTTGCTATAATGGAGGAAGCAAAATGAGAATGTTTTTCAACTGGGATTTAACATTTAAAACCCGAGGTGTACATAAAACAAGAGCTGCCTATCTAATAGTCAAGGGTCGCTGAGTTTGCCTTTTGCTCCGATATGGCTGGGTAAGATTCCCACAGCAGGCAACAGGTGGAGTCAATACCACATCTCTGTGAAAGAGAAAAGAAAAGCCCGTTAGCACTCAAAAGCAAGCAGGTCTGTCCAGCATCTTCCAGAATCAAGTTCTAGGGCACCAGAGAAAATGGTGGTCAAACAATCCTGTTTACTTCATCCCAGCCAGTGGAAGGGACTCAGGCCAGGTCACCACCTGGAGCCCAAAAGTGGCAGCATTAGACAACCACTTTCCTCTCACCAAAACTCTAACTTCATCCACTTCCAAGTTTATTTCTTCCTCCGTTCTAGTTAGGCAGGGGGAGGGAGAGCTTACTTAGGAAGCAGTCTGGAGAAGAGGCCTCTTAGCTGGGGCAGAGGACACTAGGCAGGTTGCCGGGCGGGCGAGAGCTGGGAATTGCAGAACACAACTGCAGCCACAGGCGTTGTAGCCTCTGGTGACAAGGGCGGAAAGGCCTGGAGAGGGCAAAAGATTGAGCCAGGAACTGGTTACAGCGATGGAGATGAGGATGGGGAGCGAAGGGGAGTGCGGGTCAAGGCCATTACTAGAGCGCGCAGCTCCAGCGCCTCCCACCGGGACAAACACAGACGTCCTGCACGACCCACGCAGCTGCCTGGATACGGCCCCGCGCCTCTCCCGCTTGGCGGTGGCCGCCCGGCCCCTCCCTCCGCGGACCCGGCTAGCTGAAGGCTCCGATCGGCCCAGAGGAGTCGCCAGGGTCTGGGCATGGAGAGCTCGGCGAGCGACCCATACCGGCGGCCCGCGCGGCGCACTCAGTGGCTGCTGAGCGCCTTGGCTCACCACTATGGGCTGGACCGCGGCGTGGAGAACGAGATCGTGGTGCTGGCTACTGGTCTGGACCAGTACCTGCAGGAGGTTTTCCACCACTTGGACTGCCGGGGCGCGGGCCGCCTGCCGCGCGCCGACTTCCGTGCGCTCTGCGCGGTTCTGGGACTGAACGCTGACGGGGAGACGGCCACGGAGGACGCAAACTCCGCGGAGGCGGCGGCCAAGAGCCCGGCTACTGGGATGATCGCTGGCGGGGACGCGGACGTCAGGGAAGAGGCGCGCCTGGCTCTGCGCGCCGACCCTCCTGAGCTCACCTTCCGCCAGTTCCACGCGCGCCTCTGTGGCTACTTCAGTAGCCGAGCGGGACCTCGGCTGCCCCGCGGAGCTCTCAGCGAGCACATCGAGACACAGATCCGCCTCCGCCGCCCGCGCCGCCGCCGCCGGCCTGGCTCACCGAGCCTGCACAGCGGCGCCTATGGCGAGCGCGTGGCACATCTAGAGGAGGAAAACAGTAGTCTACGCGAGCTGGTGGAGGACCTACGAGCTGCGCTGCAGAGCAGTGACGCGCGCTGCCTGGCCCTTCAGGTGCGCAGGACGCCGTGGGGGAGGGGGGAGGACATAGGCACCCCACCGTGGCCCAGCCCCTCCTCAGCTAGCCCTCAGTTCCCCACGCCACCCCCTTCATCCCAACTTTCACCCCAATGTATCATTCCTTAAGACCCCAGCTTCCTACCCAAGTCCCTTCTAATCCTAGAAAGAGCCTGTTTAAACAGCCACGTAGTGATGGGTCAGCACGCATCCATCTTCGGGGAGATTCAAGGAAAACAGAAAGGACTGCCCTTCCCCAAGTCAGGAACCTGTAGAATCCCTCACCGCCAGGCCCCTGGCCCAGGTGAGAAAGACACCCTGACGGCTAGCATTGAGAGCCAGGCTCACTCCGAGCTATTGAGGAGGAGCCATTGAGTGAGCTGGAGATTCAGCCCGGCCTCTGTCAGTCAGTCAGTGAACACTTGAGCTTGGTGTTGAGTGTAGCTCAGGTGACCAGCCAAGGAGAAAAGGATAGGAAGAGGACCTGAAGAAACTGGTGTTACATTGGCCCCTGCCTCCTAGTTGCTGTAGAGTACAATTAGGTGTCAAAGTGGCCTCCTTAGTTCTTATGTGTGCCAGGGAAGTGTAAGATGGGGCAGAGGGAAACCCTAGAAGTGCGCAGAGTCATGTGGGGGGGGGGGGCGTTGCCTGAGACTGGGTCTCTCATTTAAAAGGGTCTCTCCATCTTTCACGCTCAAGTGTCTACTGGGCACATTGTGCCAACTTCTTTTACGCTTTGGAACACTGCAGTAAACAAAACAGATCACCCCTGTTTCCAAGGACAGTCCAGACAGAGTACAGCTCTCAGGAAGGGCGGAAACTTGAGTCTGCTCTTTAATCTGTGCTCTGAGTCCAGTGAATTAGGATCAACGTACACTGGATGCAGGAATTAAACCTAGAAATCACTTTGGGGAATTACTGTCACCATACAAAAAAATAGAGTGTGGACTTCCTGTCCCAGCTTCTCTCGTGGGGGGGGGGGTGGAAGTGGGGGGGTATTGCACACACACACACACACACACACACACACACACGTGCATTAGCCTCGTGTGCCCACTGCTCTGTGAACGAGCTTTGTGGTGTTAAGGGGAAGTCCCCCGTAGGCTCCTGCAGTGGTCACTCATTGTGGCTTCCCGCGGACAGGTCGGCCTCTGGAAAAGCCAGTCGGACATCCCGGAAGCCGCGGCGCACGAGCTGCAGCGAGCGCAGGGCGCTCTGGCAGAGGCGGAGGCGCGCGCCCGGCGGCTGCAGCGCGGACAGGTGGAGGTGCGGCTGCGCACGGAGGAGGCTCGGCAGGCGGTGCGGCGGAGCTTGCACCGAGTGCGGGAGCTGGAGGCGCTGGCTGGGCGCGTCCCCCGCTTGCAGCGCCAGGTGCAGCGACTGGAGGCAGAGCTTAGACGTTACAGGTGAGCGGAGCAGCCACTGGCGGGGAGCAGATGGGCAGGGTCCTGTTTCCCAAATCTAGGCGAGCACCGGCTCTAAGGTTCACTCCTGTCTTCAGCCATTCGTACATATGATTCTTCCTTTGCTTAAGTCATTGTTGACTCCACTACTATCCATCTGCCATCCATCTATCCATCCATCTGTTCACCCTCCTGTTCATCCACGAAATCCTTTTACTTGTTACTCATGGATTGTAATCAATAATACCCATTCGTGGCTCTTCCGTTTGATCCTGATTGTCACTGACTATGCACAGTGTACACAGTGACTATGTACTGTGTACGGGCGGGCCCCAAACAAAAGCACTTCAGGTCTTGCTTCAGTTAATCCTTAGGACAGCCCAGCGAAGTGCGTCCTGTTATGATCCCATTCTTCAGATGAGGAAACAGATTTAGAGTGACCTTTTGTGCTAGCTGGACGAAGGCAGGAAGCTAGACTCAGGACCAGGCTCCAGTTCTAGCAAGGCTGCTGACAGATATGTACTTCTGGCAAGTCCCCAGCTGTCCTCAAGCCTCTTGCTCCTGGGTGGAGCAGACTGGAGTCTTTGCAGAGCAGAACAGCCATGAGGTTCTGCCTGGCTGTGCCAGGTGCTCATATTTTTCACATGGCAGAGTGGGCCTACCTCCCTGACCTGCACAGCAGCTGAGACCTTCTGTGAAAACAGGCCAAACTCCCTGTCCTGGGCTACAATCAGAGAGCATGAGACCTCTACGGGAACAGATGTGAGGCAGGACAAACGCTAGAGCTGGGGTAGGTGTGTCCCTGCTGCAGGCTTAGCCTGGCCCCTGCCCCAGACGTAGGAGCTAAAAGCTGAGAAAATAAAAACAATATGGGCAAAGCCTTCAGGGTCACCATAGCACTTTCCAGAAACTAAACAGAAGTCAGCATGACTGGCGAAGAGAGAGAAAAGGCCAGCCAGGCATCTAGAGCCTGGAAGGTGGCATAGCCTTTATCTAATCCTTAGAGAACATGAAACCATGGAAATGTTCTGAGACAGACGACCCAAGCAGATTGCGTTTCAGAAGGAAAAAAAAAGAAAAAAGAAAAGCAAACAAAAAACTACCCCATTCCCCCTGTGATGGGTCAGAGAGGAGGGGCAAAGAAGAGGAGACAGCTTAGAGGACAGTGAGGACAGGTCTCCCCTGACAGAGGGTGATCTGACCAAGGCCAGGGGAGGACAACCCAAAGGGATGGCTTTGAACTTATGTCCTCAGAGGAGGGGCCTCATCCTTGACTTCTGAGGCACTCAGCTGAAAGAGGCTAACTCTGGCCGGCCTCCCGCAGCTCCAAATGTTTGTTTAGTTGCTTCCTGTTTGCATAGCTGATGGGCTCCAGATCAGAGCTGGTTGACATAAGGTCCATGTGCATGAGAAGAAACAAATGGTCTCCCTCATGTTGCCTTAAAGTCACACTTACTTATTTATGCACTAAAACAACTACAATACAGGAGAGGGCTTTACAATAGAGAAACGTAGATTCCTGTTTATCGCAGCACTGGATCCAGGAAACTACTGTCCAAGGTGGAAGTCTCGATCCCCATTTTACAGATGCCATTTTAAACACGGCTAAGATTATGCAGCCAGGAAGTAGAAGGTTATGGTCCGCCTGCTCCACAGCCAGTTTTCTCCCTTCTACTCTGCACATTTGTCGTTGCTGATGTTCCATTGATTATAGGGTGACTACAGTGCCTACCATTCAGGCATAAGAAGAAGGACACACCTTTGTCTTAGCTAGGGTTTCCATTGCTGTGAAGAGATCCCATGACCAAGACAACTCTTATAAGGACACCATTTAATTGGGGCTGGCTTACAGGTTCAGAAGTTCAGTCCATTATCATCAAGGTAGGAGCATGGCAGCATCCAGGTAGGCATGGTGCAGGAGGAGCTGAGAGCTCTACATCTTCATCTAAAGGCTGCTAGGAGCAGACTGTCCTCAGGCAGCTAGGAGGAGGGTCTCAAAGCCCACCCTCACAGTGACACACCTCCTCCAACAAGGCCACCTAATAGTGCCACTCCCTGGGCCACGCATACAAACCACCACACTCTCCCAGGGAGCCTATGCCTTTGTTTTCAGAACTTGAATTTGGATCTCACTGGCATGGACAACATCATTTTCTGCTGACACCCACAATGGTGACTGATGGTACTGGTGAGGCCCCAGATACAATCAGCATTCCATTCATAAGGAAGAATAAATAGCAGCTATAGAGAGCTCAGATTCTCTCAACGCCAAGTGTTTGAAGAAAATAGGAAAGGCCAGGCACCCTAGATTCTGGAGCGACAGAACTGAGTACCAAAGGGCAAATGACACCATGTGAAGGCCACACTATGAGTAGACAAATGAATAGCTCAGGAGGCTCATCTCCTGAGGCCAACGCTAGTGGGGCTATGGATGCTAAGCATCCTCTCCATGTCAGTGCATGGGAGCTCCAAGCCAACCTGAAGATCATTCTTATTGTGCCACAGACAAGAAAACCAGGCCAGTGGTGTGCTAGCAGGACCCGGTGAGTAACAGGCAGGATGGAAACTCCATCTGCACAGCCCGATGCCATGCCACTTAGAAGATGCACAGTCTTCTAGGGTTTCCTCACTACTCTCATCCCCACCAAACATCCACTGGATGCTTTACAAACAGTAGAGTGTGTTACTCAGGCTCTGTGTGGAAAACGTTGTTTTGGATCATGGTTTCAAGTGTTTCTGCCATAGTCCTTGGGTCAGATAATTCTAGGCAACAGCAGCATATAGCAAAAGCTACTCACCTCATGACTGCCAGTGAGCACAGAGAAAGAGTATGAAGGATCCAGGGTCAGCTCTAGCTCACAGGGACATGTTCTAGTGTCCCTTTAAACCAGGTCCTACCACATCTCTTTCACCACCTCTCAATAATGCTGCCATGCTATGAATCCATCAAGGAGTTATTATATTGATTATGTCAGCACTCTCAAGATCTACCATCTCCCCCAAAACCTGTCACCAAGCAACAGATAGCCTGTGGGTGTTGGAGGGGGCTACACACCACCTCTGCCTATGCATTCTGCGGCATTCAGATATCCCTGAGGGTTAAACTGACCTTCCTTCCTCTGTGCTACACTGGAGTCTACATCCAGGAGGAACAAATGGGACCCCTCCTGCCCTCCTAGGTGACACCATGCTAGCCCTTCCAAATGCTCTGAAGGTATGTCTGTGAGGCAGCATGACCTGACTTCGAGTTTTCATAGAACCTTCCGCTCCGATGCCAAGTCAAGTAAGGATGCTCTAAGGTTGGAGCCTTGTCGACAAAGGGCCCTGGTGGCTTTATTAAAACCATAGATGAAGGACTCAGCTGAGCCAGAGCCCAGATTGTCCCCAGATATAAACCAACCTCTGCCACTTCTCTTTGGTAACATTTCCCATCTCTAGGACTTCCGTTTAGTCCTTTTCCAAATCAAGCTTTCTTTTTCTTCCTGCTCTATCCTATGATGTAGGTTCTATCCAACCCTCTATAATTCTCAGGCAGAGTTGGTCTTTGTTAAACAATGTCTCTGTATGCCATAGTCAATCCATGCAGGACCAATGATACCAGGAAAGGGCTGGGTCTCTGCTGAACATACTTCTGTAGAGTTACTGTTTCTACACAACATCGTGTTACAGCCATACATGCAGCATTAATATCATCCTAAGGGTTCTAAGCTCTGGAGAGATGACTTAAAGTCTGTGATGCATGACAGTTCTGTGCAAATACACCAATGTATACAAGAGGTTGAGCATGGCAAGGATGTCGGCATCCACAGGAGGTCCAAGAACCGTTCTTCTGCAGACTCTGACAGACAACCAGACTTACCTTTTGGATTGCTATAGTATCTGAGTTTCCACAAGTTTTCCACATCTGCTGTCTCTCTTGTGAGGATGAGTTCCTGGTACACTCGGCAATTTCTTGCTCTAAGTCTATCGATGGCAAAGCTTAGGCCCTTGAGAGTCCTTGAGAAGCAGGTTTTGGCGTTCTCACCCCTGTCTTCACCAGAGCCTGGTTTTATCTTAACTACTTTAAAATGAGTTTCTTGGAACTGAGTTTCCCAACTTTACTCATGAGACCCTCATACCTCGGAATAAAATCCCCGGGCCTAAGATTGAAATTTTTATTTTTATCTTATGTCACGTGAACTCAGGAGCTTCTTGCTGACTCAGCAAGTCGTCTTTCGTATTCTGCGCTTGTGAGCCTCTCCCATTCCTCACGTGATCTAGAGGTCTCCTCTTGCTTCTGACTTTCCCTTCTCCTTTTATGTGTTATATTTTCCCCAGGATATCTGTTTGTTTGTAGGTGAAGGGAACATTCCCTAGTTCTTCAGGTCACCACCTTGCCTACCAACCTAAAAAAAAAAAAAATATATGGTGAATACTTACACACTTAGAGACATTCATTTATTAATGAAACCATACTTTATAAGCATGATTCTTGGGCCAAGACCTGTGCCAAATCCCTCAAGGATACAGAAATGGAATATAATCACTCATCATACCCAGATAATCTCCCGGCCCCAGGGAGCAGGTCCTGGTCCCACATATTAGGATGCACTAAGGAGCCACAAAGCTGCCACTGGTACCTTCATCTATATGTCTTTGAGGCAAAACCTTTGCTAGACCAGGTGGACTGCCTTGTGGGAGTGGAGAAAGCAGATAAGACCTCAACTCACATGAGGCACGGTGAGAGAGGGGAACTCGAACTGTATGACCATGATGGCATCCCCTTGGGAGGACTGCTGATCTCAGCAGGAGGTGTCGGGGTCAGGTGGGCTCCTGGATACTTCTATACTCCAAGAAGACCTAAGACCCTATTATACTTTGGGACTTCTGTCTGACTTGGGAACTTACAAGGCTTTAGATGGTGAAGCCCAGGGAGGAACCTGGATGGACATAACCCAGGCTTGTCCCCAGGCCAGGGTTTCCTGTCTACAAATGCACTGAGGGTAGTTCAGAGGACTCTGTTCCCAACGACCTGTGCTGCTTAGACACCTCAGTGCTTGCTAGTGAGGGGGCACAGACACACCCGGATCCCTTCCCCTAACCATTCCCTCCAAAGAAACAGCAGGCTTGGTGTCCTGGGACCCAGGCCTGACACACAGCCAGATAGATGGCATAAACTGCCCAGCGGCAGCAGGGACCTGTGCGTGGGTGCTAGCCTCAGAAACTTGAGCACAGGCTGCCCAGAGAGTGGCAGCACCACCTCCAGGAAGGGTCACTCTTGCCCTGGGTGTGAGAAGTCTCTGGTGTATTGTAGTTTTTCTGTCTCTTGAGGCCTCCCCTGCCCTGCAGCCAGGTGTCAGAACACTAGGCTAGGAAGTTAGAGCCAGGAAAGAGTACAGACAGAGCTCTCTTCTCCTGACCACTGAGGGGGCCCCAGGGGCTGGCCTGGCCTCCATGCTTTTGTTGTCAGGAGGATGAAAAGGCCAGGAAAGGAGGGAGACAGGCTACAGCTCAGTCTGCAGACCACCGTGAAAGGCACACAAAGATGAGGCCATTCAAGGGTTACCTCCTTTCTTTTCACCCACAGAAGTGGGCCTGCCTGACCTGGAGGCCACAGTCAGCCAGTCAGAAGGACAGAGAAAAGGACAGGGCGGGGCCCAAGTCATCTGTCCCATTGTCCTTTGAGGCCATGTGGGTGGCTGCTGGTAGGAACAAAGCCCCTTCTTTCAGGGACAATGGAACAGACCCAAAGCAGAGACAAGCTGGGGAGAGGCCCAGGCTCAGAGGCCCAGATACTCCAAATTCAAATCCCAGCTTTTTCTATGTGCTGTGCAGTACCCGGCTGTGTATTCCCCTCTGTGAGGCCAAGTCCTTCATCTCTTAAGTGGGGGAAGCTTCCATTCCTCCATCTCGGTGTACGTACTGTTCGTAGAGAGGAGAGGGAGGGCTAAGCTGTGGAGCATGACCCTCAGCAAAACTGTCTTATATCCAGGATCCTCAGTTTCCTTATCTGTAAAATGAGATGACAAGAACAATACTAACACCCACTTCTGGGTGTTTTGCCAGGACAAACTGGACGGCAGAGCATCCTAAAAACCTCATTTTACCTGTTTATCCATAACAGCCCCTGCCTCCAGCAGCCACGATTCAGTGTTTGAATCTGGGGACGCCTTGCCCACTGTAGGTGGCTCTTCTCTGAGGTAATGCTGGCATTCAGATTGCATGTCACTCGGGCCTTCTGAGTCCGGAGACCCACTGCAGAACACAGGGCTGGCATGAGCTCAGAGTATCCTTTGCAGAGGGACTGGCCTAGACGAGAACAAGCCTTATGGGTTGGAAAGTGGGGTAGGCAGAAAGCCCCAGGTGCTGCCTTGTGGTTCCCCTCGCCCCCCACCCCAAGCCCAGTTTCAGCCCTATCTTGGCTCTGCCTGCTCCTAGTCTGTCCATCCTAGCCCTGCACTGCCCCTGCTTGGCTGTCCCGGCTCCTACTCTGTTCCCAGTTCCCTTCCAGTCACTGATCACACACTCACCCAAGAGAACTGGGCGGCTTCCCTAATCACGGCCTCTGGAGCCTCTCTACCATGGCATTCATAGCTCCAAGTGACCTGACCTCTGACCTTAGCTCTGCCAGCACCCACTGCAGTGGATCTACCAACCCACTTATCCTTTGAGTCTACCATAGCCCTCTGCAGCCCCTAAGTCGGTCTCTGGTGGCCATCACAGATCTCAGCCAGATACCCCACACCACTAAAGCAGTTCCCTGCGGTTTCTACAGTCTATCCTTCCCATCATCTTTTTCTCTTTTTGTGACACTTTCCCTAAGTCTATCTCCCTGAGGCCAGCTAAGCCATGAGGTCTGGGCCCATTCTTGCTAAGGACAGAGCTGCCCCACAGTATGCTGTGGAGGATCAGAGGACAGTATCAGCAGTGGGCTGACCAGCTGGAGGGCCACAGGCCCCCACAGAACCAGAGACTGCATGGCAGAGGCGCCCAGAAGACCCCTGGCTTATCCCCCACGCGGCCTGTCTTTCCATTTCTCTGCTGCTGCAGCCCCGCCTTCCTCCTGTTGTTCTCTTGTTTTCACACAGAGCCTCGACTTCCGGGAGGCTCCTCAGCTCAGGAAATATCTCACAGCAGAGGAAGCCACCTTGTAGAACCCCCAGGACCTCCAGAGAAGGCTGTGGCCTGGATGTCTACACCAGTCTGGCACAAGGATACCTGCCAGCAAAGGGTCTTATCAGCCTTATGGCTTCGTGAAGTTTCCGAGATACGGAGTGGTTCAGAGGGCTGGCAGCTGAGTGCCTGAGAAGGGCTGACACTATTGATACCAGGAGAAGCCAAGATCCAAAGTGGGAAGGTCTCCATGGTTTGCAGTGGTTGCTGCGGGGGCCCCTGCAGATGTTTTAGGCCAGTCTTCATTTGCTTTTAGAGAGAAGACATAATGCTGAGCCCAGGTGACCTCAGAAGCAAGGTGAAGGCCAGGGGCTCTGCCTATGGTCGTGGCCACCTGTGCTATGCCGGGAACTCCGGGCTGGCTTCACCCTTCCCTTTCAGTAGATCCCAGCCCTGACTGCCAGGTCCCCATACTCTCACCTGCTGGAGAGAAGACCTTGCTGGAGCTTGCTATAGACATGGTATGAGTACACGGCAAATCACGAGAGGTAGCCTAGCCCCTCTGGCTGGAGTCTGGTTCTGTGGGGGCTGAGGCGAGTGGAGGTGACGCAGGACAGGAACCAGCATTTCTTAGCATGTGCTGTGCATGAGGCCATGTGCCAGAGTTCTTATCTATACCACCTCACTTCACCCCCAAGTAGTGCTTCAAGTGGTCTAGTAATGATAACATTTTCAGCTGCACGTCACACAAACTCACAACAGCATAGCATGCATAGGGAGCTGGAGAGATGGCTCAGTGGTTAAGAGCACTGATGGCTCTTCCGGAAGACCCGGGTTCAATTCCTAGCAACCTCATGGCAGCTCACAACTGTCTGTAATTCCAGGATCCAACACCCTCTCACAGACATACATGCAGGCAAAGTACCAATGTACATAAAATAAAATTAAATAAATTATTATGGCCGGGCAGTTGTGGTGCACACCTTTAATCCTAGCACTAGGGAAGCAGAGGCAGACAGATCTCAAGGCCAGCCTGGTCTACAGAGTGAGTTCCAGGACAGTCAGGCCTACGCAAGAAACTGTGACTCAAAGGACCAAAAGTAAAAAGTAAAAATAATAATAGTAACATCTGCGCCTTCGAATGTTAAGTCCAGGGTGAGTAATTCTGACAACTAAGAAATGTTTTCAGAAACACTTCTCCTCCTACCTTGCCCGTGGGATGACCACAGGCTTCCAGTGACTGTGGCTCCCCATAGTCCTTAGGGTATCTTTCTGCCCTGGTTGGTGATCGTTTCAGTGAGGGCCTCAGGCAGCACTGGACAGATGTTAGCCTGGAAGCAGAGGTAAAGACATTACTGTTGGTTGATTAAACACATTCTGCTCAGACAAGCTTGGCAGAAAGGACAGAAATCATCATTTATCTCTTCAAGACAGAACCTAGCCCTGTGCTAGCTTGCCACAATCTACTAAGAATTATTTTTCATTTTCAATGACCTAAAAAAAAAAACTTCAAAAAGGATGTTTCACAGTATGAAAATTTCATGAAATACTAAGTGTTTGTGAAGATTGTCTAAGGTTTTCTTAAAACACAACCATGTTTGTCCTTTGAGCACCTCCAGGACTACTTTTGTGTTTCAAAGACCATGTATTATAAGACCAGGCTTAAAAGTCTGAAATATTTTCAGAAAAAAATAAAAAGTTTGCCAATTCCTTAGTTAGTGTCAGTGTCTAGCAGAGTACTTTCCCAGCATGTGCTGGCCCTAAGATGCTTACATACATGAGTACATACATGACATCGCCCTCATGACTGGTAAGCCACCTTGGTGCCGTCACATCTGTGCCATTAGGGCACCTGTTTATCCTGAGTAGGAAACTTGGATGGGGTAGGCGGTCTTTCTGCTTCTCTTCCCAGTCCCCTTCCTTCTATGATGTCAGTGGTCACTAGTCACACACACACACACCTTCAGTTTCGTTGTCCATGCATTCAGTCACCAGTGACCAATCACAATCTGAAATGGAAAATGCCAGAAATAAGTAGTTCATAAACGTCACACTGCACACTGTTCTGGAAAGCATGATAAAATCCATAGCATCCTGCTGTCGGCCCTTTCTATATCCACGCTGCATGTGCAGCCCACACTAGTTTCTCCACGGCCATCTTCATTGGTTGATGCTAATTTTACATCAACTTGATACAGCTAGAGTCATCTGAGAGGAGGAACTCTCCACTGAGAAAATGCACTCACCAGATGTCTATATGGCATTTTCTTGATTAATAACTGATTCGGCTCTCTTTAGATGGTGCTACTCCAGGGCTGGTGATCCTGGGGTGTCTAAGAAAACAGGTTGAGCCAGCAATAGGAAACAAGTCAGTAAGCTGTGTTCCTCCATGCCCTCTGCTTCAGTTCCTGCCCTGAATTCCCTCCGTGATGGACTGTAAGATGAAATAAACCCTTTCAGCCCCATCTAGCTTTTGGCCATTGTCTTTATTAAAGCAGTAGAAACCAAGGACAGGGCTTATTTTACGTAATGCAGTAACTGTTCCAGAGCAATGTGAACCAATGCTCCTGACTTATTACTGCACCTGGTTTATAAACTATACCTTTTCACAGGTCCGCAGAGAAGGAAAACACCCAGTGAGCTAGCTGTTGCAGGCATCTATGAGTCATGATGAGGAATCCCCCAAATGAAGGGCTCTGCCTTCCCTTTGCATGTGTTCCTGCAAAACATGTTTTCTACTTGCAGAGATGGTACTGTGTGCTGTCATGCTCCCTCCTCCTCCTCCTCTCCCTCTTCCTCCTCTCCCTCCTCCTCCTCTCCCTCCTCTTCCTCCACCTCCTCTTCAGCTGCTCAGTGCAGGGTTTCAGACCATGTTGTCAGGTCTCTCAGCTCACCACTCCTTCTTTACACAGTCCTCCACCCATCAGAGGGCGCCACCTCCTCCTGAGATGACATTAAGTGAGCATCATCCTGCGTGCCCCTAGGAAACCTGATATGACACCACCCAAGAGGATCTGTCAGGTCAATGGGTGGGGAGGATGCTCATGCCCTCTGACCAAAAAATACAGGGTGTGACCAAGTCCTTTTGCCATGTGACTTCTGCTTTTGAAATGAATTGTCCACCCTGGGTCACAAACCCATTCAGCTGTGTGTTGTTCTGTTTACTTCTTCCTTCACACCTAGATCACACCACAGACACACGCACACACACACACACACACACACACACACACATGCACGCACGCGCACACACACGCACCCTGATCCTTCCCTTTGAGGGGTGTGACCAGGGGTCGCCACAGTTTTCTCTCCATGGCAGGGGTGCTGTCTTCAATCTAATTTGACCAATTAGGCTTTTCATCAGTTCTTCCTGTTAGTTACCTTATCCATCAAATAATTCTTCCCAAAACTTAGAGCTTTTTTAGTTTGTTTTCTGTTGTCATAACAAAACCCAAGGCTGGCTAGTTTGTGGAGAAAGAGGCTCACTCAGCTTGGGAATCCCCAGAGTATGATGTCAGCATCTGGCTAGACCCTCACACTGCAGTGAGGTGACCCAGGCATCACATGGTAAGCTCAGTGACACTGACTGCTCTAACAAAGCACTAACACCCCCATGGGGACACACACACGCACATACACACAGACACACATATGCATGCATGCGCGCACACACACACACACACACACACACACACACACACACACACACGATGTCACCTAATCCTAACCTCCTCCCAAAGGCTCTGTCTACCAACGCCATTCAGCATCTTGATTTGGGGATTAAGTTCTCAAAACACAGTGCTGTAAAGAATCTCAAATGTGGTATATTTTTGTGTTTGTATGGAGAGCAGGGTCCAATTCTGGGCTCAGATTATTGAAGAAGAAAACAGGCTTTTCACTACACTACGCTGTCTCAAAAAACCAAACCAAAACCAAAAAAAAAAAAAAAAAAAAAAAAAAAAAAAAAAAAAAAAGAGAGGAAGGAAGGAAGGAAAGAAAAGAAAAGAAAAGAAAAAAGAAATGGGTTTGTTGCTTAACTTAATTTTAATTATTCTAAATTTAAATAGCTCTCTTTGACTATTGGCTGCCATACTGGACAGCATAGATCAGATTTAAACTGTGGGGCCAAGCTAAGGAAACAAAATAAGAGATGGACAAGACCCAGTGAACAGGAGGGAAGGGGTGAGCAATCATGGGAGCTGGCATCTACTTAGTACCAACTGTGTGCCAAGTCCGTATAGCCCCTGCCCAGTCCCAACCCTTACCTCATAAGCTGAGGGGACCTCCTTCCTCTAAGAACAGCAAGCCATCCCTAGCACTGACCCACAGTAGCACAGATACCAGCCAAAACCACTCTCATGAGGGATCCCAGAGGAAAAGGCCAACTGTGGGAACCTTCGATGGCACCCTTTGGAGATACAGACATACTCCTGTACTGAAGAGCAACCCCTGTGCCTTTCCACAGGCTGTAGCCAACATGAAAGTGTATGACCAGGCTCAAGCTGGCCAGGAAGATCGGGGAGGAATCAGGAACAAGGAGAAGTTGTCTCCTCAAGGACTTGTGGGAGAATGACTAGAGACAGGACTTCTCACACCCTGCTGGGAAAATGAGCCTTGGGACCCCACTCCTTCACAGCTTCTGCATGGCCAGCTGGATGTCTTGCATTAAACATTTCTACTGTAATTGTAGCGATAATTATGGAGTTTTGGTTTCTTTGAAAAATACAGAAATATTATGGGAATATGTTTTCCTTTTAATCCTAGGTGTGGGCTGCTATAGACTGCCAACAGCAGCTGACTATGATTTGCCTTGTGCTGTAGTAGGAGAGTGATTTTGCCACCTGCGGGTAGTTTCTGTGATCATGTGACAGTTCAAATTCTGGAGAATTATCAGAGGGTCAATAAAGGATAGGGCCTGAGAGCTGGTTGTTGGTGGGTTATTGGTTGGTTGCTATTGATTGTTGTTGGTTGTGTTTGTTAAGTAGTTATGCACAAAGAAGAAACAAGTAGAAGAGGAAACTAGATATCCTGATGGCGAAGATCAAACTTGCCCCTAGTCAGCAGCAAGAAGTCTAACGATAATGTTGCTCCATTTCCTTTCTATCCTTTATTCCCTCCTGTCTAGTGCTAGGGGTTGAAAAGTGGAAAAAGGGTAAAGGGTGGAAGAAAGAAGAACCCACAAAGAGGGTAGCAAAGAGACAGCTACAGTAATGATGTAAAATCAGAGTTGAACTCTGCCTGATGAATAAACAATTTTCTACACAGTTATAATATGCAACTGAATTTTTCCAAGAGCACAACGCTATGTGCGTTTAGACATTATACTTTGTTTTGTTTGGAATTCCCCAAGAATTGCTCATCATTTCCCAAGCACATCACAGATGGTGGAAGCTGAGTTCTTACCACTGAGAGACACTGTTACTCCTGACACTTATGTCCCATGCATGTGTGTGTGTCTCTACCTATCTGTCTATCAGAATATATGTTCTTATCCTGCATTTCAAAATGTCAGGTATATGAAGGACCAACAGCATCCAAGTAATATTACCCTGACTCTTTGAAATACAGACTCATCCATTATGGGTAGTTTTAAGTATCTGAAAGCTTCATTACATCTGAGTATTTCATACTGAATTGTAATATAAAATTCTTTTCCCACATTTAAGTTACTGTTCAGCATCGTTACATTAAGTTTTCAAAATAAAAAGTGTACTATTCATCCAGCTTGTCTTTAGATGCAAGCAGAGAAATGCTCTACAACGTCTACGTTAATCAAATTTCTGTCATAATATCAAAGTATCTAAGGAACAGTTGGGGTTGGGCTGGGTCAGGGGTAGAACATGAAGTCAGCATACATGAGGCCCTCTGTCCAATCCCAGGCACAGAGAGATGGGGGAGAGGCATTGGGCTCGTGGGCTCATGGTTATGGCTATCCACACTCATGGCTGGTTAGCCGTGCTGTTTGGGGTCTGTGTAAGAAGCTAGTCACTTACCTTTTAGCCTTTGTTTTAGACCAGCGCTTATGACTGAACTGTGCTGCCCTGACTAAGATGAGCTAGATGCTTCTTTTCTTTCTCTGTGTGCTTTCCAAAGTTGTGCCAGAGCCATGTGTGGCTACTGAGCACTTGGAATGCGACCAGTGTGGTAGGGTAGCTAAAGAGATGGATCTGCAGCTTTGCTTGTGGGTGGTGGGCAAAACTACTCACCTCCTAGACCAGGAAGCAAAGGACCAAGAAAGGATCAGGAGCCCAGTGATAGCACCCCCAGGACCACCCCCAAATTACTTTATCCCATAAGGCCCTGCCTCCTAAGAAGCTCCATCACTGCATGTAAGACCAAGCTGACACCGAATCTCCAACACACTGCCTTCCAGGAAGCATTCCAGATCTCCATGGCTCCAGACGGTTAGAGTCTGGATACTCTGCCCTCTGGGCATAGGAAGCCTGTCTGGGAGGAGCCCTGCTCTGAAGATGCCCCAAATTACTGCTTGTTAACTAGTATTTGAGCATTTGTTAGCCTCCGGACTGCCCAGGCCTCAGCCCTGTTTGCCATATGTATGTAAAGCCTGTTACTTAATTAGTTTTCCCTTAAGTTGACACTCTCCCGCCTCCTCCCCTCCCCTCTCTGAAGTGCTGGGATGGAACCCAGATCCTTACACATGCTACACAAACTCTCCCCCTGGCTACACTTCCAGCCCAGTGTAAATAATTTTAAAAGAAAGACATATCACTATTATAAAGTTTGAAAGATAATAAATAAAACTAATGTGGTCACTGTTTTTAGGAGCTATTTGAAATAAATGCTTAGCTGGATACGCGCAGTCTCCCCGTTCATCTGGTTACTCCCTAAAACTCACCTCAAACATCAGTGAAGGCAGGCACTCCATTATTTCATTTCATCATAGGACCCTCAAATGTCCAACCCAGGGTAGATCCCCATTATTGTTCACTGGTAAGCGTGTGGGAAATGAAATGAGACAGCTCAGAGGGGGTGAGGGAGTTGTAGGGTTCACATGGCAAAGGCATGGTTCTGCAGGCTGGTGGCAGCTTCTGGGGCCCCTTGGCATCACTGAACTAAGAAGGGAGTCTGTCAGAGGAAACTGGGAGCTTCTGGGATGAGAAGGAAAGTCAACATCTGGCTCCCGTCAGACTGGCAGCCAGATGTGGCCATAGACTACAACATGGAAGCTATCAGAGGCTCACTAGAGTTCCAGGAGGGTGTGGCTGTGGCCAGCTGGAGGGAATACCCAGCCACACAGAGAACTTGGGTCTGAAGAAGAGTGGGAGTCACCAGAGTTCATTTCTCCAGATCTATCTAGCCACTGGGGAGGCTCCACAAGGCCTTCCGGGTCATGGGCATCCTGACGTCTCCCAGAAACACCCTTACTCCACCTAGGATCCCAAAAGAGATTAGTACCTGGTGAAGTAGGGTCCTCCTGGAGAACACAGGCCAGGGAGGTGACTTAACAATGGGGGAGGGAGGTGGCAGCTCTAATCAACCATAGAGGGCTCAGAGAAATCCCAGTTAGCAGGCAAGAGCCACATGGGACCCTCAGAAAACGGAAAATTCCAAAGTTTGTCCTTCCCTTACTCCCTTACCTTGCCTCAGGGGTTTCCTCTTCCCAAATCCACATATGTGACCTGTAGTCTCCTGAAGCTGACAGTGCCTATTCTGTGTCACTCCAGGGGTTTCCTTTCCCTTTAACGAGGCCTTCTCTGTGAAACAGGGACAATGACATTACTTATTGTTATGGTTGACATGTGGAATGTTCCTACATGTAGTCCCAAAATGTCTGGGGAGGTTATAGAACCTCAGAGAGATGAAGCTAAGCTAAGAGTTGGAGTGGGAGGGTGGCACAGGACAGATATGATAGCTAGTTGTATGTCAGTTTGACATGGCTAGAGTCATTTTGGAAGAGGGGATCTCAGCTAAGGAAAATGTCCTTACCAGATTTGCCTGTTACAAGTCTTTGCTGCATATTCTTATTTAGTGACTGATGTGGGAGGGTCCAAACCACTGTCAGTGGTTCCCCATGAGCCAGTGGTCCTGGGTTCTATAAGAAAACAGGCTGAGCAAGCCATGGTAAGCAAGCCAGTAAGCAGAGCTCCTCCATGGCCTCTGCATCAGCCTTCAGGTCTATGCCCTGAGTTCCCCAGATGATAAACTATAAGCTGTAAGATGAAATAAACCTTTTCCTCTCCAAGCTGCTTTTGCTCATGGTGTTTGTCACAGCAGTAGGGACCCTGACTAAGAGACAGGACTTTGGGGATATAGCCCCATTTCCTTCCCAGACTCTGCCTCCTGGTCCAAGAAACACAAGACGAAGTTGCCTCACACCCCCACCAACACAGCGGCACCACCACACCCTCCCATAGGGTCATGGAAAACGAAAGTTCAAAACATAGGGGCCTTGGAGTATCTAGAAGTCTGATTGAAAATAAAGTAGGTTTTCCAAAACCCAGAGAGGGGAGATTCCTCCCTTAAAGGCTTTTGGGGTCAAGAAGTACAACTTAATTAAAAGTAAAAATATGGTGGAAAAAAAGTCTGCCACATAGTGCTTGAGAGATGTCTCAGCCTTTGAAAGCACCAGCTGCTCTTCCAGAAGATCCAGGCCCAGTTCCCAGTACCCACATGATGCTCATAGCCATCTGTAACATCGGTTCCAATGGATCCAACACCCTCTTTTGGGTTCCATGGGCAACAGGTACACATAGACCCGTACTAGAGAGATGGAACAGCAATTAGGAGCCCTCACTGCTCTTGCCAAGGATCCAAGTTGAGATCCCAGCCCCCATGTGCTGACTCACAACTATTTGTAACTCCATTCTCAGGAGCTCCTACACCCTCTTCTGGCTTCCATGGGCACCAGGCACTCATGTGGTACACAGATATGTATGCAGGCAAAACATTCATATACAAAAAATAAAAATAAATCTGTTTTTGAATGCCAGCCATATTAAGTCCAGAATTAGGTGGCTACCTGACTTAATCCTGTTTATACAGTATTGAAGCAGAAAGCTCTTGAACTACGGGTGTGTGCTAGGGCTGAGCCACACCACAACTACAAACAGGTTTTTCCAGTCAATAACACAATCTCAGGATTCACAGTGTGATCAAATATCCTGCAACACATCCCAGTCTCTAAAACTGGGTTTCATGCTTGTTCCCTATCAGCAAAGAAAAGCGGGGGCATGTCTTAACATTCTCTCTGGCCCTCAGCAGGCTGACTCTGCAGGCACAGCAGTGAAGACCACGGGCGGCTTACCTGTGCAGCGTAAGAAATGGATGAGGGTGTCCCCACCTCTCAAAACATGTCTCTCCCTACCCCCAGGTCAGAAGGACCTCAGCTCCTAACACCCCCACAAGCCAGTCCAAGGCCAGGAAGGAGGAATGGTGAGCCTACGGCTGGAGGAACCAGCGATTCAGACACCACTCCAGATGGAGTTCAGCAGTCAGACAGAAGCTTAAGGGGCAGAGACACAGATGAAGGTCAGTCCCACATGCCCAGCCTGATGTCAGGCCCATGGCCAGTGAGGCCATGTCCCATCCCTGTTCTCAAGGGCTGAAGTATCAGAGCTACCTCTGGCCTTCAGACAAGGCTGGCTTCCAGTACCTTCGAAGGATTATCTTCTGGTGACTTCACATAAACCTTAACCTTGGGAATCAGGGCGCTCACCCCCACAGTGTGTCAGGTCCTGGATCTCTGTCACTCATTCCCAGTCTCAGAGCCCTTCCATCTGCCCCTGCCTTCAGCACCAGGACAATGCAGATGAATACCGGGGGCAGTCAGGGAGGAAATAATGCTGTCAATATTAGCAACATTGTCATGAAAATTCTCACAGTGGGCCTCTGTGGCTCAACCAAACAGTGGATCCCTGAGAACCCATGGGTGAAGCCATGGGACAGCAATGGGTGTCCAGAGCCAGATGCCTGTGTCTCTGATCTCCTGTGAGGTAAGGCCTCATTTTTGTTTTTAAATGCTGCTTCAAGAAGGGAATTCTGAGTGTCGTGTCAGTCAGCACAAACTGCTCAGGTTAAAAGGACAGTGTGGGCTCGCATAACTTGAGTCCATAGGTTTGGGGCCACCCCCAATGCCTGGCCTAATCCCCGACCCTGAGATCAGTCACTGTCAGCAGATATGCCCCCAAGCCCAGAGCAGGAAGATCAGCCCTCATCTGAGTTCCTTTTGGCCATATTCTTCACTGACTTGCATGATGTCCCAGCTCTTCCAGAACATTCACTGTGGCTGGAAAGAGCTGCCTCTGGTTGGTACAGCCTGACAGGTACCCAAAGGTGGAATATAAAAGGGTCAGGGTCTCTAGGAGTCTCTGATCTGCAAATGGGGACAAGGACTTTGGCTGGACAATAGGACAGAGCAGCTGCTGTCACCTATGCCAGTCGGGATGGAATCCATCAAAGCTCCGCAATCAGGGGGACCACAAGCCACATATTGGACACCTCTTCTTCCACAGCCCCCCAAAACTGTGAACTGAAAGTCTTGTGTGACACAATACCAGCATCCCACAAAGCTCCATCCAGTTCCCCAATACAAGTTGTCACATATCCTGAAGTAGAACTGATGCTCGATCATGACACCAGAGATGCCTCCTCACGTGTCACCTAAGGAAACAGAGGTTGTATCTCAGGGACTTCCATGCAGTTCCCCAGTGCCTCACTTTACACATGTTCCCAAGGAAGGCTAGATGGGCCTCATGCTGGGTCTCCAGTCCCTAAATGTCATGTTTTCCCAGCAGAGGATGAGCAGCTGTTCCGCTCCGTGGAAGGCCAGGCCGCCTCTGAGGAGGAAGAGGAAGAAAGGTGGCAGGAAAAGCCAGAGCACCCACAGGCCCACAGCGAGGTACCCCTGGTGCAACTCTCAGGCTGTGTGAGTAGGTAAGTGCCCAGATAGCCCCGGGCTGTCAAAAAGCACAGAGAGCAGCAGAAAGGCAGCTTCGCCTTGCAGGGCCCTTCACACCGGCTTCAGTTCTAGCACACAGCCACACTTAGCCCTGACAGCCCTTCCTGGTAGTCAAAGCTCAGAAGTAGGAACCCATCCCACCAAGTGCACAGATGAAATGAGGAGACCCTCAAGCCTGTGGGTGAATTTAGTTCCCACTGGCCATTGCTCCCTCCATCACTGTCCCTGAGACCCACCCATTCCTGTCATCTTTGAGCTTTCCATCACTTCTCACAGCACCGTTCAAAGCCCTCCTCTTCCCCAGCCTGGCCCTGGGCTGGTTCTTTCTCAGTTACCCACTGACATAATCACTGTACCATCTTAGAGGATAATGAAAATGGGTGTGGTACCCATCGGTATCTCAGCTTGCCTGGTTTTCCTGGGCTTCAGTCTCCTCTAACACTGTCTTCACGAGGACTTGAGGCCAGGGTGTAAGATACCTTCAAGGACAGCGTAGTTATTACATTGTAAAGCACTACCAGCTTTCTGGGGTGGTGGTATCACTCATTATTTATGTGCATACAGAGCACTTGTTGCGTAACTACTTGTGTGCCAGGCAAAATTAGAGACATTGAGAAAATAGTGAACAGATGGCTGCCCTGCCATCCTAGAGCCTTTACCATAGGAAGGGAGATAAGAAGAGAATGTGGAGACAAGGGAGGTGCCAGGAGAGCTGGAGGCAAGGAGGAGCAGGCAAAGGCTCTGGGGCGTGCTGGAGGGCCTGGGGGGGGGGGGTCTGTTGGCTGGGGCAGACTGAGTGAGGTGGATGAGAGGGTGTTAGGCAGGTTGTAGGGAACACCTCTGGCTGTTCCTCTGAGAAGCCAAGGAGCCACAGGAAGTGCTGAGCAGACAGGATCCGTGGCATCTGCTGGCAAAGGCTGGAGCAGCAGGACAGTGGAGTCCCTGCAGTGCTGACCCCTCCTCTCCTACAGGTGTGACGACCAGACAGCTGAGCCACTCAAGGCTTCCTTTGGCCACTGTGATGGCGCTGAGCACATCTGTACCCTAGAGCTGGAAAGCCATGTCACCGGGCTCGGGGAACAGCTGCAGACGCTGGGCTGCAGCAGAGAGACCCTGGGGACACCGGAGGAGGAGGAGGTCAGCAGGGCCCTAAGATGCCAGGTCTTACAGCTGGAGGGACTTGCAGTCTTAGAGCCCATTTCACAGAGGTGTGACCAGAAGTCAAGAGGTGTGGTTTCCTCCAATTTCACTTACTGGGAACTTTGATTGCCAGTTACAGAATCCCATGCCAGATAAACTAGGTTACAAAGCAGGAGCTTATAAGAACTGGGGGGGTGGGGAGATGGAGGGGTCATGGGCTGCAGGCATAGCTGGCCAGATGCATAATAAACATGGTTGTTTCCTTTCTGTGACTCTCTGAAGCCTCGGCCTTGAGTCGCAGGCTGAAAAAAAAATCTAGGGGTCATCAAAGATGGAATCTTTTAAAGAATTATTTATTTTATGTGAGTACACAGTAGCTGTCCTCAGACACACTAGAAAAGAGCATAGGATCCCATTACAGATGGTCATGAGCCACCATGTGGTTGCTGGAAATTGAACTCAGGACCTCTGGAAGAGCAGTCAGTGTACTTAACTGCTGAGCCATCTCTCCAGCCCCTAAGGATGGAGTATTAACAATTTAAAGATCTCAGCTACCTCTAGTTGTGATTCTAGAACCAGAGAACACTTCAACACACTGAGCAGTGAGTGTCCAATAAACCAGGACTAACCATGTCCCTGTGAGGAAAGACTACAGGGTGACTTACAGATAACAGGAAATGCCAGGTTCCTACAGTCATGTGCTTCTGGTAAGGATGAAGGTCAAACAGTCATACCAGGACCATTGATGAAGTCCCTCCTGACTTCTCCTGGGACACATGACAGCCAGGTGTCCCTGTCAGTGTAAGAGTCTGCCCTCAGGATCTCCACCCTGCTCTCTGCCCCTCACCCCCAGAGGGAAGCTAAGCCATGAGCAGTGGGAAGTCCCAGGTCAGAGCAGGGCCCCACAGTATACACTAGAGCAGGCTGCCTGACTTCAGTCCCAACTCTAGTACCTGTGTGACCTCGTTAGGGTTCTTCAGTATCTCCATGCTTTGGTTTCCACACTTGTAAGATGCCACCAAGCATGTGTCGAGTGCATATAGATGTGGGTAGTGAGCTCTTAGCGGTTCAGCTCTGACTGTCAGTACCTGGTGAAGACCTCCTGGGATTCTAGCTTCATCTGCTGTTTCAGGCTGTCTATTTTCACCTCAGTGCTGTTCCCTGAGGCCCTGATCCTGCTGCCCAGGATCTCCCCCAGGAGGAGAGAGCTGCTGTCCTTGGTGAAGAGTCTCCATTAGGTGTGAAGTGTGAACTGGCAGTCAGGGAATGCCCAGTGAAAGGCACAGCTGTCTCTTTTCTAAGTAAACTCCAAGGTGGCAGAACAAGAAAGCTCCAGAATGGGCCAGCCTCTAGTCCTGCGTGCAGTGAGTGGAAGCACAGGGCCTTTTCTACCCATCCCCAAAGCCAGAGGGACTCCTAAGCACCCTAGTAACAAGGGGTGCATCTCATCTCACATGCATAGAAGGGGAGCATAAGACATTTCCCCAGTCTCAACCCTGGGATCCTGGAAGCGCCCCCAGCCACACTTTGTGGATAGTGCACAGTTCCCTGGAATGCCCTTTCAGCCAGGGCCCCTGGACAAGATGAATGGGAACAGTCCACCAGCCTGCAGTATGTTCCTTCTGTGTAAGCCAATCACATTGGTTTCTACTGGTTGCCACCAGCACAGATTCATCAAAAAGAAACCAAGAGGTAGAAAAGAGAAGAGAGAATGGAGTCATTAGAGAACAAAATATGTGTGTGTGTGCATGTGTGTTTGTGTGTGTGCACGTGTGTGTTCATGTGTGCACATGTAAGTATGTATGTGCATGTGTGTGCACGTGCATGTGTATGTTCACATGTGTGTGCATAAGTATACATGTGTGTGCATAAGTGTGTAGTACACATGTGTATATGCACGTGTGTGCATGTCTGTGTGTGTAGCCATGTGTATATGTGCATGTGTGTGCATGTGTGTGTGCATGTGTATGTGTATGTGTTCACCGTTCCATTCACTGTGCAGTTTGGGCCAGGTACTTAGCTTCTCTGGCCTCAGGGTGGTTTATCTGCTTGGCTGCCTTACATGCAGGCCAGACTAGGTGATCTCTGCAAAAATATTCAGGAGGCAAGCAGCCTTGCTGAGGACCTGGGAACATCTATCATGGGGACGCGGGTCTAGGGAATGCACCGAAACCCTTTCTCTCAGGCAGAACTGCAGCAGATAGTGGAAACTGAGCATCTGAGGCTGGAACTGCAGATGGTGGAGACAGAGCGGGTCCGGCTGTCGCTGCTGGAAGAGAAGCTGATGGATGTGCTACAACTCCTGCAAAGGCTCCGGGACCTGGTGGGAACTCGGGGGGTCCTGGGGGAAGGGGGTGCTGGGGGTGAACTGGGGGAGCCAGAGCAAGGTCATAGTAAGACAGGCCAAGGAGAGTCTATAGGGGACACCGCAGGGAACAGGGGAGGCTGAGAGGCTGAGGCAGGCACTGATGGAACGCCTGTGTGGCAAGCCCAGGTTCTCATAGTCAGCAGGTGCTCCTCCATTGACAGATATAGAATGGAGCCAGGAAGGGAGGATGGAGCCAGGAAGGGAGGATGGAGCCAGGAAGGGAGGGTGGAGCCAGGAAGGGAGGGTGGAGCCAGGAAGGGAGGGTGGGGCCAGGAAAGGAGGATGGAGCCAGGAAGGAAGGGTGGGGCCAGAAAAGGAGGGTGGAGCCAGAAAGGGAGGGTGGGGCCAGGAAAGGAGGGTGGAGCCAGGAAGGGAGGGTGGAGCCAGGAAGGGAGGGTGGGGCCAGGAAAGGAGGTGGAGCCAGGAAGGGAAGGTAGAGCCAGGAAAGGAGGATGGGTGCAGGAGAGGATAAAGAGGAGCACGGGGAGATGTGTGGCTACTGTACCAGCTCAAAGAGCTGCACAGAAGCTTCTAGGAGCCTCTATGCTCCACATGCTGAGTGGAGACATGGAGGCCACAATCTGACCCAGCCTCTCTCGTCTCTCTTGAAGAACATATCAAAAAGAGCCCTGGGGAAGATGTTGCTGAATGCCCTGGACCGGAACCCCCCACAGGGTAGGCAAGGGTGCCTCTCAGAGAATGCATGCATGGCAGCCAAGGGCATCCCAACCAGGAACTCCAGCTCTGCTCTAAGCTCCTGAGTGTAGACCGGCCACTCTGTCCCAACCCCAAATGCCTGTAGGCCATAGTCACAACAGATTTCTGAAAGCAGACAGTACAGTTTAACCAGAACAGAGTGGCAGCGGCCACAGGTGACATCTAGAAGCCATCATGAGAATAGCAGACAAGAGTGGGATTGCCTGCTAGCAAGTCAGGCTGGTGTTGCTCACTGAGCTTGCTATGGGCAGAACCAGGGAAGTACCTCCTCAGTGCCCAGCTCTGACAGCTGACCTCTGAGAAAGGCTTATCCCCATCACACAGTCAAGAACTAGCTCAGCCAAGTGCCTGGGATTCACCTAAAGCTCCAGGCCCCATGGCCCCTGCTGCTCTGGCAAAGCTGAGAGCAGCAGAACTTCATCAGCTGTGACTCCACTGCTGACCCTGCCTCCCCGGGCCTCGTGGGGAGACAGATAGGTGAACCTTCACTTGCTGGCAGTAACTTAAACCGCCCATTACTGGAGACAAGGAGTAACTGGAACAGTGGCTCTCAACCCTCCTAACGCTGTGACCCTTTAATATGGTTCCTCATGCTGTGGGGACCCCCAGGCATAAAATTGTCTCATTGTTACTTCATAGCTGTAATTTGGCTACTGTTATGAATCGTGATGTGAATATTGGATATGCGGATGGTCTCAGGCCACAGGTTGAGAGAACTGCTGGTCTAGGAGTTAAGCAGGAACATTAGGGGCAGTGCTAGGCAAGGCTGGGAAGTGGTATGGGGCAGGAGGATAAGATGCAGAAATCCACCCTGGCTTATGCCTTTTGTTTCTCTCCAGAGGGCACACATGGTGCCTTGGCCGTCTTAGACACCTTGCACCAAGCCTTGGTTGGCTGTGAGCTTCTACAGAGAAATCCCTCAGCACCAGCATCCACGGCTCCTGCACACACGAACCCCTTCCTCATCTCCTGCTGAGCTCGCTGGCCCAGCCTTGGGCCACCATGGTTGTCCCCATCATCAGACCAGCCTTGACCACAACCAGACTAGCTCCATGATCCTCCATGATCAGCCTGACCACTGTGGGACCTAGCACTGGATGTCACTGGACCAGCCGCTATGGCCATCACCATCATCACACCAGCCTTAACCACAACCAGACTAGCTAGCCTCCATGTTCAACCTAACTACCATGGGACCCAGCACTGGCCATCACTGGACCCGCCGCCATGGTTGTCCTGGCTACCAGTCCAGCCTCCATGGTCAGCCTGGCCACTGTTGGATTGCCTTCTGCCATCTGAACACTCTCCACAAATGGTCAGACTCTTGTCACTCTCTCAGAACTCCGGCAGCCAAGGCTCCTTCCAATACTGGGTCTGGCAGCGATGACCCCTTTCTTGGACCTCTGACATTCTCAGACCCCCACACACATTAAAAGCCTGAAGTTGCTAGATCAGTCTGAACCTGAGGCTGTTGCCCTTATCCTGGGCACAGTACACAGTCATGTGCCTGCTAGGTCCAGTCTCCGGGGCACACCTAATCACTGTGGAATTCCCCACATCCAAGGCTGTGTTGAGACTAGGACTAGGAACAGCAGAGAGCTCCTAGGAGAAAATGAAGTCTGTAGGCTTGTGAGTGGAAGCTGGGCTGTCACTCCACCCAAGAGGAGAGGTGGGATGTGGGTAGGCACAGAGAGGAAAGGCACAAGCAGATCAAAGGAGGGATGCTACCAAGGACCCACCCCCTCAGCCCCTCAGGAGTCAGTGCCCAAGGCCAGGCACCAAACAGGTAGGTCTGAGCAGCGGGATGCCTCCTTTTGATCCTCCCTGCTCAGCCTGAGCCCACAAGGCCCTGCTTGCCCCAGCCGACTGAACTATCCTATTTGGCCTGCTCAAGAAAGGCCTGATCAGACTGTATGTGTTCAAGAACTTTGTGTGGACAACCATGCAAGGAAAAACTCCAGGGGACCAGGCAAAGGGGAACCCCCACTTTGGCAAGTCTAACTCTGTGAGCTCAACACTGACCCTCCCAGGAAAGACAGAAGAAAAATCACTGAATACTTCTGGGAGGAGGAGGACCATGACCAGTGTGGAATCTGCTCCTGCATCCTGGGCTTTGTTTTCTGTCTTTCTCGTGCTGGGATGTCCAAGCGCTACAGGAGTTCCCAACCATGCACACCATTGGCCTCACTCTGTTCTTCTTCAACAAGCTGCCATCGAGAGAAAGCATTTCACTGGAGCCTGACAGGTGCAGGTTTCATTAGAGCCTTGATAAACTGGGAGGGGGGGAAGTCCTGCAGCCCATCCCCAGAGCTGGCCAGTCCCAGCCAGGGGAGGGGAGACCAGAGGCAAGTGCAGGCTCGCTGAAGCAGCCATGATCACAGGCGATGTGTTTGGCTGTTTGACCTGGAGGAGGATCCCCCTATGTTGCTAAGGCTATCCTCCTGGCTCCCAGGTATCTGGAACAATAGGCCATAGTCCCATATGCAGCTAACTAATCCTGGAATAACAGAACACCTACTTCCTACATTTTTCATTTCCATGTCACTAAAGACTCAGCTTCTGGAGTTCCTAACCCAGCACATGGAGTCAGCCTTTAGCAGAAGGCGATCTGAAAAGACAGTCATCCCTGACTGTATCAGAGAGTCACGAACCATCTGACTAGGAATTGGAACATCTGGTTACCAGGCAGCTCTAAAGGATGAGGCCAGCCACATGCAAAGCCAAACGAGCAACACAAGCAGGGGATGCATATCCCAAGGAAGAGCCAGGAATTGCTCAGAGTTATACAACCGAACAGAGCAAAGAATTCTCCTCTAGGCTCAGAGACGACGGTAGGAACAAGGAAGGACTCCAGAGCCTAAGGACACAACCTAGAAAATTCTAAAACTGAATGCAGAGATGAAAGGTCTATGAACAAGGAGCAGAGAAATCTTAGAAGTGTTGGACAGCTACAACATGTATAACTAAGTGGGTGAAGAACACAGACGGAAGTTAAAGCAGAGATGACTTTGAATGTCCCCACACTCCTGTCAGACACCAAAGCACAGATCTAGAAGACTAAAATAGCACAAGCAGAATAAATGCAAAGCGAAATTAAAATTAAAGTGATACTGAAGCCAGGCATAGTGATGCACACCTGGAATTCCACCGCTCAGGGGGCTAGGGTGGAGAACCAGGAGTTTATGGCCAGCCCAAGCTAGATAGTGAGAGAGGAGAGAGAGAGACACTGAGATGGGAAAGAAAACAGCCTAATACCCATTGTGTCTTGCAAAGTTACTGTCCAGATCAAAGGAATAAAGACTTTCAGACAAACAAAACTCATCTGGGCTTACAAGAAATAAAAGAGGTTTTTTGGGAGAAGGGAAATTATACAAACAATCATTTTTGATTCATATAAAGAAAAAAACACAAAAGAAAGAATAAGTTAAGGTAGAAAAATCCCTTTATTCCTCTTATTCTTTCTTACCTAACCAAGAGCAGTTTGTTGATGATCTGAGAAGGAAGCATGTATTTCGTCCAGCTTTTATGAGTGGAATGCCCAGAACGGGCACAGGACAGCGAAGGAACTGGGAACGGCCTGCTATTGTGGAGCCTGGGTAGCTTTGCTGCCCGTCAAGCAGCACAGTTGTTGGAAATGGACTTGGATAGATGAGTGTTTCAATGTTAGAACAGCCACTAGGAAAGGAGTGGGGAGGGGCAGCGAAGGAGAGAAGGTGGGGTTACAGAAAATGCTTAATCAGAACCGCAAATGGCAGAATAGGAGCCAAAGACAGACCATCAGAGGTCAAACGAGCAGTCGAGGGAGACATGAGCACCTGTCAGAATCACCCTCAAATGTTAATGGTCTCATTATAACAACCAGAAGATGGAGATTCTCAGACCAGCTAGCCACATGCTGTCTGTCTGCAAGAATCCACTTGAAGAGGCTGGGAGACAGCTTAACACTTACTGTTCTCTCAGAGGACCTGGATTCAATTCCCAGCACCCACAAGGCCACTCACAACTTACTGTAACTCCTGTCCCAAGTGATCCAATTGCCCTCTTGTGACTTTTCAGGCATGCATGTGATACACAAACATACATTCCAGCACATACACATAAAGAAAGAAATAAACTTCTTCAAATAAAAGAAACCCACTTTAGATTTAGACACATGTGGATTCAGTGAAGTGGATAGAGTCAAGTACTACGTCGGCGGTGATCAACAGAAAGCCTAACTCACTGTGTTCACTTTAGACGACTTCAAGGCAAGGGAAAGGGTCCGGGGCAAAAGGCGCATCACATGGTATCAAAGGAGTCAGCTCACTAAGAAAAGAAAAGAAAAAAATAGCCAGGCGGTGGTGGCGCACGCCTTTAATCCCAGCACTTGGGAGGCAGAGGCAGGTGGATTTCTGAGTTCAAGGCCAGCTTGGTCTACAGAGTGAGTTCCAGGACAGCCAGGGCTACACAGAGAAATCCTGTCTTGGAAAAAACCAAAGGGGGAAAATAAAAAAGAAAAGAATGTGTCTACCTACCTACCAACAGCCACAAACTACCAGAGACAGAATTAACACAAAGCTAGGCATGGTGGTGCACACCTCCAGTCACAACACTCAGGAAGCAAAGGCAGCAGATCTCTGTGAGTTCAGAGCCAGCCTGTTCTACATAGACCTTGTCTCAAAGAAAAATATATTAATAGGACTTTCAAGAAACTGATGACAGAGCTGGAGAGATGGCTCAGTGGTTAAGAGCACTGACTGCTCTTCCAAAGGTCCTCAGTTCAATTCCCAGCAACCCCATGGTGGCTCACAACCATCTGATGCCCTCTTCTGGTGTGTCTGAAGACAGCTACAGTGTACTTACATATAATAAATAAATAAATCTTTAGGAAGAAAGAAAGAAAGAAAGAAAGAGAGAAAGAAACTGATAAGACCACTATTGTAGTAGCAGACTTCAACAGTTCTGTAAGATGCACACAGCAGGTATGACATCAGTAAATCTGAACCCACCACAACCACCAAGCAGATGGATCTAGTAGACACAGACTATTCCTCCCACAATGGCGCAAATGCAGTCTTCAAGCTCAGAAGCAGTCTCCACATTCAGATTACTAGGAGTGCCACCAACACTCCTAACTAATTAAACTATGGGGACCATGCAATGCTCTCAAGTGACAGCAAAATTAAACTGGAGTCTAATAACAGAGAGACAGCTTGGAAATCCATAAATGCTTAGAAACTGAGCACTATATTTCTACATTAAATAGATATCAAAGAGGAAATCTTGAGATTTCCTTTTAGAGATTTTCCTTGAGAAATCTTTTAGAACACTCTTAGCTAAATGACCATGGAAATATACCGCAGTCAGAATGTATGGGACATACAACAACAGCAGTGCTCAGAAAGAAATGCACAGCATGGAAATGTTAGCACAAATAAGACGTCCAAAAATCAATATTCTTCCACCTCAGGAAGCTATAAACAGAAGAGCAAAGTGTAAGACCAATACATCCCAATAAGAAGTGTACGGATGAAAAGAATAAAAGTCACAGCAGAAATCAAACTCAGAATAGGACCTTAGAAAAGCCAAAGCTGGGTCTTTGAAAAGATTAACAAAATTGGTTAATAAAAGCTTCTCACCAAGCCAGGCAGTGGTGGCACATGCCTTTAACCCTACCGCTTGGGAGGCAGAGGCAAGCAGATTTCTAAGTTCGAAGCCAGCCTGGTCTACAGAGTGAGTTCCAGGATAGCCAGGGCTACACAGAGAAACCCTGTATAGAGAAAAAAAAAACAAAAACAAAACCTTCTCACCAGGCTAATTAAAGAAAAGCCAGAGGAAACAACTTACTAATGCCAGAGGTGAGAGAGGGGCTGTCACTGCGGGGCAGCTCCTAACCACACCAGAAGTATTTCAAGTGTGACTGTGACCGTGAATAAGCCTTGTGAGCAAAATAAAAGGGGCCAATTCTTTGAAAAACACATAAAAGCCACACACAAGAAACAATCTGATACATATTAGATAATATAGTTAATAATTAACAAAACAGAAAAATAACAGGGCCCAGGACAGCTTCTCCAGCACCACTGAACCGTAGGGAAAAGGTTCTACAGTTCATCTACAGTCTCTTCCAGAAAGCAGAAGCAGGCCTTCTTTCCATCCCCTTCTGTAAGGCCAGGATGGCCAGCATGCTAGCAAATATCTCAAACAAGACAGAGCAAAATGTCTCAGAGGTACAGCTACAGCAAGTCATAGTCAACAGTGTAAGCTGGAGATGCAGCTCACTGGCAGACTATTGCCCTAGAAAAGGAGGGAGGGAGGGATGGAGGGAGGGACAGAGGGAGGCAGGAGAAAGAAAAAGAATTGCTCACCTTAGCCAAGTGGAACTAACATACTGTCGTATGGGAAGAAGGCTGGACACCATGGCCTCATCCGCATCCTTACAGAGAAGTGAAGCTGGTACACAATGCTTCTTGAGCCTTCAGAGCATTACTGGCCTACAGCCTGGGGCACTGTTTCCCTCACCCAGAGACCTTGAACTTAGATGGGATCTGGGCAAATGTCTAATGCCCTGGATACTTGCCTCTCCTAGCCAAGTACAAAGTTCAGGGTGAGACGGCTTCAAAGTGGGATTCTCTGGACGAAGGTCTGAGACATGGCCAACGCATCATCTACGATTGTCAGAAAGCTGTGGAATTACCTCACACCCATGCCTCAGTGACAAGGACTGCTGCCCTATTTCTAATTCTCTTGAGGGGCAGGGGGGTAGCCAGGGTGGTTACACACCAGGGTGGGCTGCAGGGAGAGAAACTGAGCCAGGCACAGGTGGGTGCACTGTAGGATCTCATACAAGTAATAATCACACTAGGGAACAGCATTGAAGAACTAGTTCATTTCTTGGAGTGGGGAGGGGTATTTATGTCCCCTGGGAGGTGGCCAGGGTCTCTCAGGCAAGATTTGTGCAGTTGTCTACCGTTGGTCAGGTTAGGGCTGTTGGAAGATACTTTATCTGCATACTCGGGGGCTTGGTTGCAGGGGTGGGAGCCTTAAAAGTTAAACAAGGAGTGAACCCTGATAGCTGTCAGGGTAATAAATTCCTGCTAGGATTGATGGTGGCGAGGCCAGCTTTATGGCGCCAGGCTGGGAGTGGGGAGGTAGCCAACCACTGTGGTCCTCATGTTTGAGGTATGCTCAAACATGGTTGAGCTCCCTGGACCCTCCTTCTGTAACCCTGGGCCATCATGGTCCCACAAAGGACCCTTCTTACTTCCACAGAGCTCAACAGCAGAGCCCATCATGCCTGACCAAAGACCAGATCCCACCACTTGATCAACCAGTCCACAGACCTTTCCAGAGCTCAAGGCCTGAGATGCCCAGACAGTGAGGAGTCAAGGAGAGTTCCTCACAGGGAGGTAACACTGTGCAGCTGGGCTAATGGCTGAAGCCGCATCTCCAGAGAGCTGTTGTCAAGGAAACTGTCTCCTTGAATCAAAATCTACAGAAATGATTCCACTCAAACAGAACCTCCCCTGACATTTGAAACCCCAGAATGGTAGAAACCAAGTTAGTTGGTAGATAGTGGGTCTCAGAATCCTGACCCAAAGTTGCCTTTGCTTCCTGTGAGTCCCAGGAGGCACTGTGCACCAATGCACTCCTTGGTCTATGCTGCTCAATAAAACTCTCTTCTCTTTTGTTTAATTGAAAAAAAAAATTTTTTTCTCTTTCACACAAACACCGGCTTTATTGAAAGAGGAAGCAAAATAAGTGTCTTTATTAGCTCACATATATACCAATAAGAGTAGCATTAAATATAAATGAAGAAGGGAGATGAGAAAAGCAAGGTAGTGTAACTGGGAAAAGAGATACACACACATGCACATGCGCACACACACACAGAGAATTATGCAAGTGGAAAGAAAATTGTACTCTAATAAATTTCATAAAAAAAAACAGCTGGGGTGTGTATAGTTGGTATGGGTCACTTTATTTTAAACCCATATTAAGGTTTTCTCTGTATGAATAATACAACTTATAGGCAAAGATTAATTCATATTCCCATTATTTTATATACCATGTATTGTTGAGGGCACACCAGGCCTGAGGCATGGTAAATGTGTAGGTACATCTCTGTGTAGTCAGCAAATGACTGAAGTTTCAAAGCAGGTGAAATTAAACTACTGTGTTTGCACATTTATATTTCCATATTGGCCCAATAAATAATACCAAAGAATGTAAAAAGTCTAAAACACAAAATCAACAATAATAACACCAAAATAACATTACCTGTATAAACTACCTGATACAGATGAACTTCACATTCAGTAACTCAGAAAAGTAAGACCAGTTATTTTCTATTTTTGCCTGCAAAACAAAGCTTGCAATTCATACCAAATATATCTTAGAAAAGGAGATTAAAAAATTTTATTGTTAATCTTTTTTACATGTAATGTGTTAATATATTGACTTAAACTCATTGCATCCTTTTATAGTACCCCTGTATAAACTAATATTATCAGCCAGAGTTCTACTAAGCATTTTAAAATTCTTTTTTCAATGTGAAAATCTAGGATTTCTTTGAAAAAAATGTTAGGCAATATATTCTGATCATGCTTTTCTGCTCCTCAAGTCTTTGAAGATCCTTCCTATCCGTCCAATTCCACAACCTTTCTTTCTCTCTTTTTAAAAAAACAATCAAATAAAATGAAGAAAAAAAATCAAGATACATACACACACAAACCCTACAAAAATGAAAACCAAAATATGCAAACAAATAACAAAAACCCAAAGTGTCCAATCAAAGCAATCTGACACAAAGTCTGCAAGAATTCCACTGAGCTTGCTCTGATCTGGTCATCTGCTGTGTGAGGAGCCTCCCCATGAGATCCCACTGGGGAAATCAGGAGTCGATTGCAGCCAGCTTCTTGCTTAGGGTGGGAGCCTGTGTCTACTTCCCCCACTCATCTGGAAAGTGCGGCCTTCTTAATAAAGGCCTGGTAACTACTTGATTGAAGGGTTCTTGATAAGGGAAGTCCTAACTTCCATCCTAGCATCAAGGGAAGAAAAACTTTCTAACATAAACTTCCTCCAGAATGAAATACCTGAATCCTTCCTTCGAAGGTGAGCAAGACTGTCAAGTATGAGCCATACCTGACAAGCAGAGTGTGGCAGGAGTTAGTGGAGGGAACACAAACTCAGCCACGAGGCTTGGTGATATCATCCTTGCTCTCCTGGCCCATGTGTGCTAAGTGCATCCAGTCAGCCCTGTCCCGAGAGCCTTGAGTCATCCCTGTTGTCAATAGCCAGCAAGAAACAGAAGATTCCAGCCATCAGCTCAGGCATACATCTCTGAAGTGATTCCACCAGCCCCAGTCAAAACTTTCAGCGACCATTATTGTGCTCTACCCCCAGCCCTGAGCTGGCTGAACAAGTCTTGGACACTGGAGCCAGGCGGCTAGGCTGGCTACATTTACATTTTCCTGCCAGAGAACTGAGAACTGCCCACCCGCTGAGCTGCGGAGGAGCACAGTGCAACTCGACCCAGCCAAAACAAAGGGATGGGTCCTTGGGTTCTCCCATAGATATTCAGAGCTGTACATTAAAATTTGAGCCTTGATCAAAGAACTTTGTCTTGGCTCGCTACTTCTCTCGCGGTCCTTCCCATTCATCCCTAGCTTTCCTTTCAGGAACCCAGTAACCCGTGGCAGCTGGCCGCTACAATTATGAGTTCACAGGCAATTCCACTAGGCTCCTCCCAGGGTCACCAGCGACCTCCAGGTGCTTGAGGTGTGGGCTGAAAAGGACGGCTGGCCACTCCAGCTTACTCTCTTTGCTCCTACATACTCCTGCCAGTCTCTCTCTCTCCCACCTTTCTGTCCTCCTCTGTGTCCCCTCCTCTTCTCTGCCCTCATGGCTCTGCTCTTGTCTGCCTCTACCTCTTCTCCAGATCTTCACCCCTCTCCCTTCACCCAACTAAACCCCCTTATACCAGATCTGTTGCGTGGTGTAATTCCTCAGGAAGGCACCTGGGCATGGGCTCACCAGGTACACCCTCACCGCATTATATTTCATAACAGTGACAACCGCAGCCCTGCTGAGATCCCACCTGCAGTGTCTAGAACTCTCCAGCAAAAACAAGCATTTCTGACCTACAAAAACCACCAATAAAAACAAACGAACGTTAGGGTGAAGCTGCTGTTTTGCAGGGTGGTGTGTTGCGCTGTAATAAATAACAAACACGTTCCCTACAGTAAACCCATGCTTCATTAACATACATGGTGGGGTGGGATGCCTGGCCAGTGATCCCTAAACAAGTTAAAAGCAGGAAACCAGCTGAAGAGCACTCATAAGCAAAAAGGTAGTGGGAGAAGAACATTCCTGCTCAGACCTGATGCTTCTAGTCCACATCAGATACAATACACCTGGACCAGAGGCTGAGCTGAGATAGGGCTGGGGCAGGGGGCAGGCAGCAGCGTGACCAGAAGGTAATCGAAGAGGGAAGCCTGTATGCTCTGAGGCTCCAGAGGCCTACCCCATACATACCCAGTGCCCTGCCCAGTGCCCTACAAAACATAATTCAAAGATGAATGTTTCAAAATTTAAAAAATAACAATAATACCCCCAGAACTTGAGACAGCCAGCATAGGGCCCTTGAATGGAAGGGTGAGAGTAAGGTATTGGATAGAGAGTTGAGGAGCAGAGCAGGGAGCACTGCGGTTCCGCAACAGGTCAGGGAAGCACACAACAGTGTGTGAGACCAGCTGTCCTGTTTGCTCGTTCTCACTCTTTCTCTAGAAGTGCGTCTCTGGAATTTTGGAATTGTACTAAGGGTCTGTAACTCGTTAAAAATGTTTTCTGGGAAATTCTAACCAATGTCCTTCTTTCACCTTCTGGCAAAAATATTCCATTGACCTTAAATTGCTTTCCTCCCCTGACACCCAACTAAGAGGAAGGAATTCTACACTGTCACCACTAGGTGGGGAACCCACTCACGGAAGCACAGAGGACGAGGTTTCCAGCTCTCCCAGCCTGAAGAGGGAGTTCAAGGTCAACTTGAGAGGGTCTTAGGACAGTCCCTTAGAATCTGCTCTGTTTTTAAACTTATAAATGTTCATGTTTGTAAATTTATATATTTTACTGTTTTGCTTTTTTTTTTTTTTTTTTTTTTTTTTTTTTTTTTTTTTGAGGTGTGTCTTAATCAGTTTTACTGCTATGGACAGACACCATGACTAAGGCAACTCTTATAAGGACATTTACTTGGGGCTGACTTACAGGTTCAGAGGTTCAGTCCATTATCATTAAGGCAAGAACATGGCAGCCTCCGGGCAGGTATGGTGCAGGAGGAGCTGAAAGTCCTGCATCTTCATCTGAAGGCTGCTAGCAGAATACTGACTTCCAGGCAGCGAAGAGCCCATGCTCACCGACACACCTACTCCAACATAGCCACACCCACTCCAACAAGGCCACACCTCCAAATGGCGCCACTCCCTGGACCAAGCATATACAAACCATCTCAAAGTGGGTCTTGCTATGTAATTCAGATTATCCTCAACCCTCCTGTCTCAGAACCTTCCTGGGTTCTGTGATTATACACAGTTTTCTAGTTTTCTCTGAATTGATAATATTCCCTTCGGAGACACAGGCTCGAGAGGCTCAGGAGGCATGCAAATATCACACCCGTTTCTTTCTGAGAAAGCCGGAAAGTGAGAGATTTATTTGAGATTGAGTCTCAAAGTGTTGGTCAGGCTGGCTCCAATTCACAGAGATCTGCCTGTCTCTGTCTCCCAAGTGCTGAAATCACCCACCCCAGCTTTCTAGAAGCAGAAACAACTGCTAGGGAAGGACACTGACCACCCGGAGAGCCCTAGGACTTGGCTTGAACACAGACAGACAGCAAAGTCAAGAAGACACAGAGCATCCAAGCAGGCCAACGATGAACACAGAAAGCACAGCAGGAAGCAAACATCTCGCATGCAAAATGTCTAGGAAACACTTAGACAGGGTTAATTCAAATTCTTCCAATTGAGATAGTCCCCCCAAATGGAAATGGAATACATTCTGCTGTTCTTCTTGCAAAGCCAGCATTATCCTGATACCACAACCCAATGGCTATTTTTTTAAAAAGAAAGAAAAGAAATACTATAGCACCATATCCCTAAAGAACAAAGATACAAAATTTCTCCATAAAACATACACAAAAGGATTAGACAGCCTGCTGTGCTATCAGACACCTGTAACCTCAGTAGTAGGTAGAATGAAGAGTTTGAGGCTAGCCTGGGTTCTATAAGACACTAC
>NW_022196903.1:81335434-81407155 GCF_008632895.1 Mastomys coucha
AAAAAGGGATACATATACCAGAGATGTAAGGATGGTTTGCACATACAAATCACAAATCATGATACAACTCAACATGATAAAGGACAAAAACCATATGTAGATCATCTCAACAGATACAGCAAAAATATTTGAGAAAATTCAGCGTAGCTTCATGAGAAAAGCTCTTTTTTTTAAAAGATTTATTTTATTTATGTGAGTATAGTGTGGCTGTCTTCAGACACACCAGAAGAGGGCATCAGATCTCATTACAGATGGTTGTGAGCCACCATGTGGTTGTTGGGATTTGAACTCAGGACCTTTGGAAGAGCCGTCAGTGCTCTTACCCACTGAGCCATCTCTCCAGCCCCAGGAGAAAAGCTCTTAATGAATTAGGTACAGAAGAAACACATGATGCCAAAAGCCACTCATGAGAAACAGACGATAGTGTCACACCAACGGGGGCAAGCTGGAGCATTCGCTCTGAGGACTGAAAGCTGTCTCTCTTTTCCTCTCATTTGATATAGTACAGGAAGTCTTACCAAGGGCATTTAGGCCAGAGAAAGAAAGAAATGGCATCCAAATCAGGGAGAAAGAAGTTAAATTATCCACATAGATAATGTAGCTTTATCTATGTGTAATAGATAATACTAACTATTGCATTTTAAAAGATTTTACAACTCATAAGTGAACTCAGTGAAGTGCCAGTGTAGCTTACTCTTATTCCCACACTCCAGAGACTGAAGCAGACAAATCTCTGTGAGTTAGAAGCCAGCCTGATCTCCACAGAGAGTTCTAGGATAGCCAGGGCTATGTAGAGAGACTCTGTCTCAAGAAAAAATTAAAAAATATAGTTGCAGATTTTTTTTTAAGAAAATGAAAACATACAAAAAAGAGTAACATGGGGAAGCACGGAAGACCCTTGACCTGTCCTCTGACCTGACCCCTGACCTGGCACTGCTCAGCACCAACCAAGTATTCTAAAAAGGTGTTTGAAGGAGTTGGTGTGGTTCAAGTAAGGGCTTCTGTACTAGTCAGCATTCTCTAGAGGAACAAGACAAAAAGGAGGAATGACTAGATAGATAGATAGATAGATAGATAGATAGATAGATAGATAGATAGATAGACAGACAGACAGATAGATTGAAAATATGTAGTAAAGAGAAAAATTTATTAAATGAGATTACTTTGAAACAGTAGTAACAGTTGATTCATACCTAAGAATGCTATATAGTGAGACCTTGGAGACAATAGCCAAGCAATGGCTGGCCCAACTAGAGAACCATCTCACGGGCAAGCACCAATCCCTGACACTATTAATGATACTCTTTTAAGCTTGCAGACAGTCTAGCATGACTGTCCTCTGAGAGGCTCCACCAAGCAGCTGATTTAGACAAATACAGAGAATCACAGCCAACCAGAGGATGGAGCTTGGGGACCCTAATGGAAGAGTTGGAGGAAGGACTGAGGGCCCTGAAGGGGATAGGAACTCCACAGGAAGACCAACAGAGTCAACTAACCTGGACCCTTGGGCCTCTCAGAGACTGAACCACCAACCAAAGAACATAAACAGGCTGGACCTAGGCCTCACCGCACATATGTAACAGATGCCCAGCTTTGTCTTCATGTGGGTCCCCCAAACAACTAAAGTGAGGAGCTATCCCTAAGCTGTTGTTGCCTGTCTGTGGGATCTGTTCTAGCTGGGCTGCCCTATCTGGCCTCAGTGGGAGAGGGTGTGCCTAGCCTCACAGAGACTTGATGTGCCAAAATTGGGGGATACCCAGGAGGAGCATCCACATTCTCAGAGGAGAGTGAGAGGAAAGGGAGGTGGGGGGAGTGACTATGGGAGGGGGTAACTGAGGGGGGACAGCAATCAGGACATAAAGTGAATAAAAACAAACAAATAAAACCTGTCCTTAATGGAAATTTGATGACAATGATTCTAATATCAGTGGAGGAATCAGCAACAGCAACAAGAGGAGAAATTAACTCAGCATCCAGAACAAAGGCCAAACTAGCGATGTCTAAGGGCAATCACAGCACCTGAGTTTGGACTCCAGGACTCAAAGGAGGGCTCAGCTATAACCCCAGCAGTGGGTGGGGCGCCCCTCAGGCATCCTAACTGCCAGCCTAGCTCTGGTTTCAGTAAGACACCCTGTGTCAAAAGAAGAAGGCAGAAAGTGATACAGCGGGGCTGCATCCTTCTCAGGCCTCTGAGTGTGTGCACAGGCACTCACACCCACATACATGTGTGCATGTGCCAGACCACACACACACACACACACACACACACACACACACACACACACGCACACACACGCGCACACACACACACACACACACACACTTTAAAAACCTAATCTTTGAATTTCCATAGTCTGTTTAAACTCCACCCCTCTCTCTGCATGAAATAATAAGCTTTGGTGAACCAGGACCATGTCTTTGCCAGGGTTTGAAGCAGGTGGCTGCTAGGGCTCCTCTCACACGCTGCTGGCTTTGGTAGTCTAGACAGCAAACTGCAGCATTTAGTGCTAGTGATATTGTCTTGCTCTGAGTGCCTCCTGGTGGACCAGGCAGAAAGTAAATGCACTATGCTCATGGCTTTAACTGTAGCTGCAAACCCAACGTTCTCACCACCATCCCTCCAGCCCTGGCTGGACAAACCGATGTGGTGTTCCCACTGTTCACTTCAGATGTGAAAAATTCATCAACTTCAAGGCATTTCCCCCTCTGCACTCCTTCCAAACAGCAATAAGACAGCAATTCTTTATGTGTGCCCTTTATAGACATATCTTACATAAAGTAAAAAATATATATATATCAGTTGTTCAGCTAGGCAAGGAGATGCTCACCTAGAAGCTCAGCACTTTGAAGACAGAGGCAGGAGAATCAGAAATTCAAGGTCATCCTTGGCTATATAACAAGTGCAAGGCCAGTGTGAGTTATCTGAGACCTTGTCTCAGGAAATAAACCCAACAAACTGGGGCCGAGGAGATGGCTCAACAGTCTCTTGACTGTTGCTACATGCACGTGTTGCCAAGCACAGGACCAAGCACAGCCATTTATCCCAGTATTCAGGTTCTGTATGTTCCAGGCCCACCTGGTCTACATGGAGTTCCAGTGCCAGGGTTACACAGTGAAACCCTGCCTCGGATAGGAAAGAGACAGATAGAAGGGAAGAAGGGAGAAAGGAAGGGCAGAGGAGGGGAGGAAGGGAAGGGAAGAGCAGTGGAGAGGAGGAACAACAGAGCAGAGCACTTGTTACTCTTGGAGAGGACCTAGGTTCCAATGATGCACACCCACCATAACTCCACCTCCAGAGCACCTGACACCCCTCTGGCCTCACATGTGCACCTGCTGAATACACAGACACATAAACAAAATTTTTTTTCTTGGATTTTTCGAGACCAGGCTGGCCTCTAACTCAGAAATCCACCTGCCTCTGCCTCCCAAGTGCTGGGATTAAAGGCATGCGCCACCACTGCCCAGTGACAAATCTTTTTAAATGAACAAATAAGTAAATAAAAGAAAGAGTGGTTTCATCTACCGGAAGTACAGACTTTGAAGTGCCCATAATCTGCTAATACACTGATAGAACTGTTGGTTACTAATTTCAGAAATTCTCTTAGAAACAGCATCATTCAAAGAAGGGGATTTTTATCATTTCTTTCCCATGCTTATTCCCATGAACTATTTCTACATTTTAACAGCAGCAAGTAACATGAGATCTTCTCCTAACTTGTGGGGCTTTTTGGATTGTTTTTTTTTTTTTCAATCAAAGAAGTCTTGTAAGATACAAAGAGATTCTGTTGATATTAGCCAATTTCTCAAACTCTTCCCCCACTTTTATTTGAAAGCTTAAGTAATTCAAGATATTTGTTTTGTTTATGGCTGTGTGCTTCATACTTGGTGTTAAAAAGCTCTTTCAGCCAGGCTTGGTGGTCAACATGCCTTTAATCTCAGCATTTGGAAGGCAGAGGCAGGGACAGAGGCAGGCATATCTCTGTGAGTTTGAAGCTAGCCTAGTCTACAGAACAAGTTCCAGGACATTCAAGGCTACACAGAGAAACTCTATCTTTAAAAAAAAAAAAATTTTTTTTGAAAAGCCTTCTTGCTGGGCAGTGGTAGCACACACCTTTAATCTCAGCACTTGGGAGGCAGAGTGAGTTCCAGGACAGCCAAGGCTACACAGAGAAACCCTGTCTCGAAAAAAACAAACAAAAAAGCCTTCTTTGGCACTGGCATATATACGTACAAACATACATACATACATACATAAATAGATACACACACACATACATATATATACACACATATATATACTTATCTATTTATCTATCTATCTATATCCCAAATGCTGTCTCCCCTCCCAGTCTCCCTTTTACAGAGTCCTTCTTCCATCCATCCCCCTCCCCTTCTCCTCTGAGAGGGTTGGCCCCTCTCGGTATCCCCCCACCCTGGCACATCAAGTCTCTGTACATGTCCTCTCCCACTGTGGCCAGATAAAGCAGCGCTATGTGCCACGGGCCTCTGCCAAGGGTCCAGGTTAGTTGACTCTGTTGGTCTTCCTGTCTTTTTTTCTGAGATAAAGTCTTGCTGTGTAGCCCTGGCTGTCCTGGATCCTACCATGTGGATCATATTGGCCTCAAACGTTGAGGCAATTTCTCCTGCCTCTGTCTCCCAAGTACTGGAGCTCTCACCCTTTGGTGCAAGTATTTCTTTTCATAATAAAAGACTTGGAGAGTGCGTAACTGTTAGAGTGCATGAAAATGCTGGGATTATAAATTAAGGAAAGGAGAGTGGCTCTTGCATGCCTTTAACAAAAACACGTGTAAGTTCCAATCCCTTGTGTTTATGGATGAGTGATGAACTCATTAGTTATGTAAAGTATAGCCAGGCATAAGGGCCCACACCTTTAATTTTAGCAGAGGCAGAGATATCTCTGTGAGTGCCAGCCTAGACTACAAAACAAGTTCCAGGATAGCCAGGGCTGTTACATGGAGAAATCCTGTCTTGAAAAACAAAATAAGAGCTAGAGAGATGGCTCAGCAGTTAAAAGCACTGACTGCTCTTCCAGAGGTCCTATGTACCAACATACATGAAATAGATAAATACATCTTTAAAAAAGAAAAAAGAAAAGAAAAACAAAACGAAAGAGTATTTTCTTGAGCCTAAAATAATGCCATCTATCATCTTATATAGTTTGCTTATAAGCATTTAGTTACACTTAGTTGTATATATTGCTATAATAAAATTATTCTGCATTAAAAAGGCAACAGTCCACCGGGCAGTGGTGGCGCACGCCTTTAATCCCAGCACTTGGGAGGCAGAGGCAGGCAGATTTCTGAGTTTGAGACCAGCCTGGTCTACAGAGTGAGTTCCAGGACAGCCAAGGCTATACAGAGAAACCCTGTCTCGAAAAAAAAAAACAAAAAAACAAACAAACAAACAAAAAACAAAAACAAAAAGGCAACAGTCCATGTGCATGATGTGCTTGCTGAATATTCAAAATTTAAAAAGACCCTGGTGAAAGAAGTTAAGAGCATTGGCTGCTCTTCCAGAGGCCCTGGGTTCGACTCCCCACACCCACATGGTGGCTCACAGCCCTCTGTAACTTCAGTTCCATGGATCTGATGCGCTCTTCTGAACTATGTGGACACTGCAAGCATGGAGCACACAGACATACACGCAGGCAAAACACTCATATACAGAGAATAAAACAAATAAATCTGAAAATACATTTCAAAAATTAGAGAAGAATATATTCCTCTTTTTTTTTGTGACAAAATAAAAACTTAAAGCTGTGCCCAGTAGAGAAACAATGGCTTTTTGAAGTATGTTTCCTTTTTGTATGACAATTACTGTGTTTGTTTATTGTAAAGGTGAACATTTAGTGTTCAGTGCACAGATATTCTCCTGTGTCTGCCCTCCAAGTGCTGGGATTAAAGATGTGTGTCACCGCTGCCTAGCCTTCAGTGCAGTTTTCAATAAAAGAGATGACAAGCTGGCAGGTAATGCTGATTGCCACCAAACCTAACAACCTGTGCTCCAAGTCTAGAGTCCGCATAGAGGAAGGAGAGAACTGACTCCTGCTAGTAGTTCCCTGCCTTTCACAGCATGCATACATGCTACATGCTTGCACACACACATACACACACACATATACACATACATCACATACATACATACATATACACATACATATATATGTATATACATACATATACACAAACACACACACAAAAACATACACACATACATATACCCATATACATAGATGCACACATACATACACACATAAAATAAGTGTAAAAAGAAAATAAAGAGGAAAATCAGAGGACACAAAAACTAGAAAGAAAATCCATGTTCATAGATCCAAAGAATCCATGATGCTAAAGGGCCATACGGCCCAAAGTGACCTATATAGTGCTGATGCAAGTCTTATCTAAAATATCAATGACTTTCTCCATGGCAATAGAAAAAATATTAAAATTTCTACAAAAGAACTGGAGAGAGGCTAATTAGTTAAGAGTACTTTTTGCTCTTTCAGGGGACTTGTGCTCAGTTCCCAGAACCCACATGGGTTCACAATCATTATAACTCAAGTTCCAAATGATTCAGTGTCTCTTCTGACCTCTGCAGGTACCAGGCACACATGTGGTGCAGATACACATGCAGGCAAAACACTCCATAAACATGAAATAAATTTTTTTTTTCGAGACAGGGTTTCTCTGTATAGCCCTGGCTGTCCTGGAACTCACTCTGTAGATCAGGCTGGCCTTGAACTCAGAAATCCACCTGCCTCTGCCTTCCAAGTGCTGGGATTAAAGGCATGCGCCACCACTGCCCGGCAAATTTTTTTTAAAGTATATGTTTTTAATGTGCAGAACTACAAGAGAGCAAGAATAGCGAAAGTTATCCTGAAGAGGAAGGCATGAGAATAAAAATGAGAATTATCTCATTAAGTGGGACATAGTGTGGCACACACCTGCAATCCCAGCACTTGATAAGTAGAGGCAGAAGGACCAGGGGTTTGAGATCTTCCTCAACTACATAGGGAGTTTGAGGCCCATCTGATCTGGATAAAAATAGCTGCTGGAGTTCACAGAACTAGTAAAGGCTGGAGTTGTATTGGCAGAAAGCTGTTGTGGTCAGGTGTGGTTTCCTCCAGGCAGTCAGTGCCCAGTTTAGCAGGACTGCTGTGAGAAGAGCCCAAGACAACCACAAACGAAGGGCTGAGCCACTGGATTGACAGTCCTCCGCCCAAGGCTGTCAAGATTAATCCCAGAACTCCAGGGGCAGAAGCAGGCAGATTTCTAAATTCAAGGCCAGCCTGGTCTACAGAGTAAGATCCAGGCAGCCAGGGCTACACAGAGAAACCCTGTCTCCAAGGGAGGGTGGGGAGTAAGGACCTGTATAACAGCTCTAGGCAGTTTTTATTATTTGTACATAGCATTAAAAGAATATTTACGCCAGGCGGTGGTGGCGCAAGCCTTTAATCCCAGCACTTGGGAAGCAGAGGCAGGCAGATTTCTGAGTTCGAGGCCAGCCTGGTCTACAGAGTGAGTTCCAGGACAGCCAGAGAAACCTTGTCTTAAAAAAAAGGAATATTTAGTATGGCAGCTTGTGATGGCTAAACCACTGTTCTAACGTTGAACAGTCCTTGTTTGTAATCCTATCTGTGCTCAGCCACAGTTCCAGAGCCCCAGGGAGGGGGACATCTCCAATCCTCTCAGCACCACAAAGGCCCTGTGCAAACCAGATAAGAGGATTCCTTGAGGAAGCCACACCCACACAGCAGTGCTGAGCCTCCGTGACAGATGCTGTGGATGTGGCTTCAGTCACAGTGGAAACCAGAGCGTCCAGGAGAGAAGGGGCTCTGGATGACCTATTTTGACAAGGAAAAAAAAAATACTTATCTATGGCTGTCCATATGGCTCTGGGACCCCAAACCCGGGCCCTTGTACATGTTACTCGAGAGTTCTGTGTTGAGTTTACCCTTAACACCAGTCCCCAAAAGCATTCTTACTTCATGTTGGGGTTAGAGAAATTTTAATTTTCTTCTTCCTATTGTTTTGAACATTTTCCTGTAAGAAAAATAAACTATTTGTGGAGTGTTTTGCTGTGTTTGCTGTTGCAACTGTTATCTGCTAAAAATAAGGAAGTTTTAGGAACCTGAACAGACCTGGCCAGAGCACAGCCTGGGGGCTGTGGGATCCCCACTCACCCTGAGGAAAAACTCAACTACCCTGAAAATGGGCAGGTCAGTGAAGATTCCTGATGCCCAAGGCTCTACCATAAAGAGGGGAAAAGCTCACAGAGAATGAGGCCAAGCAGGGACAAAGTCCTCACAAGAGCATGAAAGTAGGTTCCAGGCAGGTATGACCTCAGGGGCCAGAGCTGGCCTAGCCAGCCCTGGGGAACCAGAGCTCACCCAGCCAGAGTTCTGTCTATAGGCAGCCCTTATTCTGAAAGCAGAAGGGGACAGATGCTGCAAAGAGAGCACCGGGCTTTGATAGCCCCCGAGGGAGACCCAGTCACCTGCCTGGTCCACAGGCTGTCTACAGGGAAGGACAGCAGCTGGTCTGCAGAGGTGGAAGAGGCCTGTGTAAGATAAGAGGAGGCCCTGTCAGCCTCTGCCCTGACTCTGACCAGAGTGACTTCGGCTCCATGAAGAGTGCATAGGATCCAGCAGCAGACCATGTTGGTGGCCTCTATCCTGCTGACACGATGTCGGCCTCTGTCCCTGTGCCTTAGATGGTGGCACTGCTGCTCCCTGTCTCAGTTTCCCTCTCCACCTCTACACCTGTCTGAATCTCTCCAGACCAAGGGGCCAGGGTCCTTTTACTGTGTTTGTTGATCTTGGCCAACACCAGCCATGACCACAGGGTTGGTCAGGGCTCTCTCCTCTCCCCAGTGGTCCATCTTTCCTCTCATAGTCCCAGAAGTCTCAGCTCCAGCAGATGTTACTCTAGCCTGGGCTTCACCAGTGCCCTCGCTCCCCACCCCTTCTGTGCCCATGAACTCTGTCATCTGCTAAGAATCCATTGACGTGGTTAATATTCACAACTGTGGGGTTTTTATGATTTGTTATAAAAATGCAAATTTGAGTTTTAATTGCATAATGATTCTATTTCACCATTAGGTCTGATTTTGATTAATATCTTGTAATACCAAAACCATTAATTAAACTGAAGCTGGAGTGGAAACAGACATCACACTCAAATGGAAGAGGCTGTAAAAGTAAACGTGAGATAAATATCGGTCTTCGGTTGCAGTTGGGCCCATGTCTCCAAGAGGCTCAGCCCTGCAAACCAACAACTCCGTGAGAAACAGGGAAGAGAAGGGCCCAACAGGCGCAAAAGACACCATGGAGAGAAAGGAGCCTCCCTCACCATCTTTAGAGAAAGGGAGCACTATAAATAGACATCCACACCCATACCTCAGGGAGGTAAGTGCCTGATCGCCCACATCTACAAAGAACAACTTACAGCCAGCCATCACTCTTCTCCTCCTCCAGGAAGCCCTCCCCACCTACTAGCAGCAGGCCATGGGCACCTTGATTGGCCCACAGACCCATCACACAAGACCACAGGCTGCTTGTGGTACAGTGGTACCCCTCCTTTAAGGTGCGGTTGGTCTACAGTTCTATGTCCAAGGCCCTAGGACCTTGGGTGCCTCCTGGCCCTGACAAGCCCTCGAGGCTGTACTTAGGGGATAAGCCATGCTATTTTCACCATTTCCTTCCTCCTATCAGGCAGCAGCAGCCACACTGCCAGCTCCCACAGCTCATACACACACACCACCATGGCAGCCTTGACCAGGATGGCACCAGCCCACAAAAGATGTGTCCCAGCCAAGACCTCACAGGTAAGCAGTCTCCTTATTTTCAGCATGACATCCTGCCTGGTGTTCATTCCAGCTGAACGGGCAGAAAGAGGGGGGAACACTTCTGTCTCTCCCTGGACTCTCTCAGCCAAAAGACAGAAAGTAGGGGATCATTCACTCTAAGTTGTCAACCGGCAACTTGGCTGAATCAAGATTCACGAGTCATTCAGTGAACACCCCCAGAAGCGAGCTATGAGGTGGGCCCTGGTGGGAGAGCAAATGGAGGAAATGGCCCCTAGTCCTAAGCCAGGAGAAAGGGCTGCAAACCAGGCAGACCCAGGTGGTCATGAGACACTTTCCTGACTCTGGACTTTGCCATGGACTTTTGGGTGACCCTGGGCAAGTGTTTTCCCTCTCTGAGCCTCTCTTTCCCAGTTCTGGGCATTAGCCTAGAGGAGTGTCTTTCAAGAGAGGTCTATGAGTTCCACTCTGAGCTGCCACCCTGTGAGCCCTGCAGGTTTTTTTGAATCAGGCATCATGGGAGAGAGGCCACGATGTTGAACGCATTCCCTAGCCTGACTCCTGACTCAGGCAAAGGACTGGGTACAATCCAGAAAGACCTTTCCTGTTCTCTGTGGCCAGGGACTAAGACTGGAGTCCCTTACCAGTCACCTGCTCCCCTATCTGAACAGAGCCTTAGATCTCTGCCAGAGACCAGGAAGATCCTGTTCCTCTCTACCACACTTCCTGGGCTGTACCCAACACTCTGCAGAGGCCTGGAGATAAGGTATATACCCTGTCCAGCATAGGTATCCTGGTACGGGCTAACAAACATTAATCTCATTGCTCTGCCCACAGCCTGCCTGCTGGATGACTACCTGGGGGCTCCTGTTTCTGCTCTGGCCTGTGACCACAGATACTCAGCCTTGCCCCAGGCCCTGTACCTGCCAGTCTTTGGAAACCATGGGGTTAAAGGTGAACTGTGAGGGGCAAGGCCTCACAGCCCTGCCCTTGCTGCCAGCTCACACTCGCCAGCTCCTGCTGGCCAACAATAGCCTACGTTCAGTGCCACCTGGTGCCTTCGACCACATGCCTCAGCTGTGGGACCTGGATGTGACACACAACCCCTGGCACTGTGACTGCAGCCTCACCTACCTACGCCTCTGGCTGGAGGACCACATGCCGGAGGCCCTGCTACACGTGTACTGTGCCAGCCCTGACTTGGCCACCAGGCGCCCACTGGGCCAGCTGACAGGCTATGAGCTGGGTAGCTGCGGCTGGAAGCTGCCACCATCCTGGGCCTATTCAGGGGTGTGGTGGGATGTGTCTCTAGTGGCTGTGGCTGTGCTGAGCCTGATTCTGTTGGCTGGTCTATTGAACACATTTACAGAGTCCCGGAACTAAGCCTAGCCCAATAACCAGAGAGAGTCCAGACCTAAGCCAGGTCCCCAGAAGCATGAGCCCCAGTCAGCCCATGCCATCAAAAGCCAGGGGGAGGGACGGGCTAAGGCCACTCAGTGGGCAAAGACACTTGCTGCCCAGTCTAAAGACCTGGGTTCACTCCCCAGGAGACAACCGAATCTCACCTCCACAGCCTTGCCATGCATGCACAACAAATAAATGTAATTTTAAAAGACAACAATAGACCCTCTGCGCAGCCTTTTCTGTATGAGCTCAAATTTGTCATTTTCTTAAGTGTGGCTTCTTCTAGAAACCTGGGTTCATTTTGTTTTAACTTGGCACCGAGGCTATTCTCCCCTGGAGGTTTCCCACCCCGTCATACCAAATCCATAATCTCTGGGCATCCTGAGCCAGGTCCTGGGACCACTCTCATGGCCTCTGCCAGCAGCCTCCTCCCACAGGCCTTCAGCTTCCATCCACGCTCCCCAGAACTTCACTGGGCAGAGCAGTGAGTGGGGCAGAGTGAACTGAAGATCCAGGGGTGAGGGACATCCTCATGGCTCTTTACCCAGTTGGTCTCTGAACTTCTTTCCAACATGGGAGGTGTGTGTGTGTGTGGGGGGTGCTTCCTGCTTCTCCCCTGACTTCTTTCCTCTTCTTCCTCTCTACCTGTTTCTTTGTGCCAAAGAGAAAACATTTCTTCCCAAATGCTGGCGGCAGCAGCCTCCAAAGTCTTGATCCCACCCTCCCCAAAGCAGTAGTCATCAGATTTGTATCCTAGATATCCTCTCTCTCTCTCTCTCTTTCTCTCTCTCTCTCTCTCTCTCTCTCTCTTTCTCTCTCTCTCTCTCTCTCCGTTCCATAGTTACCTATGAGCTAAGAACCATGCCATCCAGGGTGGGCATGTGAATCAGGTTCCACCAGGAAGACCATGAGGGCCAAGTGTACAATAGGACCCTGGCTCACAAGACTCCGTAAAGAGCTTGAGCCACAAGCTCAGGGAGGAGACAATGAGGAGTGGTGGGGACTGTGGCAACTAGGGAACCTGGGCTTCACTCAAAGGGGCTCAGGGCAATGCCACTGAGTAGAAATTGTCCCCTAACCCTGAGCTCCAGAGGTCCTGACCATGTTTGTGTTCTTTAAGTGTTGGCAATCAAATCAGACTTTAAAAAGAGCAGGATGTGGGGGCTATCTCTGTAATCCCAGCACTATGGAGACCAAAGCAAGACGATCACTGTAAAGTCAAGCCTGGGCTACATAGTGAGTTCCAGCCTAGCCCCGGAGCACAGTGTGAGACCTTGCCTGTGTTAGCAACCAGCCATTACATGAGCACATGTAACAACAATAAACTCTGGCTTCTACTCCTGGGACTCAGGCCTCTATGAAACCCCTCACGCGTTCTCAGGTGTCTTGTCAGCAAGGAGTCTTCCCTAGCATAGAAAGGGATACGGACTCCAAGCCACTGAAAGCCAGACCACCGTGACCCTTTCAGTAGCCAGAAGTTCCTCGAGAGCTCCTGAAGCCTGTCACCCACTTTTAATCCCAGCATGAGGGCAGCTGAGAATCGAACCTGGGTTCTCTGGAAGAGCCTGAGGTGGCTACTGCTCCCTTCTTGATCAGGAAAACAGAGGCAGGGTGTGTGTTCCAATAGCCATTCAGGAGGCTGAGGCAGGTGATTCCCTGTGAGTACTGGGCAGCTGGGGCTACATAGTGAGACTCTGTCTCAATGAAAGTCTTCTGAACACACACAGATCCTAGGAAGTTTCAGTCACTGGCCCCATCATCGTGGAGACAAGCCTCCTGCCCCTAAATTCTACTCCTACCCCTCCTGGCACTCTGGTGTGCACATAGAGGCCTTCACCCTACTAGCCAAGCTGTCTCTATCCAGTGAGAGCCTGCCAGCTGCCCTTAGCCTTGTAAGGTAGAAGTCTGGGTTTGATTGCCCTAAGGGTTCCACAGACAAGACTAGAATTTCACCACAGACCAGGTGCTACAGTTTGGATCTTGAAAGTCTACCAAAGGCTGGTGAATCGGAGGCTTGGGCCCCAGAGAGGCCCAAGAGAGGGTTGGAACATTCAGGAAGAGGAGTCTGATGAGAGGAATGTAAGCACTGAGGGTATGCCTGTGGAGGAGGTATTAGAACACACACCCTCTCTCTGCTTTCCCAACCTAGAAGGGAGCAGTACCCACCTCAGGTTCTTCCAGAGGACCCAGGTTCAATTCCCAGCTGCCCTGTGTCAGCTCACAACCATCTATAGCTCTAGTTGAAGGGGATCTGACACCTTCTGGCTTCTGAAGGCACTAGGTGCACATATGTATGCACAGACATACATGTAGCCCAAATACCCATACACATAAAATACTTTTTAACATTTTAAAAATTTTTTTTTAGATTTATTGATTTCATTTATATGAGTACACTGTAGGTATCTTCAGACACACGAGAAGAGGGCATTTGATCCCATTACGGATGGTTGTGAGTTACCACGTGGTTGCTGGGAATTGAACTCAGGACCTCAGTAAGAGCAGTCAGTGCTCTTAACCACTGAGCCATCTCTCCAGCCCTTAAAAATAATTTTAAAATAAAAACAGCAGGGGTTGAGAATGCAAATCAGTAGTAGAAAGGCTTGCCTAGTGAAGCAGTGTGATAGAAAATGACCCCCATAGTCTTATAGGGAGTGACACTAGTAGGAGGTATGGCCTTGTTGGAGGAAATGTGTCACTAGGTTTTGGGGTTTTAGAAGTTCAAGCCAGGGACTTTAGAGATGGCTCAGTGGTTAAGCCACTGACGCCCTCTTCTGGTGTGTTTGAAGACAGCTACAGTGTACTTACATATAATAAATAAATAAATCTTTAAAAAAGAGATTTTAAAAAAAAGAGAGAGGTTCAAGCCAGGCCTAGTGGCTCGCCGTCTCTTGCTGCTGCCTGCCCACCCTGATGTTAGAATTCTCAGCTCCTTCTCCAGCACCATGTCTGCCTACGTGCCCCCATGCTTCCCACCGTGACAAGAATGGATTAAACTTCTAAAATTGTAAGTCAGCCCCAATTAAATGTTGTCCTTTATAAGAGTTGCTGTGGCCATGGTTTTCTCTCCACAGCATAGAAATCCTAAGACATCTAGGCACTGGGTTCGAACCCTAGCACTACAAAAAAAATTGTTTAAAAAATAAAGTATCTCTATAAGTTCCTGCTATAAAGTTAATTTTGTCTCTCCAATTTGTTTTCATGACAGCATTAAGAGTCATCTCTGAGATGAGATCTCCCCAGCTCCTCTTTTACCACAGAGCATCATCAACCACATCAGGACTCCGCATGGGGCCCTAGCCAGATGCCAGAATTGCAAACCTCTATCGTTTGAACAATCCGACTTGTAGAATGGAGATGCATACACGGTGACGCTCCTCTAGCCAAAGACAAGCATGGTTAATACTTTTCTAAGCCTTTTCTTTTCCAGTTCTACAAAGAATACATTTCCTCCAAAAATAAATGAGAACCAAGTGGCAGGAGAGTTCCTGGGCATAGTGCTGCGGGGTTTCCTCTGAGAGGAGTCACGGGCACAGTGCTGCGGGGTTTCCTCTGAGAAGAATCACGGGCACAGTGCTGCCGCGTTTCTTCTGGTATTCTTTCTGAACTGTGTTGCTGAGACCATAACCATCTTTATTCCTATTTTCTTTCTAAAAGGGAATACCTCTATCAGCTTTCTGACTTATGTGCACTTATTATCATAATCAATAGGTCAGAAAATAGAGAAAATACTACCCTACCCCATACCCCAAACACGATTTATTACTAATCCAGGCTGAATCCCCTGCCAAGCTCTCTCCCCAAAATGCATGTAATTATAATTTATAACATTTCAGTCTTTTCCTTGATGGTATCAGTGGAAACATGTCTTTAAGGTTCACATGTATTTGGCTATTCTTTTTGTTCTTTGAGACTAGGTCTCCAGTTGCCAAGGCTGCCCTCAAACTTACTATGTACCTCATGCTGGCTTTGACATTTTCATCTTCCTGGCTCTTTCAGTGGTGGAGTTAGAGTGCCATCACAGTCTGCTCAGTTACTATGTTTTATAACATAATGTATAATTCTATAATATTTTACAGTTGTTTCAGTTTTATCCTGTTTTAAAGATCTGTTTATTTATTTTATGTATGAGGGCTCTATCTGCACATACATCTGCACACCAGAAAAGGACATCAGATCTCATTACAGATGGTTGTGAGCCACCATGTGGTTGCTGGGAATTGAACTCAGAACCTCTGGAAGAGCAGCCAGTGCTCTTCCCATCTGAGCCATCCCTCCAGCCCCCCAGTTTTATTCTTTTTTTCTTAATTTAAGTTTTATTGCATTATGATGAGAAAAGATACATAATTTCAGTTTATCTGAATTTGTTAACATTTAAAAACATATTTTAAGTAAATAGAATTACATCACATTCTTCTTTCCCTTTTGTACCCAACTCCTCCCAGAGAACCCCCCTTCAATACCTTTCTTTTTTTAATCATATTCTTTAAAATTTATAAAATATTATAACAATAAAAATGAGTATTATAAAAGCTGTCTGACATAAAACAACAATCAATTGAACAGTCTTATGCACATGCTTGCCTACAGCAATACTGAAAATGCATACATTTGTCTCAATATAAATTCTAAATAACTCCAAGTATATTAACTATGATATTTTAAAATAATATGTCACTATTAGTTTTTAATGAACATAAATAAAGTCTGTTTGTTTGTTCTGTTTCTAGTAGAACTTAAAATATTGGCTCTTACTGTGGTACAAACACAAAATAAGAACAAGTTTTGGACACTGGAGTTCATTGTAATAAGGAATGCTTCATTGCACCATGCCTCCCACTTGGTTTTATACATTCATCTATTAAGGATGAGCATTCAGGTCTGAGTAAAAGATTCAGCCATGTGCTTCCATGCATGACACATTCCAGTGTTTGGATGAAATACTTCATGAAGGTCATTTCTACAGCACGCCTCTCCCGGGACACTCATATAATTTCTAAGCCCCTCCTCTTACCTAAGAGAAAACATTGAGATTGAAACATCCATACAATAAATAACATATAAATGCAAAAAATAAAATTCTGACTGACTGGAGAACCTGGGGTGAATGAATTGGTGTTCTCAGAGACGTTTCCTTTTGCAATGAACAGCAGTCAATGCAGAGACTCATAGCAGGTCCAAATGCTGAAAATAAGTTGTCTGTAAATAACTGAGATAGATGTCAGCACCAATCCTTCCAGTACTCAGGAACATTGCAAAAGAAGGGGTGGGGAGGAAGTAAGAGCCGGAAGATCAGGAGGTATCAAGGGCCGTGTAGGAGGAATGACAAATGGCTTTAGTACTCAAGGAATGCGACCCACTAGTTACTGTAGCCATATGGGTGAGCCTTGGTGTGGCACAGCCTGGAGGATGATATGTCCTGAGGACTTCATGCTGTTATGAAGTTCTCTGCTTGCTACCTTCACATCCCTCTTAATCTAAGAATTGTATGAAAACTCTAAGGGGCTCCCCATCTCTCACTGGGCAGTATATTTGACACTCGCAATAATAATGCTGGATCTCTTCCAGGCATTGCTGGCTGGAGCAGATTAACGATTCTATTACCACCTAGAGAAGAACTTAGAGATGGAGATTGTCAGCAATGACCACCACCCTTAGAAAACATTTGGAAAAAATAAAATTGTCAGTGAAACTAGGTTGAGGTGTTTTTATTACTGGCTCTGAGGTAGAAAATCTTAGGAAACAATTTGAAGTTTATAAAGGCACAGTCTTTTTTTTAAAGACTTATTTTATTTATTCATTTATTTTATGTATATGAGTACACTGTAGCTGTACTGATGGTTGTGAGCCATCATGTGGTTGCTGGGAATGAAGTTTCCTGGTTCTGGTAACCCCACATGCTTGGGTCAGCCCTGCTTGCTCCAGTCACTCAGGTCTAAAGATTGATTTATTATTATATGTAAGTACACTGTGGCTGTCTTCAGACGCACCAGAAGAGGGCATCAGATCTCATTATGGATGATTGTGAGCCATCATGTGGTTGCTGGGATTTGAACTCAGCACCTTCGGAAGAGCAGTCAGTGCTCCTACCCGCTGAGCCATCTCTCCAGCCCCCTAAAGGCACAGTCTAAATAGTTAAGCTAGGGACCCTTTATGGTCAGGGAACAAGAATAATAGAGCACCGTGCTGTGGCTCTCACTAAGGTTAAACTGGTGATAATTGATTTTTTTTAAAGATTTATTTTAATTATTTTATGTGTATGAGTACACTGTAGCTGTATAGATGGCCGTGAGCTATCGTGTGTGTGGCTGCCGGGAATTGAACTTAGGACCTCTGCCGGCCCCACTCGCTCCGGTGTAATTCACTGTAGCTGTCTTCAGATGCACCAGAAGAGGGCGTCAGATCTCATTACAGGTGGTTGTGAGCCACCATGTGATTGTTGGGATCTGAACTCAAGACCTTCAGAAGAGCAGTCAGTGTTCTTACCGACTGAGCCATCTCACCAGCCCTGATAATTGATTTTTATATACCAATTTTTGCCCTCAGCCTCCTGATATGATTTATTAAGAATTGGTGATGTAGATTGGAGATGAGTGTTCTGAGGATTTAAGGTAGATATGACCAATTTTTATATAAAAGTTGAGATTTGTAATTCTTTTAAGATTCTTACAAGATTGCTTTTAAAGATAAATACCAAAATAATTACTTCTTTCTTTGACTGTGAAAACTACCTTGCTTGCTTACACTTTGTTAATCTATAACAAGTTGCTTACTTATGAATGTGGGATTTGGGGAATAATTTGTTTTCTTTACCTGTATGATGTAATGTTATTTCTTGTAAAAGTATTGGGGAACATATTGGCTTTTTTTTATAACCATTTACTAGAAGAAAACTAAAACTTAATCACATTGTAACTGTATACTGTTTAAAAGATTGGGGGGTACATAAGCTATGGAAGAAAGAACAAAGTCTGAGGGTTGTAGCATCCATCAATGTGTGTGTATGTTTAAGGTTTGTGTAAATGGGGCTGGAACACTGTTCCTTTTACCCATCAATTGTGTATGTGTATGTATATATGTAAAGCTTGTCTGGGTGTGTGTTGGAGCTGGTGCGCAGCAGAGCAGCCTCTAATACAGCTTGAATAAGGACTGGACCATTGAGAGGAATGGAGAGAGAATAGTGAGTGTTGGAGCTAGGGTCCTGCAGAATCAGCAGCATTCCACACAGCAATGACAGGTGCAGAAATAGAAAATCTACCAATTGTGTATATTTGTGTATATATGTGTGAAATGTTTGGAGCCTGCTTATTGGAGCTTTGCTCTAACCATTTTATGTGTGAACGTGTATATGTCTGTCTATCTGTATGTATGTATGCATGTATGTATGTATGCATGTATGTATGTATGCATGTATGTATGTATGCATATATGTATGTATGCATGTATGTATGTATGCATATGTGTATGTATGCATGTATGTATGTATGCATGTATATATGTATGTATGTATATGAGTGTGGATGTATGTATGTGTGTGTATATGTATGTGTGCATATGTATGTTTATGTATATGAAGTTATTGGACTCTTATTTTATCCACTTAGTGTGTGTGTGTGTGTGTGTGTGTGTGTGTGTGTGTGTGTGTGTGATTTTTTTTTTTCTTTTTCCTTGGCCCCAAGGAGTTAATAGTTTTTCCACTGGCCACAGGGAGTGCCAGCTCCAGTTGCCTTAGAAAAAAGTCTTTACCTTTTTTAATTGCTGGCTGCCATTGGCAGCAGCCCCTGTAGGTATCTGGGTCCACCCCCATGAGCAGCTCTCAACACTGACCTTTCATTGGCTGTCTGCCTCAGTTTACCTACCACATGGATGCCAACGCCAGTCATTGGCAAGGAAGGATTCTATGAAAAGCTGTCCCTGGATATGACATAGTCTTCATGCCCATGCGCTCTCAGCATTTAGAGTCATCTCCACATGATCAAGGCAGTCAGTAATTCTATCAAAGATAAGTGATGAGCTCATAAGCTCAGGAGCCACCTGCAGTTGATGAGGGAGCAGAATCACTTTTTTCTAGTGTGGTTGCTGGCTGCTGTTGCTCTTGTAGGCAGCACTGTGTGGGCTCAGAGAATTATTACAGACACACACACACATAAAACCAAAGACGGGAGGGGCACATGTTGGTGGGCTCTCTAGGGAAGGAAAGTTTGGGGAAGATATGATCAAAATATAATATACATATGAATGCATCAAGGGGGAAAAAACTAATCTTTTAAAAATCTGAGGAGCTAAGGGTAGTGGCACACGCCTTTGGTCACAGCACTCAAGAGGCAGAGGCGGGAGGATCTCTGTAAGTTTAAGGCCAACCCAGTCTACATAGGGAGTTCCAGGAAAGCCAAGGCTATGTCTCAAAACAAACAAAAAATCTGAGGGACTAGACAGTTGGCTTAGTGGTTAAGAGTACTTACTAGTGGGACTAGGAGGCAGGGAAGACTCTCCCTGGGAAAGGGAAATAGAATAAACAGTTACAGACAGATGGGAGGGGCTGGGGTGGAGCAGTGGTAGGATCAAGTGGAGAGGGGGTAAAGAGCGTGAGGGAGGGGAGGTGGGAGGGACAGCTAAAACTAATAGCCATCTGAGGGGTAAATTGGAACCACCAAATATTGGGGGAGACAAAGCCCCCACCAGGCATCTCTGGCCATCGAAGGAAACCTCCAGAGCTAGGAATGGGTTACATCTAATGGAGTTGTTGACAAAGGAACATCAAGGAAAGTTCCAAACAACCCACGCTATTGTCAAGGCTACTGGTCACTCTCCACAAAGCAATGGTAAGGCCCTACTGGCAAAGGCATCATCTATATAACTCACTGAACACAGGGAAACCCAGCCTGCAGCCCTACTGCTAGTGTTCAGGGTTCTAATGGCACTCTGCTCAGTATCAAGGGAGACACAGAAAATCAACTCAGCTACAAACCCTTTGATTTACAATGCTGTCCTCCTGGCAAGATATGCTAGTGCAAGCTTGTGGGAGTAACCAATCAATATCCAATTGGAATCAAGGCCCATCCCACTCCCCCCCCCTCTCTCTCTCTCTCTCGCTCTCTCTCTCTCTCTCTCTCTCTCTCTCTCTCGTCTCAATTGGAGACATGGTCCACTCATGACACTGGTCAAGAACCCGAGGATAAAATAGCCATGGACTGAAGGAAAAACCAAAAACTACTGTTCTTTGAAAAAAAATTAGCAATAAGAATTCTACAGAAGAGAACATAAAAAGATTGCAAGAGCCAGAGGGGATGGAAGACACCTGAGAAAGAAGACCTAGACACAACAGGACTGGTGCACATATGAATCCACAGAGGCTGTGGCACACGCACAGGGTCTGCATGGGTCTCAGTTCTAAGATGGCAAGTGGACACGAGCTTCCATCCCTAACTCAGAAGCCGTCTCCAACTGATAACTATGCAGAAAGGAAAAATTAGTGTTTCCCAGTGGGTTCTCAAAAAACAAAGCATACTCAAGGGCACATCCCAGGCCCAGCAGTAGATGGGCAACAAAACACAAACTCAAAAGTGGTTTTGGGGGGTTTTTGTTTCACAATGCTTTGTCTGGACATCTTTCTTTTTTAACCTGGCAGGGGTTTTTTTGTTGTTGTTGTTTTGTTTTGTTTTTGCTTATATATAATTGTTTCCTGTTTTGTTTTTCTGGGTTTTCTATAAATTCCTATTTATATTCTAATAAGAGAGAGAAAGGGTATGGATTTGGCTGGGTGGGGAAGTGAAGAGGGTCTGGAGGTGGGGGAGGGGAACTGCAATTAGAATATATTGTATTAAAAATATATTCAATGGGCTGGTGAGATGGCTCAGTGGGTAAGATCACTGATTGCTCTTCTAAAGGTCACAAGTTCAAATCTCAGCAACCACATGGTGACTCACAACCACCCATAAGGAGATCTGACGCCCTCTTCTGGTACGTCTGAAGACAGCTACAGTGTACTTATAATAAATAAATAATAAATAAATCTTTAAAATATATATATATATTCAATGAGGGGGTGGGTACCAGCTGCTCTTCCAGAGGACCCAAGTTCCAGCAGCTACATGGTGGCTCACAACTGTCGATCACACCAGTCCCAGGAGATCCTATGCCCTCTCTGGCCTCTATGTACACTCTGTGTACGTGGTGCATGGACATATGTGCAGACAAAATACCCAAGTAAAAAATAAAAGGAGGTTGAGAGCTGCTTCAATACATTTGAGTACTTATTTCTCTCGCAAAGTACCTGGATTCAATTCCCTGTACAATACGGATACTTACAACATAAAAATAAAATCGGGGCTGGAGAGATGGCTCAGCAGGTAAGAGCACTGACTGCTCTTCCAAAGGTCCTGAGTTCAAATCCCAGCAACCACATGGTGGCTCACAACTATCCGTAATGAGATCTGACGCCCTCTTCTGGGATGTCTGAAGACAACTACAGTGTACTTACAAATAATAAATAAATGAATCTTTAAAAAATAATAAAAATAAAAATAAAAAATAAAAATAAAATCAATAAACCCTTTAAAAATAATAAAAACGAGGAAAATAAATGAAGACAAATTAGTAAAGAATCTGAGGTGGAGCCTGAGAGTCCCTGGCTGCCCGCCACCACGGGCTTTAGGCCTGAGGCCACATGAACAAGACGGAAGCACACCATTCCCACTCCTGGGTCTCACAGGCAGCTATGGCCCCTCTTCTACCAACCAGTTCTCTCATGGCTCCCTGATAAACAGGACCCTGGCACTTCCTCTAATTCAGCAAACATACTTATTATCATAAGAAACAAATTTATCCTTGGCATAGTGGCACATGCTTTGAATCCCAGCATCTGGGAGGTAAAGACAGGTAGATGTCTGTGGGTTCGAGGCCAGCTTGGCCTACATAGTGAGTTCCAGACAGTCAGGACTACACAGTGAGATTCTATCTTAGGGGGAGTGGGGACAGGGGAGAGAGAGAGGGAGAGAGACAAGAGATACAGAGAGAGACAGAGACAGAGAGAAACAGAGACAGAGACACACAGAAACAGATAGAGACAGAAAAAGAGACAGAGAGATTGATTCTTCATTGAATCTACTATGGAAACCCTGTGTGAGAGCAGTCACAGAAGGACACCATGTGCAAAGAGAGCTCTCCAAGCACCAGACAGGGTGTGGCAGGAATCAGACATCCATCTGGAATGGAAGCAGGGTAGAGCACCCTGCCAGGCCCTCTCTCACAGCCGAGGACAGCTATCAGGGGGCTGTGTGGACACCCAGTGACTGAGTCCAAAGCACTACTTAAAGTTGAGTCTTTGCTACATACCGGGAACCTCTTGAGACCACAACTCTGGGCAACATGGGACCCGGGCCTCCTACCCTAAAGCTAGTGGGAACATCTGAAGGGTCAATGTCAGGGCAAGTGGTTATGCCTTGGGCACAGGGATCCAGCTCAGACTTGAAGAGCATGAGCTATTCAGCAGCTGGAGAGGGTATGGGAGCAACATCGTCCAGGACTGCACCCACTATTTTCCAAGTTTGCCCCATAGTCTTAGTGTTCCTGTGGTATCAGAGAATCCTGAGGACAGACAAGTTTACACTTGAGCCCTGGGGGAGGGGAGGTACGGGGAGGGAGGGGGGGCCAGGTATTGAAGTGGCCAATCTCAGGCAGGATTGTAACTCTGGATTTGGCATCTAGTAGGCACAGTGAGCTATGTCACTTCTTGCCCTAAGCAGGTATTACTTCTCCCTGAGATGTGTCCCTTCTGAAAGCCAGGGACTCTTGGCCTCCAGGGTCCTATGTTCTGCCTGGTGAGGTTTCCTTAGGGCTTCCAGGGATACCACTGGACCAATCAGATCCTACATTTGTAGAAATTGGAGCCTTGAAAAAAGTAATAACTTTCCCTGAGCCACACTATCAGATAGACTGTCCCACAGCTGGGTTTGGAAGGACAAGCTGGTCTTCTCAGCCTCTTGGTCCTTGGAAGACAGGCTAACAGCTAGACATGAGTCCCCCATGGTGACTAGAAATGACCTCAGGTCATCTTGGTGAGTTATCAGCTCATGGGCATGTGGATCAGGCAGCTGATTCTGATCCTCATCACCTGAACATCTGCCACATTATGGAACAGAGGGCAAGCAATCTGCCCCAATGAGAACCACAGCACTGCTTCTTCCCATCTTCCTCCAGCAAGAATGTTAACCCTGAGACCTTCCATGTTCAGTGAAAGGCAGGGTATGATTCCTCCCTCATGGACTGGCCATCACCATCCAGGAACCCTCCCCAACATGACCACATCTGTGGTATCCAGGACAGAGTCCCAAAGTCACTGTTGCCCTTGGCAGAGATGTGGCCCACTCTCCGACTGCTTCTACTTCAGAGGGCCCAGAACCAGAGGGAAGGTCTTTGTCAGGCTCCTTTCTCCAGACCAGGCTGGGCAGCAAGGTGCACCCACCTACCCATCCTGAAAACCAGTCTAGAGACTCTACAAGGCATGGCAGGTAAGACCATTAGACAGGCTCTATGCCCAGAGGCGACAGGACCAAGCTTGAGCACGGAGTCAGTACAGAAATGTTTAATGGTTGAATTGTACACTGGCTCTGACATATCCAGAAAGGCAACTTTTCATGTTTCAAAAATAGATTTGATAGAAAGACTTACATATTCATAAATAGGTAATGTGAAAATTTCCCCAATGTGCATGGCATCCTTGGGCTGGCAATTCTGCCCCTGCCTAGGCCCTGCAGGGGTGAGTTTGGCTAGAAGCCCACTGCTGGCAGTATCCTGGGACAGGGTAACCCCTCCAGTTGGGGCCTGGAATCCTCTCCTCTAGTACCTTTAGTGGGCAGACCTCACTCCTGCCCCAGCCACCCTAGCCCCACCAGCCCTTCTGTGAGTACTTCCTCCCCAACAGCACCAACCTCCACCTGTTCCTGCTGTTCACTAACTCTTCAAACAAGGGAAGAGATTAAACTTCGGTTGCCCCAGAGGCCCCAGGAGGCTGTTGGCAGCCAGCCAAGCCTGCCCAGGGAGAAGGGAAGCAGCTGGTTTTGTTTCTAGACTCTCGCACTTGCTTATTTTCTGGTCCTCAAGCCCTGGGCACCTTCTGCCAAAGGCCCAAAGGTCTCTCTCTCTCTGAGCACTGTGCCTCAGCAGAGGGCCAGAGCCATGGCACTACTGTTTAGAAGGGATGGCCGCAGCTTCTCCATGGAAGCCAGCTTCAGTCCAGGACTCAGGGTCCTCCCAGGCCACAGAATTTGGGGGTCAAGGGAAGAATTCATCCTTGCCAGGATGCTGCGGATAAGGCCTGTGGCTGAGGAGGGCCTGTCTCCCCTCAAAGATGTGTGTTTTGGGTCACTTGTGGGATTCTGTGCTGTAAGAAGGCAGGTTGGCTGAGAGATCTGGGAGAGGGGTCACGATGGCCCTAGACATGACAGTGAGCAGAGAGGTGGGCAGGCTGTGGAGGCCAGGGTCATCCCCACTGGCTGAGGGCCCTGGGCATGGCCTTCCAGACCTGCACCTGGCAGTGGAACTGGAACCTGCAAAGTGAGACAGTAGGGTGTTTCCATGGTAGGGTTGGGGGAGTGCAGGGCTCAAGAATGACTGGCGCTTATGCTAAATTCTTAGGGTAGGGCTGCTCCTACTTTTAAGGGCACAGGGCAGGGCCTCATCCACACTCAGGGATTGTGAAAGGGAAGTGAGGTTATCTTCCTGTGATAGGAGAGAGAAAAAAAAAATCTTCCTGGTTGCTGGGTAAAGAAGGCTCCCTGGCCAAGCAGGGCTGACTGAGTGCTGCTCTACTCCAGGTTAGGCCTTCTGGCAGTCTTCTAAATTCAGCCCTCATGGTGTGGTGACCCCAAACCACAACATTATTTTCGTACCTACTGAACTGTAATTTTGCTAATTGTGAATTGTGATGTAAGTATCTGCATTTTCTAACAGGCAACAACCCTTGTGACAAAGTCTTTTGAGTCCCCTCAAGGGGTCGAGACTCACAGGTTAAGCAACACTGCCTTATGAGCTTCATGCCCTCCAGCCCTTGGAGGCTGGCAAGTGGGCTCGTGGCCCAGGGTGGCACGTGAGCCCCATCACCAGTCAGTTGCCATCTTGTGAAAGAAAGGGTAGAGCTCTGAAGCAAAAGGCCTCCGACCTCCCTCCTCTAGGCCCTAAGTACAGAAGAACCCTAATGTCCTGCTGGGCTCAACACTGGTATCGCTAAAGAGCAAGGCTTGCTGGGTAGTAGTGGGTAGCTATGGCAGGTCAGTATCCAAACTCAGACAGACAGACACATCCTAAAAGTGGGACTTCTATTTGAACACCAGACTCGGACCTAAGACCTGGCAAACTCCCTCACCACCCAGCAAAAGAGCAGAGCCTTGAGAGAGGCCAGGGCTGCCTTCCTGACTGGCCCTGGAGACATTATAACCCCACAGGATCTTCTCATGGAACCACAGGTGCCAGATGGCTCTGGAAACCATGTGCAGTGCAAGGGGCACTCTCAGTGTTGGGTACTATCCACCCATGGGTGGGGTCAGGCTCTGCAGGGAAGGGGTCAGGGAAGGAACCAGCTCTCCCCGAAAGGAGTTTGAGCCAACTGAAACCAGCAAGCAGAACCCTCTCAACTGCATCAGGCCCAGGAAAGGAAGGCAGTCAGCTGTTTTCTGAGAGGTGACCCCTGTGAAAAGGTCATTGCCACCCCCCAAAAGGATCATGTCTTACGGGTTAAGAAAGACTTATAGGCTTCATGGTGTCCAGCCTTTGGGACCATGCAGTTCCAACCCTGTACAGCCACAATGGTCCCCACCTGAGAAGCACTCAGGCCACCTTCCATCCCATCAGAGCCAGGCTCAGCTAATGCACAGGCTGCCTCCTACCTGAAGAGGCCCAGTGAGTGGAGCCCCGTTTATCTAGTTCACCACAGTTCTGTCTCCATGGGCTGCTGCGTAGTTGTTGCAAAGTGCTGCTTCCCGCCCTGTGGCCAGATCTCCCTAGGAAAGGTGCTGACAGACCAGAATGCTTGAGATGGGAGGCAAGGGTAGGATGCCAGCGGGAGGGCAGAGGCAGGGCACAACTCCTTCTGACCCCAGCAGGAAGCACCCATTAAGGCAGGCAGATCTCGGGGCAGTGGGCGCTCATCCTTTTTGCTTTGAAAGTGTAAACCAGACCAGGACCACAAGGAACTAGAAGCTCTGGACAGTGGCAGGGAAAGCTTCTCTATATGTGGATGTCAAGGCTGTTGTCCACAGGGCCCTCAACCTCAGGGACACACCAGAAACTGCAGTTTCGTTGTTTTCATGGCTGAGGACTGAACTCGGGGCCTGGTGTGTGCTAAGCATGTGCTCTACCTACCCGCGAGCTGCCTCTTACAAGCTGCTCCTTTTTCCTTAAACCTTCACTTTCCTATCTCACCCCTCAACCACACTGCAAGATTAGCTGCTTTTGCGACCTGACTGGCAACATTTTGGGCCTTAAGCCCAGAGACAGTTCCCAGTTGGCCCCTGGCCATGACCCTACAATTGGGTCAGTGAAAATGAGATGATACATGGAAAAGCAGAAACATCTGAGAGGTCTTGGTATGGCAACAAGCCAGGCCCAGGGAGCTTAGAGCTCCAAGCTGGCAGTGAAGACAGAGAAGCTGATTCCACCTGGTGAGCTCAGGCTTCCCTGGAACAAGGCTCGGCACCAGTCTGTTGGTCTAATTGATGTGCTTTTTACACTTTGGTAAGAGGCAGGAGAATGACCTGGAAGAACCTGGGGTACCAGCCACATCCCTGGAGAGCAGCAACTCGCTGCACGTCTGCAGCAGTCAAGGCAGGAGAAGTCAAAACCAGCACAAGGAGGCTGGGCAGCACAGCCAGCCCATTTCCCACCACAGTCTATGCTGGAAGGCTCAGGCTAGTCCTGGAATGTGAAGAACATGGAGGGAGCAGATGCTGGCTGGTGGGATGGTCCACATTCTGCCCTGGGCCAATAGCCCTCTACACAGGATACCCTGCATCACATCTCCCTTCCTACCTAGCATCCAGGCCAGGGGTGCAGAATCCATCTAGAGAAGCCAGTGCCCTGGAGGGCTGACTCTGAAGGGTAGGGCTTGACAGGCTGGAGACAAAGGAGGAGGGGAGGTCTTCGCCTGCCTGCCCTGCCCCCCCAGTCAGCACCCACAGCCCCAGCTCTCCACAATGTCCTTGCTGTCCAGCTGGATGTGGTCAGTGCTCTTCTCACTGAACATGGGGCCTCCGTGCCTCATGATGAGTTCCGTGGCTACTCTGGTGAAGGCCTCCTCCACGTTGCTGGAGTCCTTGGCAGAGGTCTCGATGGCACAGAGGATGTCATAGTGTTCTGCCAGGCTCTGTGCCTCCGCCAGCGGGACCTCCCGGAAATCAGCAAGGTCTGACTTGTTCCCTGTGGAGAAAGGCCAAGTAGAGCATGGTAGGAACCCACAGGTGCCAGGCCTGCACACTCCTACCCAGCAAAGCTACATTAAAATCCCCAGGCATGCACGCCCCCTTCCCCAGCTCCAGGGTAACACTGCTAGGTGTTAAAATAGTCCCTTTTAGTTCAACCTTTTGAAAAATGTTATGTACATGGGTGTTTTTCCCTGAGTGTATATCTTTGAACCACATGGATGCCTGGCAGTCACAAAGACCAGAAGATATTATAACCCCTGAAAGTGGAGTTATAGATGATTTGAGCCAAAATGTATGTGATACTAGGGAAACTCAGGACGTGAGGGAGTGCTCAAAACCACTGAGCCATCTCACCAGCCACTATTTTAATCTTTTTTAAATTTATTTTTTGGAGACAGATAGAGCTGTGGATGACTAGAACACCCTCTGTAGACCATGTCTGGCCTTGAACTCAGAGAGACCAGCTTACTTCTGCCTCCTGAATGCTAGGATTAAAGGCGAGCACCAGCACACCCAGCACATTTTAGCCATTTGTAACAAGAGTTTGCAGCCAGGCCATGGAGGCATGCACCTTTAATCCCAGCACTCAAAGATGACTGAAGAGGCAGGTGGATCTCTGAGTTTGAGGCCAACCTGGTCAACTGAGCAACTTCCAGGACATCCAAGGTAACACAGAGAAACCTTGTCTTGAAAAAAACCTAAAATAAATAAATAGATTAAGAGTTCTCACTATGTTACCTAGGCTAGACTTGAAATTGTTGACTATAGCAATCCTCCTGCCTCTCAGCCTCTTGAGAGCTAAGACAAGTGTAACCACCAAGTCAGGCTGCCTTTATTTTAAAGCTCTTATTTTCCGCTGGCAGGATGGCTCAGTGGCCAGTGCTTGCTGTTAAGCTAAGTAACCCGATTCAATCCCCAGTGCCTACATGCTGGGAAACGGGCTGCAAGTTGTCCTTTGGCCTCCCTGCATGTGCTCTGGCATACGTATGTGTGCCCACATATGTATATACCAGATAGATGACTGATAGACAGACAGACAGATGTAGGAAGGTAGGTAGATAAGTAGGCAGGCAGGCAGGCAGATAGACTGACCGATCTTTTTTTTTAATGATTAAAACTCTTATTCTAGGCCAGCAAAATGGCTCAGCAGGTAAAGTCACCATTGCCAAGTCAGTTCCCAGGATCCACTTGGTAAAAGAGGAGAACTGACTCTAGCAAGTTATCCTCTGATTTCTACACATGCACTGCAGCACATCCCTGCGCACTCAGACTACACACGAAATGGAACTTTAAAATGCAAATAAATACATAAATAGTCTTACTCTATGGTGTCTCGTCTTGCTTTCTTTTTATTGCTTTTTTTCCCCTCTGCAGTGCTGGGGATAAAACCTATAGCCTCCTGCATACCAGCGAAGTGCTCCACTTCTGAGCACCAAACCAGCCACATTGCCTCCTCTGAGCATGAGAAGCTGTGCTGTCTGCAGAAACACCACGCCTTACAGCCAGATGATCTGGCTCACAGAGGCTGCAGAGCCAACCCTAGCACCTTTCATGCCTTCCAATCTCAACCTGAGTCTAACTTTGAAACTGACGAAGGGAATGAGGATCTACAAGCTCCTAGTTCAACTTCCAGCTCTTTTCTTGTTGGAACTCAGCCAGTCTCTAGGCAGGCTTACCCTGTACTGGAAAAGAAAAAAGGGCAAAGCAGAGATGAGGCTTGCTCCAGACCCCACCAGCCACTATCCCTAGCTCACCAATCAGCAACTGCACGATGTTGGAGCCCGCATACTTCCTCACATCCTCAATCCAGTGAGGCACTGACAAGAAGGTGCTCCTCTTGCTGATGTCGTATGCAAGGATGGCTCCATTGGCACTTCGGTAGTAGCTCTGAGTGATGGTCCGGAACCGCTCCTGGCCAGCTGTGTCCCAAATCTGCAGCTGAAGGGATTGACCCAACAACACGTGTCAAAGGAACAGGAAGGGCAGCCCCACAGACCCATGCCCAGAACAGTGTGTTCACTAGCCTAAAGGTAGATCAAAGCAACAGTCCTCTGTCAGCCTTAGAAAGACTGGACTTAAAAAGACCCAGCCTGGAGAGATGGCTAGGAGGTTCAGAGTGGTTGCTGTGCAATTCCCAAGGACCAGAGCTTAGGTCCAAGCTCTCACCTACAAACCAGGCCTCCCACACACAGCTGGAACCTCAGCTCTAATGGGGCAAACAGGATCACTGAAGCTTGCTGGCTTCTAGCCTACTCAAGAAAACTTAAGTTCCAGGTTCAGGGAGAGACCCTGCCACAAAGGAAATAGATGGGAAGCAAAAGGAGGTTACCCAACTTCTTTCTCTTCTGGCTTCTGGATGGGGGGGGGAGAGAGACAGAGAGAGAGAGAGAGAGAGAGAGAGAGAGAGAGAGAGAGAGAGAGAGAGAGAGAGAGAGAGAGAGAGAGAAAGAAACAACTCAAGAGATCCAGTATGAAGAAGAAAAGAGAATGGGATGGGGGATACGGGGCAGGTAGGAAGCTGCCTGCCTCACAACTCTAGGATCCCTCAGGACAAGAGGCAATTCTGAACTGCATCCTCCATGGACTGGCTCTCCCCTTTAACCCTAATTACAGCTGCAGATGCTGACCACCCGGGGTCTAGAGGTGAGGAATTGGCTCCAAGGCTGCACGGAGGCTATGCATTTGGGTCTTTTCTCCTGCAAGCTCACTGGGTCCTGGTCGTTTATCATTGGACCTTATGATTCCACAGCTGGTGATGAGGAAGCTGGACTGGGCAGTGTGCCTGCTGATCCACCTTGGCCAAAGCACCAGGGTGAAGGGCCTTTCTCCACCATTTACTTGTTCATTTAACAAATGTTAATGCCTATGGCAGGCACCCTGCTGGACTGGGCAATGGAGAGGTAGTGTGTGCATGTGATGATCCCTGCCAGGGATAGCTAAAGAACAAATGACCAAGAAATCTCTATAGTTGATAAGATAGTCATTATTTAAAAATCCAAGGAGACTGACAAATCCCAAGCAGAAGAAACACAATAAATGGTAGTGGCTCATAGCCAAAGTGATGGCGGGGAGGGGTGGTGGGGGACAGAAAACAAAAACAAAATACTTAAACCTATGCTTCTTCCTGGGTCACGCAGCAAGGCTTCACTTCCCTTTTCATTCTAATGAACTCTCAGTCAACGCCTCCACAGAGCAGCCCCAGCTACTCCCTTACCCCAATTTCTTTTTCCGTTCTTTTTGGACAGTGTTGGGAACTCAGGGTCATGCACACACAGGCAAGTATTCTACCACTGAGCTACAGTTCCAACTCAGACCCCAAGTAAACACCCTTTGCTATACTTTACAATCTGACATAACAGACACACAGATACAGAGACAAACACACACAGATACACACAGACACTCAGACTCACAGATACATAGACACATACACACAGACTCACAGACACAAAGATACATAGACACAAATACACACAAACAGATACAGACACTCAGACTCACAGATACATAGACATATACACACAGACTCAGATACACAGACACATACACACTGCCACTGCCCCACCCTTCATGTGAGTCCCATTAGGACAGGCCTATGTCTATCTGGTTTTCTATTCTCAGGTCCTAGCATGTGCCTAGCATTAGAAGGTATCCAATACTAACAAAAATCGGAGGAACAGGTGCCGTATCTGTCCCAGGAGCCTGGCCTGTGATCAGACTCTAAGCCCCAGTTTCTGACAGCTAACTGCGGATCAATTTGAGTGTTATGAAAGCTGAGAGGCTTTTTCACTGCCAAGATCAGCCTCAAACTGCCAAAAATACCTACCAAACTGACGTGGAGGCCCTGCAGGGCTTGGTGCTGCACTCTCTCACCTGCCACACCCTGCCACACTCAGCCTTTCCCAGCCGAGCCTTCTTAGACAGTACCTGACCATTAGGAGAAATCCTCCAGGCTGCTGATATCTAGAGTTATGTCCATTAGCAACTGTGGGGCCAGAGCACTTCTGAGTCCCAGTGAAGTTAACACCGGATTCCCAGAACACACATGCTCATTTAAGAACAAAACCCAAAAAACATTGCCTCTCTGCTGCCACTTCTGGTCCCTTCTTTGGCTCTGTAATGGGAAGACTGGGAATCACCATCCTTGGTGGGGTGGGGCTCCTGATCTCTTTTAAGTTCCACACTTAATGACTCTCAGCCAATGCTGGCCCACAAGTCTCCATGAGCCCCTGCTGAAGCAATGTTCTCTGTACCATCTGGTCCTACCTTAGGATAAGACTCTTCTACCCATCCTTTATCACCGTGGGCCGCGCTCCCTAACACTCATGCCCCAGCCCTAAGCAGAAGTAACTCCTGTTCTTGTCTCTCTAACAACTCATGCCATAGAACAACTATCTATTTACCAATTCTCCATCAAGATGACTTTAGGAGCTAGGCAAGGAACATCAGCCACAGCAACACACACACACACACACACACACACACACACACACACAGCAGGGGCTGCAAGCTGCTTTCCAGGGACTCATGGCTCACAGTCCCACTGGGTAAGTCACATGGCTGCAGTAAATCAACCCTGTTTATTAGGTTAAAAACATCGCTGGAAGTTCAGTTCCAGGACCTGTGTCCTGTCCTGTCCCTCCCAATGGAAAGGGAGCCTGTCCTGAGTAAGCAGACAGTGGAAAGTTCCAGCCTTCTTTGCCTTAGAAGAGAACCTTGGAAAAGTTAGTTCTCAGGGCAAAACTCGAGATGGTCAGGCTGACCCAAATACAAGTTCCTGAGCTATTTTTTATGATGTCTTGGGACGTGAGTCAAACCAGGTGGTAGTGTCTGAGGGCTCCTCCTCCAACCAGCCTCCTCTGCTGTGCTGTGTCCTCTAGGGAAGAGCTTAGCTGCAGGTTCTCCAATGCTGCAAAAGCCCCAGTGTGTTACACTAACCGTCAAAAGGCAAGAGTTATTCCAAGGGAAATGCAGTGGTGAGCAAGTTCAACCTGTTATCTGGCATCCTGCTTTGGAAAAGGGAGTGAGTAGGTGAAGAAAGTTCCTCTGGGGCTGGCATGACAGCCGCACAGCAAGCCAGGGACCTGTGGCTCCAGCTTCAGTAGCCAAAGGCTTCCGTCTCCAGGTCCTGAGGCTGGAGGCTCACTGCTCTGGGTCTTAATTGGCAGCCACTGTAACCCGCGTCTCCCACAGCTTGCTTTATACTCCTTAGTGAAATTCAGTATCCGAGACAGGGTTTCTCTATATAGCCCTGGCTGTCCTGGAATTCACTCTGTAGACCAGGCTGGCCTCAAACTCAGAAATCTGCCTGCCCCTGCCTCCCAATTGCTGGGATTAAAGGCATGCGCCACCACCGCCCAGCTTCTCAGGAACTCTTTAGCCACCCTCTTACTGCTCCTGCAATCACTGCTGCCATAGCTTTGGGTTCTATCCTTGCCTCTTCATGTCACCATCACAATGATAATGGCCAAAAGAAGGTAAGAAAAGTGCCTTCAGGAGATGCCTTGCATTTGACCTAATGCTGCAACCCCAGGGTTCAGTACAAGAGAGTGTCCTGCAGCTGAGTGTAGAGTGAACTGAACTGACTTCTTATATAGCCAGAAAGGTGCTGTGCCAAGGATATCTGCACCATGATGGTGTGGTCCTTCAAACAAATCAAGGACCATGTGTGCCTCAATCACAGGTCTACTGTTGAGTCACCAGTGGAGTGTTCCCCTGTCCTGTGTGGAAATGACTGCTTGTGATGGCAAAAGTCTAGTACAAGCTTTTTGAAGCACTCAAGATGGGGGTGATGACTTAGGAGTTTGAGGTCTGCTTAGGCAGCCAGCAGCTATGGCTGCTGTATGGCTTCCTCAAGAAATCCATGAGGCCAATCAGAGCCATCGACTTGGCTGATAATCTTCTGCTCAAGGCAGACAGGGTACCAGGCAAAGTTTAATAGCTATCAAATCATGTTGGCCCCTATGGTGGTTCAAATAGGTTTGGCCTCCATACTCTCATGTGTTTGAATGCCTGGCCCATAGGGAGTGGCACTATTGTGAGGTGTGGCCTTGTTAGAGTGGGTGTGGTCTTGTTGGGGGGAAGTATGTCACTGTCAGGCTGGGATTTGAGGTCTCCTATGTTCAAGCTACACCCAGTGTGGAACACAGTCTCTTTCTACTCCCTGTGGATCAACATGTAGAACTCTCAGCTCCTTCTCCACACCATGTTGGCCTACATGCTGCTGCCATGCTTCCCACCATGACCATAATAGACTAAACCTTTGAAACTGTAAGCTAGCCCCAATGAAATGTTGTCTTTTATAAGAGTTGTTGTGGTTATGTCTCTTCACAGCAACAGAACCCCTAAGATAGCCCCCAAATCTTAACTTATTTAAAGGAAAAATAAACATTATAAAAGGGTGTCTATCATTATCATTGATAGTTCGTGGGCTTAACTCTAACCCAGTGCCCAGAGGCAAGTCTCAATCTGACAAAGAACAAGTGAGGAAAAGAAAAGTAAGAATGCATTGGCCTGAGGACTGAGGGCTGAGGACATCGTCAAGGCAAACAAACGGGTTGAGAGGAGTCACTGTCAGAGGGTTATGGACCGCCTTTGCACTCAGAATTCCTCCCAGCCCCTCAACATGGTTTGTCAAGGCACAACATCAGGAAGTACTTTAGTCCTTGCAGTAATGTGGCTCCTACATGGGAGCTCGTGGCAATGCCAAGAAGGATGTGGCCATGTGACTCGGGGCAGCTATTCCAGCCTTCCGCAGGTTTCCTCACCACACTCTAGACGGCATCAGCCCATCTCACAGTCATGCTAAGATATCCAGGCTGGCCTCAAGCCCTCTATGTAGCCAAAAGTAACCTTGAACTTCTGATCCTTCTGTCTCCATCGTCTCTGAGTCTCAGGATTACGGGCATGTGCCATCATTCCTAGTTTGATTCAGTGCAGGGGACAGAACCATGGCTTCCTGCCTTGCAGCATGTCCAGCCACAAGATTACTCCTTCCATCTTCAGCGTCGCAGGAGAAAGGCTGTGCCAGTGGAATTCCCAGCCTGCAGCCCTAGTCCCTTACTGTGTGCAAGGCTCCTATAGTATATGGAAAGTTTTTTTGGTAAATCTCCTCAGTGAGATAACATCTCCCACAAGAATCAAACCCTTGCCTGAATGTTCATGACGTGTTTGCCTTTGGTAAACAAGGCCCTGCCTCAGTTGCCCCCTTCTTCCCTTCCTGGAAGCTCAGACCACCCACCTACTACTAGCTATAGGAACACAGCAATAAGAGCCTGGAATACAAGATCCCTCCCAGGCATCTGGCCCAGTTCAGATGGGCACCACTGGACCAGGACAACACCCACCAGACGGGGCTGTCTGTTCCTCATGTGACTGTGCCTATCAGGAGAGCCTTTTGTGACAAGGGTGGCATTCTTAAAATGGAGGCCATGAGTTCTGCCCTCACTGGCCCTCAGAGTCTCCACAGTTAAGTCTCTAAACTCACCTCTCTCTATTACCAGGCAAGGTGATTTGTCTGTTTGTTTCTAAATAGGGGATGGGGAATTAAGCTAAGACTTTGTGCATGCTTTACCCCTAAGCTGTATCCTCTATCTCCGAGCTGTATCCTCTATCTCCGAGCTGTATCCTCTATCTCCCCGGCCTTTTTATTTTTCCAGACATCCCCAGTTGAATGCAACACATCACAAGCTCAACTCTCCCTACCTCTTAGCCACCCTCCCTGTACCCTGGCACTCTGGTAATAAGACAGTGACACCAGCTTGGGATCTCAGCTCCGCCTTGGGTCCTTCTGTCCTCCCCCATATCAACCCTCAGAACGCAGTGCCAACTGTCTCCCAGGCCTCCTAGAAAACTTCCTGCTGCCCTCAGAACACAGTGGACACAATGCCAACAGGACCAAGCTGGTGTGGGAGCAGTCCATGGCCTCGTCTCTCCCCACTCTCAAGCTGTATCCACGCCTTTTAGCACACATACAGCCATGGCATCTGAAATCCCCTTTGTCCCCCCTCTTTAGGAATGAAACTCCTCCATTTTCCAATGCCTCCCTCAAACCTCCTATCTCCCAGACAAGGAGGACTGCAGGTTCCTCTGGGCTTGTCCAAGTACGTAACACATATCCCCATGAGTCTGCAGCAGCTATAGCCACCACGGGGCCCTGCACTATAGAAGCTATCTTCACTCTCAATACTCTGCCCTGCTGTGGTCCCGTTTGCACCAGGTATGTCCACTGCCTGGCTCAGAGTCCCAGCCACCAAAGTGACAGAATTAAGTATTGGGTGCTATCTGAGATGAGGCCTGAAGAAAACAGACTGTCTCTGCTGTGCCTTTGGCAAACAAGTCCTGCCTCAGTTGCTCAAAATGGGCTGACTACTTCCATCACCCCTTCTTCCCTTCCTGGAAACTTGGACCAACCACCTACAACCAGTCATGGGATCATGGCATGGAGGGAAGAATGTGGAGAGCAGGATCCCTCCCAGGTGCCTGGCCCAGTTCAGTTGAGCACCATGGGACCAGCACTCCCATTAGAGGTGGAGCTGCCTGCTTTGGGACTTAGACCACACTGTCTGAGAGAAGGCAGGTAGGTACTTACGGAACCATGAGCAAACCATGAGCCAGTCACAGGAGAATTACTGTCCTGATTCCGAGGCTCAAGTCTAAGCCTCTAGTCAACAAGCACAAGGAATCCACAGACCACCAGCTAGCTCCCAAGGAGCTTCCCCGTAGCTCTATGTCAACCACCTACTGCTCCATCAATAGCCTGAAACCTTGGAAAGATTTCTTTCCCTTCAGAGCTTGGAATGAAACCTTGGGCCTTGAACAGGCCAAGCACAGACTCTAACAAGTAAACTACCCCGAAGGCCATGGGCCTCAGCATGCCAAGAAACAGTCAGAACTATAGAGTTAGGAGTTTACCCTGGTACTTCAGTAAGAAAATTATTTTTTCTGTGTAATTTCTTCTATGTATCTCACAGAAACTTTCAGGTACTTCCTACAGTTTTTTTCTACATATTTCAGCTAAATACAAATATATCAGATATTAATAAATCATAATTATCAAACTGATGTTTATTCTGACAACTGTAATTTTTTTTTTTTTTGGTCATGAAATTAGTATACCTAAGTGAGGAGGGAATCAGTTTCTCATTCAAACTATACAAAGAGTATTTCTAACTTTAAAAAAATATTGTGTTGGAAAATTTAGGTCAGTGGTAGACTGCTTGCTTTCTGTAGCATGCACAAGGCCCCACACTCAATTCCTAGCACTACAAAGTTAAATTTTTAAAAAGTAATTTGGAAGCTGGCAGAAGAGCTTAGTTAGGCCTTGTATTTGATCCCCAGCACCAAAAGCTCACCCAGCCAGTTTCTACACTCCTCGGCCATGACAATGGCAATGGAGCAGTTATCTGGTGTGCAATGACAAGAATTCTTTCAGGGGTTGGCTCAGCACTCTCCTAGATGGCAAACTGCTCCCAGGGACTGACACCCGTGCTGTTACAGTTGGACTATTAGGTGCCCCCAAGGCCCACGTGTTAATTGGATGGTGACCAACCTATGGCACTAACGGTAGGTGGAAGAATTTTAGAAAGTGGAACTTGGTAGAAGGAAGTTGGATCACTGGGAACATGGTACACGTACACACACACACACACACACACACACACACACACACACACGCACACACTGGTGTTTTGCCTGCATGTCTATATGAGGATATCAGATCCCATGGAAGAGGCAGAAGTAAGCTGCCATGTCGTTGCTGGGAATTGAACCCAAGTCCTCTGGAAGAGCAGCCAGTGCTCTTAAGGGTTGAGCCATCTCTCCATCCCTGAGGACATGAACTTGAGATCTCTCTCTTTCTCAAGTCTTCTTTAGTTCCATGCTCTCATGATGCATATGGGTTACCAGCCCAAAGCAGCCATAGAAGAGAAACCACAGAAGAGCCTCTGAAAGTGTCACCTAAAGTAAGCCATTCTTCCTCTGATTATTTGATTGATTGATTTTTAGGTATTCTGCTACAGTGATAAAAAGCTACCCCAAGCCTGTGGGCTGGAGGTCAAACTGGTAGGTCTCACAAGTCAAGATTTATTTAGTTCCCTTAAAAAGCTGCCACTTCAAAAATCAAAAGGGCCAGAGTGGCCTAGTGTTAAGAGCACTGGCTGCTCTTTCATAGAACCAGGTTCAATTCTCAACAACCACAAGCTGCTCCTAACTGTCTGTAACTCCAGTTCCAGGAATATCACACCTGCTTCTGGCTTCTGCAGACACCAAACATGCACATCATAAACATACATGCAGGTCAACATTTACACATAAAACAAGATATTTTTTTTTAATGTAAAAAGAGCCAAGTACAGTGGAGCATGCCTTTCATCCTAGAACCCAAGAGGCAGAGGCAGGTGGGTCTCTGTGAATTCAAGACCAGCCTGGTCTATACAGCAAATTCCAAGACAGCCATAGTTACATAAAAGAGAAACCCTATCTCAAAAAATAAATAGATAAAAATAAAGAAGAAAGGAAAAAGATGAGACACATTTAGCAAACACCTATCACAGCCTACCACGTGTCAGAACCGTCTTCAGGACCCGGGTGCACCCTCTAACATAAAGTGAACCACCTGGCAATTCTTACTTTTTATAGTGCTGGGAATGGAACACAGGGCAGGCATACCAGGCAAGTAAACACTCTACCAATGAGCTATAACTCCTAGCACTGGTTCTATTTGTTTGGTGGGTTGTTTAGTGTTTTGTTTGTGCAGGAAAGGTCAGTGGAGAACTTTTGGGAGTGAGTTCTTTGTTCCCATCATGTGGGTCAAACTCAGGTTATTAGATATGGTGGCATGTACCTCTAACCACTGAGCCATCTCATAGCCTCCCATCGGCTGCTTTCTGAGACAGGTTTTGAACTTACAACCCTCTTGCCTGAGGCTTATGGGTAGCTGAGATCACGGGCTTGTGCAATCAGACTTGATAAGCATCCGTTTTTAGGTTGTTACTTGTGTTCATGATCAAGGATGCCATCCCAAATACAGAACGTTCAACCGGCTACAGTGACCCATGCCTTTAATCCTAGCTACCTAGGGGCTGAAGCAGGACAATCCCTTGAGCCAGAGAGTACCAGGCCAAGCTAGTAACATAAATCTTGTCTCAAAATAAAGCTGGGTGTGGTGGTACAAGCCTTTAATCCTAGCATTCTTTAGGCAGAAGTAGGCTGATCTCTTATACTGCCAGTGCCAGGCCAGCCAGGGCTACCAAATAAGACCCTATCTTTAAATAAATAAATAAATAAATAAATAAATAAATGTCATATACATACATACATATATATATAGACAGACAGGGGCTAGTGAGATGGCTCAGCAGGAAAGAGCACTGACTGCTCTTCCGAAGGTCCTGAGTTCAAATCCCAGCAACCACATGGTGGCTCACAACCATCCGTAATGAGATCTAAAGACCTCTTCTGGTGTGTCTGAAGACAGCTACATTATACTTACATATAACAATAAATAAATCTTAAAAAAAAAAAAGACAGTCAGAGACAGAGAGGCACAGAGAGAGATAGAAAGAGTGCAAAAACATATACAGGTGTGACTAAAGGTTAGCCACGTGACTGAATTTTTGACATCACAGCTTAGAACTTAAGTGTTTTGATGGGGGCTGTCCCTTTCAGAGTGGGCTCCTTTAACTGGTAGTTCTGAATGTTCAATTGGCCACAACACTATATCCAGAGTTCTTTTTGAAACCCTATACTTTCCTCTATTGGCAGTCTTCAGGGGTAGATCTGACCATAACAGACAGGGAACGGGCTGCGAGGGCTTGCCATTGTGTCAGTAGTTAACTCTGGTCCAAAATGAAGCTTGATGCCAACAAGGTGGCTCAGACCAGCATAAGAAGGCTGAGACAGGAGGATTATAACATTGAGGTCAGCCTAAGCTACATAACAAAAATTAAATTAAAAGAAAAGGAGAAGGGGTGCCTAGCTCGTGCAGGATCCTGGGTTCAATCACCAGTACCAAGTGTCAAACAGCACACTGAGGACTGGCTCGCCCACTTTCCATCCAGGAAGGAGAGGTCTCTGAAACAAATTGATGTAATGAAGGTTGAAAAGGCCAGGTGTGGGTAGGTTCCTAATCCCAGCTCTAAGACAGGAGGGCTGTCCCAAAGGCAAGTACAGGCCAGCCAGGGTTACATAATGAGACCCTGTCTTAACCAGCGACAACAAAGAAGATATTAAAGGGGATTTAAAAGGCCCTTCCTCGTGAACTTACAGCAAGCAGCCCATGGTTTCTTATCTAGCAGGATTTGGTTGGTTTCTAATGCAACGTGAATAAAGCATTTTGTATTCAAACATTAGTCTCCAAGGCAAGTTTTCTTTATTCACAGTGGCCATTTTCAACACTGCCCAATTCAACTGAACAAGCATTTGTTTATAATAAGTATCTGGTGTTACAATGCTGAAACAATACTGCTCATCAAAATGTACAATGCAAGTAATCTATGATAACCAGATTTTATTTCTATTTTTTTATTTTTTATTTTTGGTTTTATGAAACAGAGTTTTTCTGCATACCCCGGCTATCCTGGAACTCACTCTGTAGACAAGACTGGCCTCAAACTCAGAAATCTGCCTGCCTTTGCCTCCCAAGTGCTGGGATTAAAGGTGTGCGCCACCACTGCCTGGCTATTTTTTTTTTTTTAATTTTTAAATAACATTTATTTGGGAGAGGAAAGCACCTGTGTGCAGCACAGCCAGTGAGGAGGTCAGAGGATAATGTTCAGGAGTTGATTCTCTCCTACCCTGTGGGTCCCAGGGACTGAACTCAGATTGTCAGACTTGGCAGCAAGCACCTTCACCCACCGAGCTACCTCACCAGCCCCCTGACCAGATTTTTACACTGATCCCCACCTCCCTCACTTGTTGCTCTTGTGCACTTGCTACCAGTGGTGGAGGCACTAACAGTACAAGGACAGAAAAGCTCCTGACTAGCAGCTGAAAGGCTAGGCTCCCGTTCTAGATGTCCACATCCAGGCTACCTCTCCTCCTCCCCTTGTACAGTGGAGACACACACACACACATATACACACATAGAGGTGCAACAACAATCAAATGGAACATTTTGTGAGAGGATAAGGTACATATATACGCAAGCGCTGCCCCTCCTGCTACTGACCTTTAAACATGTCTCATGCCCAAGTGCTCAAAGAAACCTCGCAGGAGCCAGATGCAGTAGCTGACACCCAAAATACCAGCACTTGGGGCATGCCTCCTGTGGGGAGGCAGAGGATCACAAGTTCGAGGTCATTCTGGGCTACAGGGTAAGACTTTTATCCAAAAAAAAGAAAGTGGCGAGGAGGGAAGGAGAGCAGAGGGAAGCAGGTCAGTGACAAATTAGCTGAGAGGCCGCCCTTCCTGACTCTGAGAGGTACTTCCTCTCCTAGACATGTACAGAGCATCACTTCCCATTGTGCTGACAATCTGGTAGAGCAAGGTCTGTAAGGGGGATGAACTTAGAGATGGTGACTTAGAAGAGGAACCATCATCTGCCCAAGACAATATGTGCTTGCTTCTATAGCTGGCCTGTTCTCCTGTTCTCAATCAATCTCAATCTCTCTCTCCCTCTCCCTCCCCCTCCCCCTCCCGCTCCCTCTCCCTCTCCCTCTCCCTCTGTCTCCCTCTCCCTCTCCCTTGGTCTCTCTCTCCCTCTCCCTCTCCCTCTCCCTCTCCCTCTCCCTCCCTCTCTTTCTCTCTCCCCACCCCCCACATGCGCACTGCCTGAGGACAGTAAGAATCCTCAGGAGGCAAGGTTTAGTTTACAATGAGGATGGTGGCCATCAGTATCAAGAACAGATTTCTTCATAAAATCACCGTGACCTAGAACGTCTCTTATCTAATAGTCCTTTTGCTATTTCTGAGCAGAACCGAAAAGTCAAATTGATTTTTATCTGAATTACTAGTAAATGCACAGACACAAAATCAGAACCTAGACTAGAAAAACTGGGAAGCCAAACAAAAAATTCTGGGTTGGGAGTGTAGCTTAGGAGCACACTTGTCCGGAGTGCATGCGGGCCCTGGGTTCCATCATCACCACTAACACACAAACACACAGACACATAGACACACACATACACACGCACACGTGTCCTTTTAAACCTTTCCTATCCCTACTTGGGAAGTGACAGGAGGAGCCATGAAAACAGAAAACACTTCTGAGGCCAAGAACAGCTCAAGTCAAGGACAATGAGCTAGAAGCCCTGGTCCTAAGGCTCTTCCATGAGGAGGTGTGGCGGTGTCTCCCCCAAGCGGCCAGGAGGCTTGATGGAGCCATGTAAAGGGATGAAATCCTAACCAGGCTCCCTGTACTCAGGGGCCTGTGTGCCTAGTGATCTGCACAGCCAAGTTTGCATAACAGGCCTTTGTGTGCCCACATAAAGGAAGTGAGAAACAGTAGGATTGCACTCAGGGCTTAAAGCTGAGCTTTCCTAGGGGGCAGTGCCACAGGCAGGGTGACCATTCCTACTCATCAGAAGCAATGATAAAGCAAACCCTTTTACTTGTTTGCATCATAAATCTTGGCCTTATTTACAATATACTTGGGGGATTAAAGAAAAGTAGGTAGTACTAACTGTTTTTTGCTTCTTGGGTTCAGGGTAGCTTGGAGAGTAAAGGAGTAAGGGCGACTTCCCTGTGTGTCTCTTTAAGTCTTTGAATTCTTGTAATTTGAATCATATGATTAAATCATCTATTTAAAAAGAAATTTTTTTCTAGGAAGGGGTGGCAAGATGGCTCAGTGAATAAAGGGGCTTGCTGCCAAGCTTGGCAACCTGAGTTCTATCTGAAGGACCCTCACTGTGGAAGGAGAAAAGGGACTCATGTAGGTTGCCCTGTGACCTCCACAAGCCTGCTGTTGCACAAGTGCATGCACGTGTGTGCATATACACACACACATATAATAACAATAGTAATAATAATGCATTTAAAAGCATAATTTTAAAAAAAAGCAAGCCAGGAAAAATTTAAGTGCTTTTAAACATGTCCACAGTTTTTCAACACCCTTCACAAGTAGGTGAGTGGTCACTAGTCCCATTTCCAAGATAAAGAGGCCTGAGGCTACCAGAAAGGACTCCCAACAGCCTAGACAGAAAGAAGACCAATGCCTTCAGACTCTCCCACCAGAAAGATAAACAGCATTCAGATTCATGTGCTATGTCCAGTCCTCAGACCTAAAACAAACCCTGGAGGGACCTCAAATGACCACTCAAAAAGGCTTATGAACTTCCACAGCACCTTGTGAGATCTGAGGGGGCTATTTTTTTAAAAAATTTATTGTGTGTCTATACATGCCATGTGTCACACGTGCATGCACATGCCATGGCACATGTGTGGAGGTCAGGGGTCAACTTTCAGGAGTCTGCTCTCACCTCAGACTCTGGGTTCAGGCAGCCAGGGCTTTTCCTTGCTGAGTCATCTGACCAGCCTGAACGGCCCTATCTCGATGTTCCTATTAGCTGATAAAACACCCTGAAATATTCTGGGGCCAGCTCTTATTGAAAATGTTTATAAGATTCCTAAGTATAAAAATTGGTTGTAGTGATAAATGTCTGAAGCCCCAGCATTTGGAAAGTAGAGGCAAAGGATCAGAAGTTCAAGGGTATCCTCGGCTACATAGCAAGTTTGAGGCCAGCCTAGACTACATTAAGTTCTATCTTTTAAAAAAAGAGAGGAGTGGGGAGAGAAGAAAAACAAAACAAAACAAACCAGCCCAAGTGCATACTCTGTTCTCAGTGGGTCCAACAGTTCATCAGGTTCATCAGCCTCAGAACTTTGGAACGACCTTTCCAGGCAGAGGGAATCCGAAAGTAAGCACTGTACCCAGAAGCCAGCCAAATCCAGAGTTCAAATCCTGATTCTGCCCCCAACATATAGGAGACCTCAGGTGAACCAGTTACTTCATTTGCCTTGGCTTCGGCTTCTTCTTTATAAATATTAACCAGTAAGCAAGCATACAATGAGCATATGTGTATGACACTGGCCAAAGGGATCTGTGTCTTTAAGGGGCTTATCTTCAACAGGAAGAGACAAACAATCCAGGTCCTTTCAAGTACAGGTAAGTGCTGTAAGCACATAGACAATAAGGAAAAAAGACCTGAGAGGTCAGGAGACGACTCTGGGAAAGCAGTATTCACACTAGAACCTGAATAATACAATATCAGGCACACGAGGATCCAAGGGACACAGTGTGACAAGGGGAGACATATGCAAAGGCCATCCAATCCTGGAATATTTAAAGAAGGAGGCTATAGAGGTCAGAAAACAGGGCTGGAGAGACAGGTCCATCTCTTCATGTAGAATGAATGGTTATAACGGGAAGTAAGTATAGAAAGAAAGAACTTGATTGAATCTGTTGTTTTCAGCTTTCCACTATAGCAGAACTCTCTATACAAACAAGTAAGACTGAAACACAGAACTGAATAAGATAGTTTTGCTCTGACAACTGAAACACAGAACTGAATAAGATGGGTTTGCTCTGACCGGTCGGTGGGGAAGCAGAGCCTCTGCCTTCTTGCCCTTCCTAACTCACTCCTGGGAACTTCCCACCTCAGCAGAGCTAGAGCAGCAGCTGGCCTGTCTCTAAGGTTCCTCAAACTCTTACAAAGCCCAGATCAGGTGGGAGACAGGCTTCCTTGTACAGCTTATGCAAAGAGCCCTAAGTTCAACCCTCAGCACCACAAAAAGAATAATTATCAGTAACAATGGCCTCCAGTCTGTAGAACACACCATTAAACAGCTGACTCACAACAGCTTATAGAAAGGACAAGCCACACAGCTTTGAGGTATTACCACACAGACGCAGCTCGGCTAGTCCCAGGCCCTCCAGGCTGCCTCCTAAGAGGAAAAGCTAGAGCGACCATAAGGAAAGGAAATAACAAGCTGCACAGTAGTGGATTGCATAACCTAAGCTCAAGTGCACAGTCCATCGGGGCTGCACTAGGTGACAGGCTATCTCCACAGGTAAACAGGAATATTGCCCCCTCTGTGACCAGTCAGCACAGAGATCCACGTATGCTGGGCACAGGCCAACAGCTTTCCAAAAGGAACTCATGCTCCTTATGTTTCTGTTTTCACACTGCATTATCAGAGGGCACCAACTTGACCATGGACATACCCCACCCGTGACAGCCCTTCCCTGGCCACCTGCTCCAAAGGGATGGTCCAGAACAACTAAACCTGCCTGCCAGCTCTTGGCCCTTTTCCACCTTAAACCTAAAAGACCGTTGAAAACCTTGCTAGCAAATCTCTAGAAGCACAGTGGTCATAAAAATGATTGTTGATTTGCTTTTTTTTCTTTCTACACGATGGGACAGGAGAGAGAGGCAACACCCAGAAATTATCCCAACTTTAAAGAAACAAAGAACTAAGTATCCCAGCCAAGGGCAACAGAGACCAGGCCTACAGCCACCCAAAAGAGCAGAGAGCCACAACTGCGACAGGGTCAAGAGACTCCCATCCCCAGGCTTCACTTCCTGAAGACACAGGACAGCCCCCACCCACCTCTCTTTAAAGCTGTCTTGAAGATCCTTGTGAACCTGAAACCGTGAAAAAAAGTAAAGAAAAGGCAAAGGATTTCTGTGGGGTGCAAGTCAGGAAAGTTACAGAGAGCCCCTGTGTGCAAGAACAATGCTGGGTCCTGTCCAGGATGCTACCGGTTTTTGTGTTTGTTTGTTTTTTTAGGGAGGACAGACACCTAGGTTAAGAAACTTGATTTCATTCATCACAAATATTATTTATCAAATCATTGCCAGGACATTGTGGCAACCACATCCTGCTGTTTCTGCTGGGGTCATTGCCAAAGTTTGCTTCTCTCCCCCACCTTCCGGTATCTGCGATGAAGTTTTCGGTTTCTATCAACCCTTAGTCGGGGAGGCCCCCCACCCCCACCCCCACCCCGCGCTGGCCCTGGTGGAGTCGAGTTCCACCAGCAGGTCGGTAAAAGAGACTGCGGGGAGGCGTGGCCAGGGAGTAAATTCTGACAAAAACTTTTGGACCTCCGGTCCTAGCAGCCACTACTTCCTGGTCCCTCCCGGTCACGGGGATGTCGTTATTTGGCTGAGTGCTCCCCAGAGGGCCGCACAGGGAAGGGTCTGTTCCGGCATGCGTGGCGCTCACGGAACAGCCCGCAGGTTGCTTTCCACCGCAAGTTGATTCGGAGTCCCCAGGCTGTGAGACGTGGGGACGGGAGTGGGGTGCGGGCTTCCTCCTCCACGCTCTGGCCGCCCACTGTCACCACTCCCAGAGCCCAAGGCGGTGCTTTCGGACCTGAACCCAGCGCGGACATCAAGGCCCAAGCCCGTTCCGAAAGAAGGGGAAGCTGAAGGGCTGGCCACAAACCGCCCGCCGGTAGCAAAGCAGCGGGCCGCGCCGCCTCCCACCTTGACCCGCTTGCCCTGGATCTCCAGCGTCTTCATGGTGAAGTCGACACCGATGGTGCTGCCCTGACGCGCGGAGAAGGCGCCGGTCTTGAAGCGCTGCACCACGCACGTCTTGCCCACGCTCGCGTCGCCCACTAACACCAGCTTGAACAGGAAATCGTAGTGTTCGTCCTGATCTCCCGGGCCAGGGCCCGCCATGGCTCCGCAGGAGTCCTGGGACGCAAGGGCCCGGCTTTGGGCTAACGACAGCCGCGGGCCGAGGTCGGTGTGCCCTAGCCGGCCGGCCGCCGGGCTACGTGGAGCAGCCCCGGCACCTGAACGAGCTGCGCGGCTGACCGATCGACGGCCCCGCCCCGCTCCGCTCCCGAGTCCCGCGGACTCGGCTCCGCCCGGGAGCACACCACCCGGCCCTCCGCAGAGCTCTCTGCCAGCCGTCGGTGCTGCGCCGGCCCAGGGCTACCTCAGGCCCGCTCGGGCACCGCCTTCAGGGCGGGGCGAGCCTCCCTGACTCCCCAGCACCGCCCATCTCCCGCCACTCCGCGTCTGGGTCCTGCCCCTGGGAACGCCCAGTCTCCCCCTCCCGTCACCAACGCCTCCTAGCCTGTCGGTACAGTCCCGACCCCCGACCCCCGAGACCCCCAGTACTCCCTCTAGGCTTCTCACCTCCCGGACCCTTCTCCGAGCACCGCCCGCACCCCACCACGGCCAAAGCCTCCTACCCTTCTCTCAACACCACCCTGATCCCGCCCTCAGCACCGTTCTTTCTCACTTCTCAGCACTTCACTAACCCTGACTTAAGCCTGGTGCGGATCCGCTGACAACACTGCGGTGATCCTCTATTTGGTCCTGACCCCGCCCTTAACACCTCTTACCCCGCCCTAATCCTCTGGAGTCCGTTTTAGCTTGGACCTCGCCTTAGGCACTGCGTGCAAGACGGAAATCCACCCGCACCTTTTCATAGCCCTGGAGCTCACTCCTCCCTAACGCCTCTCAGCTCAGCTCTCCACCCGTCTTCAACTCTGCTTCAGTCGGCTGCGCCCCCACAGCAGGCTTTGGCCCCTATCATGACCAGTTCACCATTCCCTAACCTCTTCCCCTCCTCAGCCGGGTCCCACGTCCACCCCTCACTGGCTTGCCTCCGTCCCTCCTGGCTTGCACCCAGTAGGGAGCAGGCAAGAGGCCTCAATAGGGTAGTTCTGGGGCAGGGGACAGCTATGGCTGACAAAGGGCTGATGAGGCAGAACACACCTTAATGTTCCCTCTTCGGAGAATCGAAAGCTCTGGTGACACACAGCAAAGGCAGCTAGCTTCCCTTAGGTGAAAAATGAAGAAGAGAAGAGGAAATGAAAATCCTTGAGGGCAGAATGGCCCAGAGTCGCACTTGGAAGAATGAAAGTGCAGACAGGAGTCCAGCCAAACCTGGGCTGGCTGGGAATAGGAGTCCAGGTCGCAGTTAAGAAGCACAAGGAAAACCTGTGAGCCAGCTAGCTTCTAAGTTTGGCCTGGGAAACCAGAGGTCAAAGAAATGGGACCCAGATGTCTGTTAGCAATTTGAACTAGATCAAATAGGCCCCATCCCTAAAAATGAGAGGAAGCTGAGAATATTCTAGCTTCTTTGGACAGCCCTCCCTTAGGCCCTGCATGGCTATTTGATTCGATAATGGCTGTTGATAATGATAATGGCTGTTGAAAGCCAAACACTGTTCTAGTGCCTTGAGATTCATCCATGAATGAAAGACAAAATCCAAGACAAAACCCCAAACTTCCCCAGTAGGGAAGGGAAGAGGAAACTAAAGGAAACAGAACGAAAGCCTACAGGCCCTGTGACCAGCCTCCCTGGCCAAGTAGATGAAAGGCAAAGGCTGAACCTTGGAGAAAGCAGAAAAGTTTGTTCTGAATCAGCTGGAACTTCATGGCTGTGAAAAACACCCAACAGTTGCAGCCAGAACCCCCTAGAGTGCTGTGCAAAGGAACTCCAAGAGCCAGGCTTTGCACACTTGTGGTAGTGAAGAACTTCAGCCTCGAGAAACTGCCTCCATCCCAAGATACCCACTGAACCATAGTGGTTTCTTCCCTGAAGCCGGCTGTGGAGTGGGAAATACCCCACACAAGAAGGGAGAGGGGAGTCCAAAGGCCAGGAAAGGCCCAGGAAAGCACAAGGCCAGTCAGTCATGGCTCGCTGGCCTCTGCTCTGCCTGGGGCTGGAATTGGTGTAGGAAGGAGGATACTTTGGTATGGATGTGGGTTTTGTCAAAAGCCAATCTACTACTTTCATTTATGGAGTACAAAGACATTTTAAAATTAGACTGTGAAACCTAGTGTGGTAGTAAACACCTGCAATCCCAGCAATTGGGAGACTGAGGCAGGAGGGTTGCCTTGAGTTCAAGGACAGCAGGTCTATACAGTACCAAGCTAGTCAGGGATATAGAGAAGACATTGTCTCAGAAAATGAAAACATTGTACCCATGGTGAAGGCTGCATAACTCAGCAAATGTATTAAAGCTACTAAAATGGGAGCTGAGGAGACGGCTCGGCAGAAAAACTGCTCGCTGTGAAGATGTGAAGGCTCAAGATCAGGTACAGAGGTGCATGCCTGTAACCGTAGGCAGAGCAGGCACAGATGGATCCTGGAGGCATGCTGGCCGGCCAGCCTGGCCAAAAAGGCAAGCTGCACGTTCAAATGAGGCCTTGTCTTATAAAAGAAGATAAGGCGGAAAACAAGGATAGAGGACACTCAGCACTAACTCTGATCTCTGCATGTGAATGTAGGCACTGGCACCTCCCACCACACATACACACACAGTAAAATGGACACTTTCAAAGAGCATATTCTATGCTGGGTAAATCACACCTTGACGAATCTGCACGTCCTTTCTTTTGGCAGTGTATTGTCTTAAAATACTGTTTTATTTTGATAGCAAATTTTGAAATAATGCATATCTCAAATTTAAGCCAAAGATTTAACATTTTAAAAAAGATTCTGGGGGCTAGCGAGATGGCTCAGTGGGTTAAGAGCCCCGACTGTTCTTCTGAAGGTCCAGAATTCAAATCCCAGCAACCACATGGTGGCTCACAACCACCCATAATGAGATCTGACACCCTCTTCTGGTGTGTCTGAAGACAGCTACAGTGTACTTACATATAATAAATAAATCTTTAAAAAAAAATAAAAAATAAAAATAAAAAAGATTCTGGTTTTTTGTTTTGTTTTTATTTTTTGTTTTCTTTTTATTGATGTGTATGTCTGGATGCCACATGCCTGCAGAGACCAGAAGAGGGCACTGGATAGCATGGAGTTGGAATCATAGGTGCCTGTGAACTGAGAACCAAATTCAGATCCTCTGAAAGAGTAGCAAGTGCTCTTAACCACTAAGTCATTGAGCCGCATCTCAAGCCCTGTGCCAAGCCTCCTCCTCCTTTTCTAAAGGTTTATTTATTTAGCTGGGCAATAGTAGTTTAATCCCAGCACTTGGGAGGCAGGAGCGTCAAACCTCTAAGTTCAAGTCCAGTCTTGTCTACAGAGTGAGTTCCAGGACAGCCAGGCTATACAGACAGTGTCTGGAGGAGGAGGGGAGAGAGAAAGATACGTAATAATTGTAAGGGCAGATGAGATGGCTCACCCTTAAAAGCCCCCAATAAAAATAGGAACTGAAAAAAGCACTACAAAGACGACCATATACCAACCACAATCCCCTATGTCCTTAATATAGAATGGCTGCTGCAAAATGTTAGAGAAAGAAATGCAAAATTAAAGCAGATACCCTGGAACAGTTGAGACCTTGGTGATCTGGGCTGCAGCTGGACAAGGTAAGCAGTAGCCCTTTGGGCAACTTTCAGCTCACCCAGTGGCCACAAAAAGGGCAGGCATCCGACTCTCTCCCTTCCCTAATACTCAAAAGCCATAAATACAGGTCAGACTCATCCCTCCCCATGATGCTTCTGTTGGTGGTCTTAACCTGCAGACTTTGTCTCAAAATATTCACGCTATCTGCCTCCTGGGCTCCACTCCTCCAGCCTCCACCAATGCTGTGCAGGATCCCATTTTTATTGCTATCCCTAAGACCAGGTCCAGCCTCAGCTTCTGGTCTACCCTACAGGCTCCCACTTCTTACCAAGTCCGCCTACTAAAGAGATCTCTCTTTGGCATATCTGTTCATAGGATTCAAAGAGACATTTCAGACTCCTAGGAATGTCCGAGCATTTAAGACACAACTCTCCAGCATCATCTGCCCTCCGCTGTCCCTCAAGTCCTCACACACACAGGCCAGCCAGAAGGACCTGTGGTAGCGCCCTCCCTTCACCACTCACTTTGCTGAAAAGGAAACTCAGTTCAAACACTTCAGTGATTTGCCTCTAAGGTCCCAGGACGCTCGGAGAGAAAAGTGGCCAGTGCGCAAACACAAGCCTGAGTTGGAGGGGAAAAAAATGGAGCCAACCTGACACTGTCCACCCTAGGAACCTCTTGTTCCTCCAGGGATGTGGACCAGGACTGCATGTCCCTGTCAGATAAACGTGTAGGTGAGAAATCCCCACCTGAGGCCTCATCAGCCTGAGGAAACAAAAATAGGCTGCTGCCATTTATCCAACCTTTGAGCCAATGTTCTAGGTTGAAGGTGGGCACAAGACAGGCAAAGTTCCCTCCACTCCCAGTGTGTACAGTCAAGAGTGGGAATGTGGAGTGAGGGCTGTCTTAATTACGGTTTCTGTTGTTGTAATAAACACCATCACCAAAAACAAGTTGAGGAGGGGAGGGTTATTTGGCTTTTACTTCCAAATGGTAGTCCATCATTAGAGGAAGTCCAGACAGGAACTCAAGCAGGGAAGGAATCTGGAGACAGGAGCTGATGCAGAGGCCACGGAGGCATGCTGCTTACTGGCTTGCTTCCCTGGTTTGCTCGGCCTGCTATCTTCTTTTCTTTTCTTTTCTCTTCCTTTCTTTCTTCCTTCCTTCCTTCCTTTCTTTCTTTCTTCCCTTCTTTCTTTTTCTCTTTCCTCCCTCCCTTCCTCTCTTTCTCTCTCTTTCTGATTTTTTAAAATAAGGGTTTCTCTGTGTAGCCCTGGCTGTCCTAGAACCTACTGAGGACCAGGCTGGACTCAAACTCAAAATCCACCTGCCTCTGCCTCCTGAATGCTGGAATTAAACATGTGCACCACCACCACCACCACCTGGCTCAGCCTGCCGCTTTCTTATAGAACCCAGGACCACAAGCCCAGGGGTGGCTCCATCCATAGTGAACTGGGCCCTCCTATATCAATTGTTAACTAAGAAGATGCCTTCTGCCTGCAGCCTAATCTTACGGAAGCATTTTCTCAACTGAGGATCCCTTCTCTCAGGTGACTTGTTTTGTATCAAGTTGGTATGACACTAGCTAAAGGATGGGGAAGAGCGCAGCTGGAGTCTTGGCCGGGGTGGCAGGCACCTGTCCTGAAGAAAACAGGAGATACTATGTTTTAGATTCATAGGAGGATAGGTGGGCTAAAGACAGGAGAGGAGGAGATGATGAAAAGTCACTGTGGTGGCTTGAATAGGTGTGTCCCGCACAGACTCGGGTATTTGAATGTTTAGCTATAAGGAGAGGCACTATTAGGAAGTGTGGCCTTGGTGGAGTAGGCCTTATAGGAGAAAGTGTGTCAGTGTGGGGGTGGGCTTTGAGGCCTCCTTAGCTCAAGTTAGATCAGTGTTGCAGTCTCCAGCTGCTGCCTTCTGAAGGAGATGTAAAACTCTTGGCTCCTCCAGCACCAAGTCTGCCTGCCCGATGCCCACCACGCTTCCCGCCATGATGATAATGGACTAAACCTCTGAAACTGTAAGCCAGTCCTAATTAAATGTTGTCCTTTATAAGAGTTGCCTAGGTCATGATGTCTCTTTACAGCAATAAAACCCTAACTAAGACAGCCATCCTTTCAGAACTTGCAAATTAAGTTAAAGCATGCATGCACATTAAAAGAGTCTTTGTTGAACAATGTTTACCAAGACTGGTTCTGCCCCTTATGCAAAGAGTTAGGCCAAGAGGACCACACCTACATCAATAGTCACATTGGCCCAGGTGGCTTCTGACGACTGTTCCTAAGACCTGCCCTCAGTGTGTAGGAACTGCTGGGGCCCCCACCAAGGACCCCAGTGAGTAGGCCATTCACCTCTTTATCCAGAGCCTGTTTCCATAAATGTGAAATCTAATTGGTCTACCCTGCACCCCAGGACATACCAAGAAAACTGCCCAAGGGAAAGCTTACTACCCTGAAGGTCCTGAAAGCCCTCAGCTTTCAGATAAGCCTGGCTACCCCAGGGTCTTCCAAAGGCTCAGATGTATATAGTCTGTCCCCAGGATTCTCCAATACCTAAGGCCATGCCACAGGACTGCTAAGACCACTGGGTAAACATAAGGCTGGAATTTTAAATACAGAAATCAAGGCAGAGGCCCATCAAGGATATGCTCCAAGCTCCAAGTTCTTTCCTAAGCCCAACACAAAAGCAGGCCCTGACTGGTGCTAGGCCCTACCCTCCTGCCTCTGAGGATTGCCAAAGCTCCACACTGGACCTGCCTTCTCCCTGTTCACAGTAGCCTTGGCTCAGGAGTCTCTGCCAGTCTGCCCCTCGGGGAGGATCCAAGAGACGTTTCCTACTAGCTAGGTCTCTCACCTCCTTTGCTCAGACCTTCCAGTTTCCCATGATCAAAGCTCCTTTAAGAGTCAGTCAGCAGAGTCCCTGTTTGGCTCACTCCAACACAGCCACTTACAAGCAACATAGCTAGCTCTGCCATCCTCCATGATGTTGCTCCCCAGCCTCTGAGAAGCCCACATCCTTACCACGGGATGAACTGCTCCACACCAAGAGTCCTTGTTCCCTCGGCCTTGGCCAGCCCCTGCACCCACAGGAGAGCCACTCACTATGCCTCTGACCTCCCAGATGCCCCTGTCATCCTCAGAAAAGGAGGCTTAGGGCTCACAATGCTTGGGCTTCGAGACCTTGCAGGAGGTTCCTGATAGGTAGCAAAGACTCAGCTCAAAGAGGTGCTTTAGATTCAGTCACTGAGTATCTACCATGTGCACGCACAGACAGCACAGGGCCATCCTCTGCTGTGAACGCAAGCTGGTGGTATGTGCATGCTGGGTGCAGCCTTGGGATCTGTACAGTGCCTTGTTATCACCAACCACTCTGCGTCCTCCTCCCTTCCCACCCCCACCCTCCTCCCTCCCCACCCCACACAGTGCTCAGTGCCTTCCATGGCTGATATCACGCCACCACAGTCTAGATACTCCACAGAAGACGCTCTAGGCACAGATGTTTCCTTTCTTATTAAAAACCTTTAATAAAACTACCTTTCTCTGAAAAAAGTTATAAAAATAAAGTTGCTAACTCAAATCTCCTGTCCACAGGACAGGAGAAGGTGAAGCGGCTCTCCCAGAGGGGGGTTATGGCAAGGTAAGCAGTGCCCAGTCACAGGAATGGCTCCACCACTGACCATGGAACTCCATCTCGGTCTCCCAGAGAAGATATGTCTCTGAATTTGGATGTGATCTGAATAAAAATCATGTATTTTTTAAAACTGGCTACTAATTGATCCTTCTTGATTCCCAAAAGCATAGTACAGGGCAGAATAAATTTTTCAGAGAACAGTTTTTACACATTCCAAAACAAAAAGAAATGGATCCATATGGTAGCCAAGGCATCTGTACAAAGATGACGGTTACTAAAGTATTCAGTGCCCACCCAGCAGCTTACTGGGAAGGGACAGGGCCCTACCATTAGGCCAGCTCACACGTCCAAAGTGGAGGCAAGATGAAGGGTAAGAATAGCACAGGGCCTTCCAACGCCAGGCAGCCTAGCCACAGCGCAGGGTGGCTATGAGAATGGCACACCATGGCCTACCAAGCACACCCACCAGGTCTTTCAGAGTTCAAGAAGGGCTCTGCCTCAGCCTAGTACCCCAGGAGTCGCTTGGCTTCTTCACTCTGTGCCTGCAGGGTCTCACTTGCATATTTCTGCAGCAGTTCCATTTTCTTCCTCCGCACAAGCGCCTCCTCAATCTGTGGACACCCACAGTAAAGAAGTCACCCTGGGCAAGGCCCCCATCTCCACCATAACCCATACAGGGAACACCTGCAGCAACATAGCCAACAAGTCTGCTTTCACTGGACTTATTCCAAGGGGGTCTGCAAGAACCCAACCACCTCCCTAGGAACATTCCATCAAAGCTCCTGCTTATCAGACCCACCAAGATGGCCCTGCCCTTCATGGATCCCAGACCCCCTGTGAACACACAGATGAGTGCCACATGGTCAGGACTCAAGAGTGCGCAGTGGAAGAGAGGGACAAGGAATACCTGGGAAGGTGAGCCTCCCTGGAGGATTGGCTCTACGGGCAGCACTCTGCCTTGGAGTTCACAATATCCAGCCTACCTCCTGCTGCGACGGCACCGGAACATGAGCAATGAACTTCTGCTGACCATCTTCCCCTGCCTTCTCCTGGCTGCCTTCCTCATCAGACTGCAGAAGACAAACATACAAGCCATGAGCAGGTCACCAGTGACATAAGCACTGATACCTATGTACCAAGTGTCACCCAGCTGGGCCTGGTGACACAAACCTGTACTCGCACACTTGGGAAGCTAAGGAGAGAGGCCTGCCTTAAGTTCCTGCCAGTCTGGGCTACAGAAGCAATCCTGTTTCCAAAAATAACAATAAAAAACAAAAGCACCATGGAGCTGGAAAGTCATTTTAAGGCCTGCCTCGGCAATGTAGTGAAACCCTAGCTCAAAACAAAAAGAGGCCAGGGGACAAAGTTCAGTGGTAGAAGGCTTACTTCTCCAGTACCACAAAAGAGCTAAAATTATTTAAAAGGAAAAAGAAGTCCTTTCCATAAAGGAAAAACTTAGTAGGTGGGGACCCTGCACAGTCCATCACACCAGCTGCACTTGTCTGTGCCCGACCACTGGCCAACCAGCTGTCCTCACTCATCCTGGCTTCTCCAGTATGTTTGTGCAAATAAACACAAACAAGCTGCTCAGAATGTTTTGACTTGGTCTGGTTATTTCTCTGGCAGTCCAATTCCCCTATTTTCCCCCAGGCCCCTGCTTCTCTTTCAGGAACCCGGTTTGCATAGCTGCTGGCGGCTACACAGTACACGCTGCTTGCTTTGCTCCTGCACCTAGCTGAGCAAGTCGTGTCTAGGCCATTGACTGAAGACCTGAGGAATCAGGTTGAGTGTTTATTTGTAACCCAAAGAAAGCCCAGGGCACGCTGCCACCCTGCTTTAAACGCTCTACTGATCCCTACTGCAGGTCCGCTGGACCTGTGCAGGAACCTCCATTGCTTGGAACACGTTCACGAAGTCATCAAACCTGTCCTAAACCTGCTTCTTTGCCAGTGATGTACAAGCAAGTTCCATCAACTGTACAGGGAAAATCTGCCTTGTCTCCCCTGTCTCAGAACAGCAAATCAGAGGTGTTCTGACTGGTCCATGCTGGACCCAACAGAGTCCAGAGCCCAGAGGCTCTGCTTGAGAGGTGAGGATCACAGTCCCATTCCTGGTCACGAGCCTCTGCAGAAACCCATGAGCCTGTTCCCATCTATGAAATGGGTATGGAAGTCTACTCAAGGGTTCCTGCTGAGCCACAGAAGCTAAAACTAAGGTCATGGGCTAAAGCTTATGTGACCTCAACTGGGTTTATATACTGTCCTACATCGTTCGAGAGAATTGGCCTGTAAGAAGCAAGCTAACAATAGCTCCCATAGCCCTTCCTGTCTGGAACCCTCCCTGTGCTCCTGTGAAGGGTTGTCACAGCCATCATGCAGGTGAGAAGCTGAGCTCTGAGCCATGGCCCAGTCCCCAACCCCGCCCCCCCACCCCCCACCCCAGTGTACTCTGTAGCTCAGAGAAGAGGACAATGAGCACCAGACAGGACCCATGCCCGGACCTCCTCCTCTGTGACAGCATAGATGTTGATCTCCTCTTCCTCTTCCTCCTCCTCTTCCTTTTCTCCCCTTGCCAGCCGAGCATCTCTCTCTGCTTTCCATTTTTCCACCAGCTCAGCTCTGACTGAAGACAGAGGAGAATAGAGGATTATTTAAAACACATTTCAGTGGGCTGAGAGGCCAAGATGTCCCCTTTGGAAAAAAGACAGATTCTGCCCTGGAGGGTGAAAACTGCTGCAAAGGACAGTGTGTCCTACAATGCCTCTAGCCTTAAGTAGGGTAGTAGGTAGGTACAAGGCAGGCTTTGTGACAATGTCTTCAAGCTCTCCAGTGGCTGACTGACTGCGTATGTGAAAAAGGGAAGGACACATGCATGCTGGGTCCCACCCACACCAAGCATTCCCAAATTGCTATGGGAACTGCCATGGACCCCCTCCTCAGGCTAGCGTGGTATATACTACAGGGAAGAAGCAATCACTGGTATACACACCAGTAAGCTGTCAGCTGTACAAGAAGTCTAAAAGCTACTGGATCCTACTAAACAAGTTCAAGAAAAGCTAGCTTAGGAGATGGGTCTTAGCTAGATTAACTAAATAAAGGGAGCTAGATTGAGATCTCCCAGAAACTGGATCAGGACAGAGGAAAATCTGTGGCTTCACTTGCTGTCCTGGGGCCCAGCATGACCCTAACTGCCTCACCTGCCACCTAGATGTCAGATCATTGCCAGCCCCCTGCAGACCCTCAGCAACAACAAAGCCAGCTTTTGGTGCTATGCACTGCTTCATTTGCAATGGAGAGAACAGAAACCAGGTGCCAGCTATAGTGACATGGCTGAGGACATACGTTTCTTCTCATACTCTTGTTCCAAGGGCACAATAACTCCATCATCTTCATCCAGGTAACCATAGTATTCAAAATCGATGGCCTTCATGAGCTCAGCACGTGTCTTCCTGGGAGGAGGAAGGGCTACAAGAAATGGCAGCAGTTTAGTTGAATTCCCAACAAGCTCCTCCTTGAGCCAAACCATTTCTTCATACAGGACACATGGTCATGGAAATGCCAGTCAGCACTTCTCTGTGTCATACATGGGACCAAGTGAGTGGGCCACCCTTCCTAAAGCTGAAGCTGTGGTCCAATAAGTGGAACCTAATTAAAGTTTATCCTTAGGCTACCGGTATAGGCCAGTGATTAGAATCCTTGTCTCACATGCCCGAAGCCTTTGGTTCAGCCCTCAGCATTACAAAAATAGATACATGCCAAGTAAATAAATGGAATGTGTATGGTTTAAATAAACAGATCTGGGAATGTAGATCAATGGTGACCTCTTTTTAGCAAGCCCTAGAGCCCAGTTTAAAGTCTGAAGCACTTTCTAGCAACACCATCAAACCCACAGGTCCATAATAGTTTCACAGGCAGAGAAATACATCATCCCTACAGAACTATTCATACGGTAGTGAAAACACTAGGGATAACCTAAGAGTATACATCATGGAATATACTGAAAGGTATCCTGAAACCTCTTTAACACTGTTTTACAAAGTGTTTTTCAACAACCCAGGAAACCATACAATGTTCTCTGACACACAAAACAAAGACATGAAAATAAAGCACAAGAAGGGCAATCAAGTGCGCTCTGAGGAGGCAGGTCAGACCAGACAGTTGCTAGAACACAAATTAATTATCAAAGAGAAAGCAAATGGAAACTATAACACTGCTCAAAGAATAAAGGTTGACCACTAAAGAAGGAAAAACTGCAGAGGTTGAGGAGACGGCTCAGTGCTTAAGAGCACCACTCTTCCAAGACCTTGGTTTGGTTCCAGCATCCACATGGTGGCTCACAACCATCTGTAACCTCAAGTCTAGGGGATCTAATATCCCCTTCTGGACTCTGGGGTAGGAGGCACTGCATGCATGGGCATACATGCAGGCAAAAACACCTGTACACACAAAATTAAAACAATACCCAAAAAAAATTTAAGAAAAATGTATGATAATTTCTACTGGTAACCAAATTTAATTATCAACTTTATTAATTGCAGAAATAAGCAGGGAATGATAGCAAACATCCCTGATCCCAGCATGTGGGAGGCCAACCCAGGCTACCATACAAATTTCAGGCTGGCTTGGGCTACACAGTAAGACCCTGCTCAAAACAAAACAGGAAGATGGCTCAGCAGCAAAAAGTGCTTGCTATACAAGCTCAATGACTCAACTTCGAATCCTAGAATCATGTAAAAGAGCCATATGCAGTAGCACACATCTATAAATCCAGACTCCTATGTCAAGATGGGAAAGAAAAAGAGGAAAATTGCTAGGAAGCTTGAGGGCCAGCCAGCCTAAAGTACATAGCACAGAGGCTTAGACAAGAGAGACTCTGACTCAAATACAGCAGGAGAGAGCCAATTCCCAAATGCTATCCCCCTCCATGCACATGGGAACACACATGTGCCTATACTTACACACACACACACATCATTTTTTAAAATCACAAAAATCTTCTAATTATGAGAAGCAGAAACAAAGGCTGGCCCACCAATAGAACATTGCTTAAAGAATGGCTAATCCACACGATGACCTTTCCTGCTTTCCTTCTGGTGCTAAGGCCCAAGCCCAGGGCCTCCCCACACAGGCTCAGCAGGTGCTTCAGCATCAATACCCCTGTGATGCACTTTAACTCCTCACAATTATTGTGGAGTACCTTTTACGTTCATGCATCAAGGGATGTCACAACAGTATGGGACAGCCATGTTTTAGCAGACTTCTGCCCACATCTAATAACAGCAACTTTATCTGCCACTGTAGGTCATGTCCTGTGAAGGGATGCTCATCACACAGGCCAGAGCAAAAACACTGCTGTCCTCTTGACCGTAAGGAATAGTAAAAAGTACGATCATGTGAAACGGAAGAAGAAAAAACACTTTCAGTCAACTGGGATTGATTAATATTTTACCTAATATGGAAAAACTAAGCCTTGAAAGGGGTCTACAAAGAAAACTGAAGATGACAATGGGTCCCAGTCATCTTTACAGAGTCCTGCAGTGGGGCAGCAAGGGGACTTAAACCTCTCTTTAAAGATAAAACTACCTCATGCACAGCACCCTTGAGCCAGGCCTGGTCTCACAGGAGACTGGGGCAGGATATTATTCAGACCTTTGAACTCATGAGTTTAAGACATGCCTGGGGTAAAACTGAAAGGCTCTATGTCCACAACAGCAAAGCCTACCACGGAAGAAAAAATATGGCTCAAGGGCTGAGGATGAAAGTCAGTGGCAGAGTGCTTGCCTAGCAAGTGCAAGCTCTTGGGCTCAAATCTCAACAAGGCAGAAAACTTCAGTACAAGATTTGACAATGAGATGGCTCAGTGGGTAAAGGTACTCACCAGAGGCCCAATGACACACTAATAAATGTCAGTTACAATAAAGAAAAAAAAAAATGAAAAGTAGATTAAAAAAAAAAAAGAACAACAATCACAACAAAAATAAGACCCGATGATGCAGGTCTGTAATTCCAGAACTATGAAGGCTGAGTCTGAAGTTATTTGGCAAGTCTTAGGCCAGCATGAACAATATTTTTTTAACAAAATGGATAGGTGTCTTTAATCCTAGCGGGTGGAGGCAAGAAGATCAGGCATTCAAAGCCTAGGCTACATGAGACCATGTTACAAAACTATAAAATAAATTTAGGAATAAAAATTTTAGACTATTTTTAAAAATCTGGGAACAATAATTCCTATGCAGATAGCATACAGCATACTTCTCTCACTCAATGGCAACAAGTAAAGGCCAACGCACTCTCAAACCCATGAACTACTTACGTTCTTTCTCAAATAGCTCTCTGACACCAGGCAAATCTTTTGCTGCCCCAAAGTACTTGTAGCCTCGGTTCCCTGGGACTTCTTTACCTTCATGATCCAGCATCTTGGGGCCAACTTTCTTGTTGGGAAAGAAAAAGGAAGAATGGATCTGATATTCAAGCCTGCTCTTTTGTTTACAATACATTTTGAGATAATAATGCCACACATGAAAAACACTTTACACAGAGGAACATTTGTGCATTGTTTTCAAACCATTAGAACCTAGAGAGATATGGCCCAAGAGTGGTGTTCGTCTAGCATGCAAGTAGCCCTGGTTCGATCCCCAGAACCACAAAAAAGTAAGTTTAAAAAAAATTAAAAATGGGCTGGAGAGATGGCTCAGTGGTTGAGAACACTGACTGCTCTTCCAGAGGTCCTGAGTTCAAATCCCAACAACCACATGGTAGCTCACAACCACCTGTAATGAGATCTGCTTCCCCCTTCTGGTGTGTCTGAAGACAGTGACAGTGTACCCACATACATGAAATAAATAAATCTTTTTAAAAAATTAAAAAATTAAAAATAACAAATGCTGGCCTGACATGGTAGCATACATCTTTAATTTCAGCACTGAAGGGGCTAAGAAAGGGGGCCCGATGCAAGGTTAACCTTAGCTACTTCAAGGCCAACCTGTACTACATATATGATACCCTGTCTCAAAAGATAAACAAACGAAAATAGTAATAAATATAAAAAATAAGATAGAATGGAAAGGCCAGACAGTGGTGGCGCACACCTTTAATCCCAGCACTTGGGAGGCAGAGACAAGTGGATTTCTGAGTTCGAGGCCAGCCTGGTCTACAGAGTGAGTTCCAGAACAGCCAGGGCTACACAGAGAAACCCTGTCTCAAAAAAACAAAAAAAAAGATAGAATGGAAAATGCTAAGTACATTACAGAATTTTCTCAGCACACTTTGTATGCACCACATAGCAATATAAAGTGTGTGTGCTGGGGCTAGAGAAATGGTTTAGACCTTAGGAAAGCATCCTGTTCTTGCAGAGGATATGTGTTCAATTCCCAGCATCCACATCAGGAGGCTCACAGGGATTCTGCCCCAATATAACAACTGCCTGTTACTCCAACTCCAGGGAGATGAGACTCCTCCCACCTCCATTGGTACCAACACTCATGTTTGTTCTCTCTCTCTCTCTCTCTCTCTCTCTCTCTCTCTCTCTCTCTCTCTCTCTCTCTCTGTCTCATACACACACACACACACACACACAAAAAAAAAAACTACATTTAAATTTAAAATAAAGTATAGGTGGCAGGCTTAGTGGTACAAGACTTTAATCCCAGCAGAGGCAGGTGGATCTCTGTGAGTTCAAGGCCAGCCTGGTCTACATAATGAATTTGAGGTCAGGAGTCTCTACATATTAGGAAGACCTTGTCTCAAAATGAACAAAGTGTGGGTACGTGTGTCTTACTATAATCATGATACTACAGGGGGGAACACAGCAGACAGGAATGTCTTTAGGAAGCTAGGCCAAGGCCTGCGCCATACGCAATTTCAGGATGGTGCCACCATCCTTTTCACAGGCATTCTGCCCACATGTAACAGCTGCTTCTCAACCCTGTCACCCTTGGCACCTCTGGACAGGCACAGACTGAACCTACAGGCAACGCACACAGACAGACTCTTGGACAAGTCACCAGTTTGTCCCAGATACCCCTGGAGCTCTAGCTACTTACTCCATAATCAGGCCCGCCCAGCTCCTTGATCCGGACCTCCCAGTGTCCTTTCTCCCTGAGCAGCTTGTTAATTTCATCATTCAGGTCTCGAATTCGGAATTCCCCTAAACCAGCTAGAAAACAAAAATGTTAATATAATTTCTTCAGATGCCATGTCCTAAAAAAATGAATGTACTCAGTGTTAGAGCTTTAAGATGGAAGGCCTCAACCACAATGGTATACTGCATAAAACTACTCACTTAAATTAAGAAGAAAAGGCCTGGTGTGGTGCTGTGTGCCACTAATCCCAGCACTCAGGAGGCAGAGGCAGGCAAATCTCAGTGAATTCTAGCCTAGCCAGGGATACACAGTGAGACCCTGTCTCACAAGTAAATAAATAATAAAATATATTGATTAAGAAAAATCACTAACGCCCAAATAAAGGAAGACCAAGTACTGTAAACAAAGATTCCCAGCGGTGGTGGCGCACACCTTTAATCCCAGCACCTGGGAGGCAGAGGCAGGTGGATTTCTGAGTTCGAGGGCAGCCTGATCTACAGAGTGAGTTCCAGGACAGCCAAGGCTATACAGAGAAACCCTGTCTTGAAAAAAAAAAAAAAAAATTCCCAATAATGTAGGATTAAAAGTTCTTTTAAAAACTTCATCCTCACTAATCAATGATGGCACACACCTTTTAATCCCAGCACTTGAGAGACAAAAGCAGGTGCGTTTTCCAGACCAACCTGATCTACAAAGTGAGTTCCAGGAGAGCCAGGGCTATGCAGTGAAACCCTGTATCAAAAAACCTTAAAAAGCAGCAACCAAAAAATATAAATGGAAGCCCTTCCATATCAGTTACACCCTGTTAGAGTGAACAGTTAAGGTTGCAGGCAACAGTTACTTTCTAAGGCAGGCAAAGACTCATGAGTCTGGCTTAAGCACAATGACCGGCACCAGTCTATGCTACCTTGGCCCTTCCAGGAAAGCAGGCCAAGACTGTGGACTTGATAGACAGCCTAAGACCAGCCGAAAAGGAAGTGCACAGAGTGCCTGCTGTAAGGCTGACCAAGGTGGCTAAGCACTGGGCACAGACGGACACCTCAACAAAGATGAGAGGACAGTTGGTGACCACACAAGTTGAGGCTTTGGGAGCCACAGCAAGGTCTGTGTAAGGCAAAGCTAAGTGGATGAAAGTGGTCATGGGGGAACACTGCAGTAAGGGGTGCAACCTGGATCTGGGGACAGCTTACACAGACACGTAAGTCAGTCAACTCAGCCCACTTACGTTAGAGATGGCATGCTTCATCCTGAGTAAGTTCATTAAAACAAAGAAGAAGAGGTAAGGTGGAGAAAGAGCTCCGGGGTTAGGAGAATTTGCTGCTCTTTTATTTTTTTTTTGATATTTATTTATGGGGCTGGAGAGATGGCTCAGCAGTTAAGAGCGCTGACTGCTCTTCCGAAGGCCATGAGTTCAAATCCCAGCAACCACATGGTGGCTCACAACCATCCGTAATGAGATCTGATCTGATGCCCTCTCCTGGGTGTCTGAAGACAGCTACAGTGTGCTTACATATAATAAAATAAATCTTAAAAAATAAATAAATAAATATTTATTTATTTATTATTATATCAAAGTACACTGTAGCTGTCTTCAGACACACCAGAAGAGGGCATCAGATATCATTACGGATTGTTGTGAGCCACCATGTGGTTGCTGGGATTTGAAATCAGGACCTTTGGAAGAGCAGTCAGTGCTCCTACCCACTAAGCCATCTTACCAGGCCCCGCATTTGCTGCTCTCACAGAGGACCAGTTTGGATGGCGGCAGCCACCCACACCAGGCATCTCACAACCCCTGTGACTCCAGCTGCAGAGGATCTACCTGGTGCACTCTTCTAGTCTTAGCAGGCAACCACGCCCACGTGGACATATGCACAAACATCAAACGCGAAGTTGAAAGTAAAATAAATCTTAAAAAACAAAAAAGACCAGCGGGGCATAGTCATCCCACTGTTATGACGGCTGGGGCAAGAAGAACAAAAAAGTTCAAAGCTTGCCTGGACTAAAGTTCAAAGTCAGCCTGAACAACAAGATAAGTTTTCAAAATAACTACGACTAATAATGAATAATGCCGAGTAGAACAGATATGCAAACTCTCATTCCCACACACTAGCCACCTAAGCAAGAAAAAGACCCATTACTTCCATCTTGAGAATATCCAACCCTAGAGTCAGAAGAAACTCAAAACAATCAGTCTTCGGCAAACGAAGCTAATGCAGGGAGGAGGAGGAGGAGGAGGAGGAGGAGGAAGAACCACCACCACCATCATCTTCAAGTGTTACAGAATCCTCTTGCTGACATTTTGAAACTCTAACTGGAAGTTGGGTATGGTGGTGCATGCCTGTGATGCTGGCAGTAGGGAGGAGGCTGGAGAGTGAGGAGTTGGAGGTCACTGTCAGTGACAAAGGTGAAGCTGGGCTACCAGAGACCCTTATCTCAAAACACAAAACAAAATCTACACAGGGAAACACTCACAAACTTAGTACAAAGCTATGAGGTTTTACAAGTGACACAACCATGTAGTCATCATTATAACCAAGACACTGAGATCGTCCATCATCCCTAAACATCCTCGCATGCCCCATGGCAGTCAGCCTCAGCCCTCCATACACTCCAACTACTAATGCCACTATTTTCTGTTCCTATAATTTTCCTTATATGTCACATAAATGAAGTCACATGGAGTGACTGAACTTGCAAAGATCCCCCTGCCTCTGATAGGAATAAACGGATGTATCACCATTCCCACTAATTTGGGGTTTTTATGCTTCTGGCCTTTATCCACATATTTGTGTACATGACTAATAGCATTTCGGCATATAGACAGATCTTTGAGTTGCTTCCTGGTTCATACAAAATTAATTAAGGGCTAAAGCTACTGCAGTTATTAGATATTTTGGTGGAGAATGCAACCGTAGGCTAACAGGCTACAGAGTATTTATTTTTATATGAAATTATCAAGCTACAGTTTACAGGAGGTCGTCACTCTCCTTGCTAGCAGAAGATTTCGAAGTGCTCCACGTTTTCAGCTGCACTCAGCCTGTGTAGTTTTCATCAATGCTGTGTATGTTAAGCATAGGGAAGGATGGTCATCTGCCTCTGCACATGCTCTTTGGTAATGTGCCTAGACATCTATTTTTAAAAACAGTTTATAGTTTTCTTATTACTGACTTTTAGCAGTTCATTCCTGACCACTGCCTTCTCCACGGAACTGCTTTCACACCTCTGTCAGAAGTGAACTGATGAGCCTGGTGTGGAGTGCGTGCACAGAATAGCCCTTAGGAGGCTAGGGCAAGATCAAAACCTGAGCAGGCCTGAGCTACACTGACACTGGCTAAGAGTGAGACAGGAGACAGACTGGGCATGACATGTGCATAAGAAAGACTCTACAATTTCTGGACGAACTCTAGCTTAGTGTCCTGTCCACACAGCTATCCTTTTACCAACATGGATTTCTGGTTTCTGTCTTTTTCTTCTATGTGAGAGGGTCTCTCTATGTAGCTCAAGCTCCTGAAACTCACTATGTAGACCAGGCTTCTCGCTCTTACATCCAGAGTGGTGGGATTCAAGGTATGCACCACACATCTGGCTCTCTCTCCCCAATATACTTGTTGTAGTAGTTTTACTTTATATTAAGCTTTTTAGACTTAAGTGGTATGAATGTGCCAATTCTGTTCCTTTTTTAAAGTATTTTGCAGTTATACATTTACACATATGTTTTTTTTTTAAAGTATATACATACGCATGTGTCTTTTGGAGACCATCCCTTGAGACCCTGGCTGGTTTCAAACTTACTATGGAACTGAGGATAATCTTGAACTTCTGACCCTTTGGCCTGTATATCCCAAAGCTCACATACGTAGCTTATACAATTCTAAGGATCAAACCCACAGCTATGTTCAAGTCAAGCAAACCCTCTATTACCTGACCTACATCTTCTTTCCTAACATTTAATTTTTTTGATAAAGCTGTCAACATAAAAAAAAAAAAAAATCCTGTTTTTAAATTATGATTTAGAGCTTCTTTTTTTTTTTTTTGATTTTTCGAGACAAGTTTCTCTGTGTAGTCCTGGCTGTCCTGGAACTCACTCTGTAGACCAGGCTGGCCTCCAACTCAGAAATTCGCCTGCCTCTGCCTCACAAGTGCTGGGATTAAAGGCGTGTGCCACCACCACCCGGCTCTAGAGCTACTTTCTTAACATTTATTTTTTTGTTAAAACTGTCAATATTAAAAAAAAATCCTTGGGGCTGGAGAGATGGCTCAGCGGTTAAGAGCACTGACTGTTCTTCCGAAGGTCCTAAGTTCAAATCCCAGCAACCACATGGTGGCTCACAACCATCTGTAATGGGATCTGATGCCCTCTTCTGGGGTGTCTGAAGACCAGCTACAGCGTACTTAGATATAATAATAAATAAATCTTTAAAAAAAAAAAAATCCTTGGGCTGGTAAGATGGCTCAGCAGTTAAGAGGTCCTGAGTTCAATTCCCAGCAACCACATGGTGGCTCACAACAATTTGTAATGGAATCTGATGCCCTATTCTGGTGTGTCTGAAGAGAGCAATGGTGTACTCATATACATAAAATAAATAATTTTTTTTAAAACCCCCCCTTTTTTTTATTTGCTAGCATTTGCAGGAAAAAAAAAAAAAAAACTGGTGGCTACATAGCAAGACCTTATCTCAAACAGTAGCAACAAAAAAGCTGGGTATGATGGTCCATACCAGTAACCCTAGCAATAGGAAGGCTGAAACAGGAGGATAGCTGTGAGTTTCAGAACAGCTGAGGAGGAAGGGAAGGAGGAAAGACAGAGGGAAGAGAAAGAAGAAAAGGAAACTTTTACTATGCAGAGTCCTGCCATCTTCATATTATTAACATCTTTTAATTCCTTTCAGTACTATTTTGTTGTTTTCAGCAAACAAACTCTGAATATATCTGTTAGGTTTATATACAAGTAGACTGGAGTATGCCTCAGTAGTGGAAGACCAAATGTACAAGACCCTAGGTTCAATCCTTAGTACCACCTCAATAGATATTTACTGTGGAAATATTCCTGGGTTCCTGGTAGGTTTTCAATTTTTATTTATTTGAGGGTATATCTGTCTAACAGCTGTCTGTGGGTACCAGCAGAGGTCAGCATCCCCAGGACCTAGAGTTAAAGGTGGGTGTAAGCAACCTGAAGTGGAGACTGGTAACCAAGCACAGCTCCTCTGGAAGAGCAGCAAGTGTTACTGTTCCTAACTGCTGAGCCGACTCCCCAGCCCTTTGCTCTTATCTGTCTGTTTGGTTTTCTTTTCTTTTTTTCTTTTTTGTTTATTTGTTTGTTTTTTTTAATTTTCCTTGTTTTGTTTTTTGAGACAGAGTTTCTCTGTGTAGCCCTAGCTGTCCAGGAACTCACTTTGCAGACCAGGCTGACCTGGAGATCCACCTGCCTTTGCCTCTGCCTCCCTCGATGCTGGAAAGAATTTGTGGACCACCTCAAGCAATATATTTGGTTAGTTATCAAACCTGGGTCATGTCCTTAAACATAAGGGTGCCCTGCCTGACTCTCCCACTTGCTGGTTTTATAAATGTTAACAACACAAAAGTTCTTCAATTTCCACATATACACATGCACATGTTAATTTTTAAGTATACAGGCATTTTTCTTCCTGTTGTTATAATCAGAAAACTTAATTAGCTGGGTGGTGGTGGCACACACCTTTAATCTCGGCACTTGGGAGGCATAGGCAGGCAGATTTCTGAGTTCGAGGCCAGCCTGGTCTACAGAGTGAGTTCCAGAACAGCCAGGGCTACACAGAGAAACCCTGTCTCAAAAAAACCAAAAAAGAAAAAAGAAAAAAAAAAAGAAAACTAATTATTTTGAACTTTCTGACATTTGTCATATGGCCTAGAAAGAATATGTTCTATTTTGGTGAATAATTTGTGTGCCCTTATAAGGAAAATAGGATAGTCACAGATAGATGGGGGATTGGAGTGGGAAGATCAAGTGGGAACAAGGGAAGGGGTTTGGGGGCGAATACAGGGAGAGACAGCTAATATTGAGGGGGTAGTATGATAGCTTAATATAGAAGAAACTTCCTAAAATATATACATATTGAAGGTAATCGCCTCTTATCACCAAACTAGGCTTCCAATACTGAAATTGTGTTACATCTAATTGAGTTGTTGTCCAAGGAATGCCATGGGAATCATTAAACAACCCAGGCTGTTGCCAAGACTATAGGTTGCTTGTCCACAAACTGACAGAAAGGCTCCATTGCTGAAGACAACATCTACAAAACTCATGAAGATGGAGGTGTCCAGCCAGTGCTTACATAGAGCCTTCACCCTACATTCCAGCATCTTTGGTACAGGACCATACTCTGCATGCTCTCAAAAGAGAAACTTAAACACTAAGCCAGCTATAAACTCTTTACTACAATGATGTCCTGCCTGCAAGCTATGCTAGGGCAATTGGTAGCACAAAGTTGTGAGAGTAACCAACAATAACTAGCTTGACCTAAGGCCCGCTCCACAAGATGGAACCCAGACCTGACACTGCTTGGGTGAGTGACCAAGAACCTGAGACTAAGACAGCCCAGGGGCCAAGGGCAAACACCAAATAATCCTAGTCTAAAAAAGGAAAAACAAACAAACAAAAAAAAGCAGTGATAAAGTCAGTCCCACTGACATTCTGCTATACTCATAAATCAGTGCCTAGGTCAGCCATCATCAGAGAAGCTTCCTCCTGCAGCAGGAGGGAACAGACATAGAGACCCAGAGCCAGACATTCCAGAGAATGAACACTCAGCCCTAAATGCAATGTCTATATCAAATCCTGACCCTCCAAGGGCAGTAGTGGCACATGCTTTTATTCCCAGCACTTGGCAGGAATAGGCAGGATGACCTCTGAGTTGGAGGCCAGCATAGTCTACAGAGCAAGTTTCAAGACAGCCAGGACAACACAGAGAATCCCTGTCTCAAAAAGCAAAAAAAAAAGACAAAACAAACACCTCACAAGCTGGGCGGTGGTGATGGTGGTGGTGGCGGTGGTGGCGGTGGTGGCGGCGGCGCGCCTTTAATCACAGTACTTGGGAGGCAGAGGCAGGCGGATTTCTGAGTTCGAGGCCAGCCTGGCTTACAGAGTAAGTTTTAGGACAGCCAGGGCTACACAGAGAAACCCTGTCTCAACCTCCCCACCCCCAAACAAAAGCCTCACAAAAGGAGGCAAAAAGAAAAAAAAATGAAGGGCAGCTAGAGAGATGGCTCAGCGGTTAAGAGCACTGACTACTCTTCTGAAGGTCCGGAGTTCAAATCCCAGCAACCACATGGTGGCTCACAACCATCTGTAATGAGATCTGATGCCCTCTTCTGGGGTTTCTGAAGACAGCTACAGTGTACTTACATATAATAAATAAATAAAATCTTTTTAAAAAAAAATTGTAAGGGCCAGAGGGAAGGAGTACAGCAAGAAAACAAGGCCCTCTGAACCACCATGAGCAAAGCTCATGTGAACTCACAGGGGCTGTGCATGCACAGGGCCACACAGCTCCCACCATATACTTTGCATTTATATGATGGTTTCCTGTTAGGTGTTGTTATGGGATTTCTGAATGTGTGAATGAGTGGGTCTCTGATTCTTTTGCCTTCTCTTGGGCTCTTTTCCTCCTGTTGGTTTGTCTTGTCCAATTGTGATATGATGCCGGGCAGTGGTGGTACACGCCTTTAATCCCAGCACTTGGGAGGCAGAAGCAGGTGGACTTCTGAGTTTGAGGCCAGCCTGGTCTACAGAGTGAGCTCCAGGACAGCCAGGGCTACACAGAGAAATCCTGTCTCGAAAAAAACAAAAAATAAAAAAAATAAAAATAAAACATTTTTGATGTGGTAATTTTTGTTTTATCTTATTTTTTTAAATGAATGAATGAGTGAGTGATTGATTAAAAACCTATCCACTACAGTAAAGTTTAACAACTGGACTGTCATTTATGCATGCTGGGACAGGGAAAATCAGTTTTCAATAATAGAACAACACTAGGTATATCAACCACTCCACTACAGGCCTCATGTTCAGGAGTAGTTGACCAATCTATAAACTGGGCTCTTCCATTTTTTAGCGTGCTTACATTTACATTTGGTTGCAGTTTAGTGGTTTGTTTTTTGTTCTGTTTTGTTTGGGGTGGGAGTGTATTTTGTTTTCTTGGTTTGGGAGATTTTGTTGTTGCACTGGGTTACCAATTGGTTTTTAGAGAAAGAACTGAAACATAAGGTAGGAAGGGAGAGAGGGTCTGGAAGGACTTGGAGGAGGGGAAGAATATAATCAAAATATATTTAAATTTAAAACTGTTCTAAATAATGAAAAAAATATAACAAAGTGAAATGAAATGTCATTAGGTGCTGCATTCTATAAATGCCAACTAGGTCAAACTGACTGACCAAATTGTATTTTCTTGTTTGCTGGTTTTAGCATTCAGTGTGCTGTGTAGGTGTGAGGGTCACCCTGAGCTCCTGCCTGCGCTTCCCTGACACTGGGACTGCAAGCATGCATCACACCTGGCTAGTGCTCACTTCTAGTCCCCACATCTGACTGTGTATTCTAGAACACTTTAGAACATAGGCAGCTTACCATTCTGAATCTGAGCAACTTTTTTTGAGATCTCTCCAATGATCTGTGGAAATAACAGGCAAATTTTCATGATTTTTGAACATATCTGAAAGTACAAGAAACTGGTAATTCACAAGCAACAAAAATGCTATGGATGTGGCAGAGCACACCTTTAACTGTACCATTGGGAAGGCAGAGGCAGGCAGACCTCTGTGGGTTAAAGGCCAGCCTAGTCTACAGAGAAAGTTCCAAGACAGCCAGAGCTACACAGAGAAAACCCTGTCTCAAAGAACTAAAAAAACAGCTTTTAATCCCAGAACTAGGGAGGCAGAGACAGGCAGATTTCTGTGAGTTAGAGGCCAGTGTGGTAGACATAGGGATTAGCCAGGAATACAACAAGAGACCCAGTCTCAGAAGAAGAAGAGGAAGAGGAAGAGGAGGAGGAAGAAGAGGAAGAAGAGGAGGAAGAGGAAGAAGAAGAAGAAGAAGAAGAAGAAGAAGAAGAAGAAGAAGAAGAAGAAGAAGAAGAAGAAGAAGAAGAAGAAGAAGAAGAGGAAAAAAGATGAATTGTGGTTAATAATCATTGATGAGATAAAAAGAAGCAAGCAGAGGCATTTTTTTCTACTGAACATACCTGCCGTCTCCACTTCTCCGCTTTCGGCAACTCAGTACATTCGGAAGCAAGGAAGGGTCTCCGTTCCTAGGGAGAATGAGAGTGATACACATTTCAACTAGACTCTGTACACACTTATATAACATCCACAACCGATTAATTCAGCCTTGAAACCTGAAATATTTAACACTCTAAATACACTTGAAGTCACAGTGCTAGAGGATATTCAATTCCTAACTGTCACTGTACAATCTCTTCTTAGGAAACTATATAATTAAGATATATAATTACTCAAGAAACTGTGTATAGTTAAAATAAATAGTTGCAAATATTTAATCTCTCCAGGCCCGCTCTCTAACTTTTTCTAGTCAATATTAAAGCTGGAATAATAAGGGAAAAGCAGGAGGCAGATAATCACATGCCAACAGAAAAGAGGCAGAGCAGAAGCACAAGTGTGCAAACTCTTCAACAAACACAGGGAAAGAGCTGGGGTTCCAAACCTACATTTGCTCCTGATACTTCCCAGAGAACACTTAACTCACCTTGACTTTTCCCTCTTCCAGCTGAGCTTGACGAAATCTCGCCAGGGCTGTCCTACAGGCACACAAAAGACCCCATTAGATTTCTTACCTCTCAAGTTCCTGGATGGAGTAGATCTGCTCATGAACAAATCTAACATCATTCATGCAAATGGTAATAAATAAACCAGAGTAGTTAAGGATTTTCATGTCCCAAGGTATAGGCCTCCAACATCATTTGTGTTTCTGGGCACTCAAGTACCTACTTTATTTACATTGCATATACAGACTGTGGGGAAATGCTACTTATCAGACTGTGATAAGCAATATATAGAAGTGTTAAAAGATTAGCATTGGCTTGCCCTTCCTATCATTTCCAACCCATCCCCAAGAGGGAAAATTTTTACCCAGTATAAGTTCTGGACAACATTAATGGGAAACAC
>NW_022196903.1:81407165-81423955 GCF_008632895.1 Mastomys coucha
TAACCCACAGAAAGAAGAAACCACTTCTAAAAAGATTGCTACCAAAGGGATCACATACAAATTCTGTGCCAGTTATTAAATCTCAAAATTTTCAGCCCCAAATTAAGTTGATACTCACATGGCTTTTTCTGCATTTCGGGCCTAGAAGGAGACAAGGGAAGAAAACACCAAGTTTAGAATAGCTGTCTTTCTTGTGACTGATTTTAAATCGGATTTTTTAATCCATGTGTGTGCCTGCTTGCCTGTACATGCACTGTATGTAGACGGTGGCCAGAGGGCAGGAAAGAATACCAGTTCCACTGAACTAGAGCATGGGCAATTGCAAGCCATCTGATACGGATGCTGGAAAGCAAACCTGGGTCCTGTGTAGGAACAGTAAGTGCTCTTAACCACGGAGCCAACTCCTCTGGCCCTAGAATATCTTTTATCACTTCCACTGTTTTGGTGGTTGGTTGGTTAGTTGGTTGGTTGGTTGGTTGGTTGGTGATGTAGAAATTTCTGGTTTCTTTGGAGACTCAGTTGTGTCATATAATGTATTTCTGGAAACTGTCTTATGAGAGGATGTTTTTGCTGAAGCAGACACATGGGAGGATGTTTTGCTAAGAACAGACATGAGGTGTTTGTCTGGAGGCAGCCTGGAAAAGGGGCATGTGATGTTTTGTAAGAGCGGATGCTTGAGAGAACATGTGATGTTTGGAAAGGGTATAAATGTAGCCCAACAGACAGTGGACGATGCTGGATGGTATTGGTAGGCCTTACCATTCTTTGTCAGTCATTGTTTGTCATGATTTCATAGACGAAAACACACCAAAAACCTTCTGGTGGTGTTCCAGCAGCTTCTTGCTGCTTCTGCAGATTTGGGCAGATTGCCAGAGCCTTGCAGTTTCTTCTGGATCAACCTGCCATTGCTGATTCATGAATGGTGTTTTTGAGTCCTCACCATTGCTGACTCATAAATGATATTTGCGAATGGATCTAGCTGCCACTGCTTACTTGTGTAAACTAAACTGCTGATATCCTGACAATGCAGATTAGATTTGCAACAAAGAACTATTTCTAAACAGGACCACATCCTTCTTTGCTCTATTAACCTTTCCTTTCCATTACCTCTGATGGATGATGGGCTAGAAGGGACATTAAAACATTTAAGAACCCTTATTAAAAATGGGTCTTAAAAAATCTAAACCTACAGGTTGGTTGGCTTCTGGCTTTTTGAGTCAGAGTACTCTGTGTAACCCTGGCTGTCCTGAAACTTACTCTGTAGACTAGGCTGTCTTTGAATTCAAAGACTGGCCACCTCTGGCTCCTGAGTGCTGGGATTAAAGGCGTGTGCCACTAACATCACCAGGCTATTTTTTTGTTTGTTTGGTTGGTTGGCTGGTTTTTGGTTTTCTCCGTGTAGCCCTGGCTGTCCTGGAACTCACTCTGTAGACCAGGCTGGCCTTGAACTCAGAAATCCACCTCCCTCTGCCTCCCAAGTGCTGGGATTAAAGGCATGCGCTGCCACCCCCCGGCACCAGGCTATTTTTTATTATTTTTTTTTAAATCATACACATGCACAGAATGTACTGTGATCGTATCCATTAACCTCTCCAACTCCTCTCTCACTCCTGATAGGATAACATATGAACCACCACACACCACTCTAGCCAGAAAACAGCACAGTTGTCTGTTTCCTGCCAGTGGTTCTCAGAGGAGAGTGTTAAGACTGGCTTTTGCAAAATGATGTTCATTTGAGTGTTGCCACGCCAATGCTAAGTCAATGGTCCCTAAACATTACACAGGATCGAGAAGAGAACGCATTGTTTTTGGTTTTGTTTTTGTTTTCAGTTGGATTGAGAACTACACAGAAAGAGCATTTGCTAAATTTGGAACTTAGATTTTGCTCCCAGCTCATCCTCTCACCATCACGGAGACATGGTCTCACTAAAACCTAAGTTTCCCTTCATACCAGATACTGTAGCATTTATCTTACAATGCTATGATGACCTATTCAGGTAAACGCATCAAGACAAGCAGAAACAGACACCCAGTTTAGAGAGTCAGTGAGATGAGTTTAATTTAACTTGCCCTTCAGAATCAACTCTGAAAGGAACCTGGCCAGTGGAAGGAGGATATGTGAACACCACAGCAATACAGGACACACCCTCCTTCAGAAGTAGCTGTTTCAAGACCACTGTTTTCTCTGCTGTTTTAGGTTTCTGTTCTCAACAGTCTGTAGCTTCCAAAGCATCCTCTGTAAGCATCCCAGGGCTTCCTTAAATTTTTATGTATCTATTTTATTTAACAGAAGTATGTATTTGTTTGTACCTCTGTATATGTAAATACCACCCCACCCAAAGTGTATTAATGCTTTTTTTTCTACTTAGTATTTATTGTAAAGCACAGATGGCAAGAAGGCCTATATATTTGAAGAAGTGTTCACGTTTTGCATATATATTTGCATGGTTATGCATATATTTATGACTGTTCCTTAAACATATTTTGGTATATGCATATGAATAATGGGCTGGTTTTGTAGATAAGACTATAGAGATTTCAAAGACATCAACAAATCTCGGAAGAACGAAAGCCACTCCATATGCTTTTAAGGAGACTTTTACCTTTAAATTTTTAAAGTATTTTTTGTATGTATATGACTGCTTTGCCTATATGCATGTAAGTGCATCACGTGAGTGTCTAGTGCCACTTCACAAGTGGGTGCTGGATCCCCTAAAACAAGAGTTTTGGATGATTGTAAGCAACCATGTGGGTACTGGGAACCAAACTGAAGTGGTTTTTAACCACTGGGCCATCTCTCGAGGTCCACGGGAACTTTACTTTGAAAACACGACAGTAACCACGTGTCTTTGTACCAACACTGTGTCTGATCTCATATTTCCATATTAAACCTTTCTTGGGTGAATGAAACCGAGGATCATAACCTCTCAACACTTCGGCCTACCCTATTCATTCACTCACGGTGATGTCACACCTGCTTAGAGAATGCTAGATTCTGCCACCGGCTTTAGGCAAGCAAAGGTGTTAAGAACTTTAAAAGTTCCTAACGGTGGAGACTGAGAATACCTGGGCCGGTCCTCCGCCCGTTCAGTCCCAACCCATAATGTGCTTCACCTGGACTGAACCACCGAGACGCAATACAGCTCCCAAACTCAGTTTTCTTGCAATTGCTAACAGCTACGCTAGGCGGGAAAAGAATCCCGGAATAGGCCAGGGAGCCCGAGGCCGCACACTGGTCCGGACCTCCCGTCGCCCGTGGGCCCGATCCTTTCCCCACCGCACTCACCATGGTGCCAGGGAGGGCGCCCTGGCGCCGCGCCGCAACACAACGTGCTTAAGGGCCCGGAACGAGGCAGGCAGGCAGGCAGGAGCGGGAACGGAAAACAGCGGACAGTCTGGCCCTTTTGTCGGAAGAATAAATGGAAAGGACCGGAAGTTAGGGACCGGAAGCGAGCGAGAGAGAACGTGGGAGGGAAGAGAAACGCAATTGCGCTTCGGTGGGCGGCTTCCCGCCGACGCGTGTCCAATGCGTCATCTCGCTCCTAAGTCAGCAAGACTACGCTTGCGCGGCAGGAATGTGTTTGTCATTTGTTGTTTGGTTTCATTCTGGTGCTAACTGCGACCAAAGATTCGCCTACCTCTGTCCTTCCTGATTCTTCTAGGACAGACAGCAGATGACCTTTTTGAAAATGACTCTACCTCTCTGAATGCACTGAGTGTTCACAGCCACTCGGGGCCGAGTGGAGTACTGGCACCTGCCTGGACCTGGGTCGCTGGCATACCTCCAGGTGCAAGCACTGGTTGAGAAGCCAATGGGGCGAACCTGCCTCCCTGGGAGGCTTCTTCACCGCTGCCTCTCAATTGGAGCTGAACAGTGCCTGAGACTATGATCGTCCTCCTTTTAAGAAACATATATAATTATTTTTTTATTAAATGTCACTCTTTCCAAGAAACTGGCAGGATGTGATCGTGAAAGAAACGTTTAAGACAACGAATCAGACCCCTCTCCACACAATCCCAGAAGGCAGAGACCACCATCTTTTAAAATACAGAGTTAAGGCTAAGCTTATTGGCTCAATCTTTCAATCCCAGCATTTTGATGGCAAAACAGGCCAGTTTCTGTGAACTGGAGGACACCGTGGTCTACATAGGGAGTTCCAGACCAGCCAGGGGTGCATAGTGAGACTCTACATCAAAAACTAAAGAGAAGGGCAGCTTTGATCCCAAGACTCAGAAGGCAGGCATATCTTTGAAATTTGAGGTCAGTCTACAAAGTTGCTCCAGGATAGCCAGGGATACACAAAGAAACTACTTGAAAAACAATACAAAAGAGAGAGAGAGAGAGAGAGAGAGAGAGAGAGAGAGAGAGAGAGAGAGAGAGAGAATGAAATACGGAGTAAGGTCCAGAGAAGAAAAAGCTACCTGGAGCAGATGGGGAGCTAAGACAATACATGAGCCACTGAGCAGAGATATGGATTCTGGAAATGGTGGTGAGCTCTCCCAGAGTCAAGACTAGGGAAAGTACCCTTTCCAGGACTGCCAAGACGATCCACAAAAACCCTGTCTCAAAAAACAAAAAACAAAAAACAAAAAAAGGAAAGTACCCATGTTATAGTCCATAAACGAATGTTACTAAAGCCATTATTAGTCCTTTATTAGTTGGCAACTAATGGGCAGGCTCTTGTCCCAAAGCACACTGTACATTATTAAAGTAAAAACCAGGGATATTGCAGTCAGGTATAGGTGAGAGGAACCAAAACGTTTGTTTCCACTATGCATTCAGCAGATGTTTTGGTTGTACATCTCAGCCATCCATGGCCAGCCTACTATATCAGCTTTCCATGCTCCTGGCCACTCTACTGTTAAGACTCAACCATCAGTACTTAAACAAGATCTCAGCAGAAAGCTTGAATTAGTAGTTCAGGATCAAGCAGGTTCAAACAGATACTTAGAATCTCTATGTAAGTAGGCAGCTGGTCACCCAGCTAGAATCTGTGTTCCCACTTCTTGCAAATAGGTAGGGATGTGACCAAATAATTGTCAGTGTTGCCCAAGACTTTTTGCCTTAACTCTCAAATTTCTGCATTGCTAAAGCACCGTGACTTTTCATATTCAGAGATTTGTGGAGTTTTTGGCCTTTTCTGTTCAACTGTCTATAAATTTGAAGCAGGGGGTGGGGTTAAGGGGAAGTCAATGGAATTGAAGTCAGAGATGAACACTGCTCCACTTCCCATGAAATGAAAGGACACTTGGTTAAATGCCTGGCACATTAAAAACAAACCCCTGCCCTCTCCCTTTTTCACCCCTTTTCCTATTCTGAGAGATGACCCTTATCTAGAACCATCAGCTTAGACTGAGAACTGGCAGTAGCATGAGCAGTCCAGAACCCACTGCCAGGCCCAGGCTGATTCTAAAATTAAGGGGAGGAATATTTTTTGTATTTTAACAGTTTTGGCCATTGTCTATTGCCTTAAATATTTTATCCCAAACAACAATGGTCATTCTTCACATGAGGACATGGGGGGGGGGGTGCTAGGTTGTTCTGCTGTTCCCTGTGTAGCTCAGGTTAGCCTCAAGCTAGTTGTCCCTATATCTGGCTTCAAAAGACTTCTTTTTCATCCAGGAGCTCAAGAAGCCCAGGTTGGCTTGGAACTTGCCTTTTAGCTGAAGATGGAGTTCTGAACTCTGATCTAATTCCCAGGTGTTGGGATTGAGTGTGCAGTCACCACACCTTGGATAGCTTTTGGCTTTTAGTTTGACTTTAAAAAAACAAAAACAAACAAAAGTTTTACTATCCATCTTAGGCTGATCTGGAACTCTATTCAACCCCCCAGTGTTGGAACTACAAATGTATTCCACCACACCCAGCTCACAGTTCAAATGAGTAGGGCTATTTACTAGCAAGCCTGATGACCTGAGTTTTGCATGTTGAAATTCAAACGATGGAAGAGAAGTGCTTCCCACAAACTGTACTCTGACCTCCACATTCACACCCATATGCATACAATTAAAAAAAAAAAGAGTAGAACATTTAAGAATCCTCAATGGAACATGGTCTATTTGTTGTCAATTCAATCACTTATTGTGAAAAGCCTTGTTTTGTCATCTCTGCCAGAAGAAAAATGTAGTGTGCTGAATTGGTTGAAAGAACACTTCCAAGTTAAATAGTCCCCTACTCTGACCCATAAGCCAAAATATGCTTTGGCCAATGAATGTCTCCTGCACCTGTCTATGGACTTCAAATACTGGGGTTTTTTTGTTGTTTTGTTTGTTTGGGTTTTTTCCTGTTTTGTTTTTCAAGACAGGGTTTCTCTGTGTAGCCCTGGCTGTCATGGAACTCACTCTGTAGACCAGGCTGGCCTCGAACTCAGAAATCATTCTGCCTCTGCCTCCCAAGTGCTGAGATTAAAAGCGTGCATCACCACTGTCACGCTCAATTACTCTTTCTCTATCCAGAACTTATAGGAAGTGTTGTAGACACTAAAAACATGACTCAGCCCTCCAAGATGCCCACAGGTAACCAGAGGGACAAAACTTACACTGTGATCAGTTCTCAGGAATCAAACTCAAGCTACCCTGTGTCTTTCTCTTTTGAGCCATCTAACCTTTCTCGTTTCCCATCTATTTTCATTTTAAGACAGAGTCTTGCTATGTAGCCCAAGCAAACTTTAAACTTTCCCCCTCAATGCTGGGAGAGGCAGTCAGGCTATGTAGCATATTGGTTTTTTACTTCCAATGTTTTGCCTGCATGTATATACAAAACACCACTATGTGCCTGGTGCGGAGACCAGAAGAGGGCAGCAGATCCTCTGGAACTGTAGTTACAGGTGATTGACATTACTCTTGTTGGAGCAAGTCCTGTTAACTGCTTAAGTCTATCCCTCCACAATTTTCTTTTCTGAAAAAGGGCTTTACTATATTGGCTCTTTGAAATTAAAGACACACACTATCACCCCCTGTGGTTTTTCAAGACTGGATAGCCTCAAACTCTTGAGCTCCACCTGCCTCTGCCTCCCAAGCACTAAAATTAAGGCTGCTGCAGTCTTTCTGGGTGTTTGGAGCCTTTGGAGACCAAAGACAGTCTTGCTATATAGCTTTTGTGGACTCCCATATAAACTTGGTACCTTGAAGCCATGTGACATTCATCTTTGACCTTAGCACTCAGTGGCAGAGGACCTGAGTTAGAAAGCAGCCTGGTCTAGAGGAAAGTCCACAATGGCCAAGGCAACACAGAAAAGCTGTCTCCAAAAGGGAGGGAGGGATGGGCAGGAAAGCATAAATAGATGTAATGTTCTGTTCTATAGCTAACTTAATGTGAAGACTAGGACATGTTAGTTTTGCACCTCCAGCTGACCAGATAAATAGAAAAGCAAAGCACCCAACCTCATGCTCTACAACTGATACATGCTAAAGTCAGCACTTTCTATGAAAAACTTGATTCTCCCACAACAAAACCTAATACTACATGGGTCTCAATTTTGAGCAGTTTTTCATGTATTTCAATATTAACCTACCTACTGGGCTACAGGTATGTCCCAGTGGTAGGGCATAACATGCTGAAGGTACAAGTTTTTTGTTGTTGCTGTTTAAGATTCTCAATTATGCATTTTTTTTCCTCTAGCAATGTCCACCTGCATATAGGGACCATGTCAGAAGAGGGCATCAGAACCTGTAAAACTGGAGATAGCAGATAGTTCTGAGCTTCCATCATGGCCTGCTAGAAACTGTACTCAGTTCCTCTGAAACATGATATGGCTGAGGCATCTCTCCTGTCTAAGGTCCAGTTTTATTTCTCTATTAAGAGCCAATGTCCTTACAATTTTCAGTATTTGTAAAGACCACAAACTACATTCCAGTCAATCGTGTAAAAAATTTACAACCTAATGATGACAGTTCCTTGAGGGACATTATATGTAAAGAAAAAAATTAGCCGGGCGGTGGTGGCACACGCCTTTGATCCCAGCACTTGGGAGGCAGAGGCAGGCGGATTTCTGAGTTCGAGGCCAGCCTGGTCTACAGAGTGAGTTTCAGGACAGCCAGGGCTATACAGAGAAACCCGGTCTTGAAAAACAAAAAGAAAAAAGAAAAAAAGAAAAAAAAAATTAAAGCACCAAAGTTGTTCTCTGACCAAAATGCAAATATCTATAAGTACATAGTAAATTTAATTCATTAAAGGACATTAGGAAACAAAGGACAAGGCACTTTTTTTTTGAGACAGGATTTTTTTCTTCTGTGTAACAGCTCTGGCTATTATAGAAATTATTTTGTAGACCAGGCTGGCCTCTGAGATTGTCTGCTTCTGCCTTGAGTGCTGAGATTAAAGGTGTACACCTGGCTTCAAAGCACCAATTTATAAAGGAGCCCAAAAAGGGAATAAAAAATTGGGTGCGGTAGCTTACGCCTTTAATCCCAGCACCTGGGAGAATAAAGCAGAAAAAAAATTAAAAACCAATAGCTTAAGTGCTGAGGATGTAGCTAGTTTTATTGAGCACATGCATATATGCCAAAGCTGTGTGCGGGTCACAGGGACTCTGTGTAAGACTATCCTTTTTCCACCTTAACATGGGTTCCAAGCTCCGCCTATCAGGCATTATTACCCACCCAGCCTTTGTGCCGGCCCTCTACGATATCGCACAGTGATGTTCTACTTTTACCAACAAATTTACTAGGGCATTTAATATGCTCGGCTGCTTAGACCTACTACTTGCTCAGTAAAAACACCAAGATTCTAAGTGTGGAAATGTTTGTCACAGACATGGCACAGCTGATATACTCCCACATTGACATCAATGTGGCAGACCATCACAAACTGACAAGAACTCTATTTACATGTAAGATTTAAAAAAAAAACCACCCAATGTGAAGAATTACATGGCAGTGAGAGTGGATCAGAACTACTAAATGGGAAACCCGCCATTTTTATTTCAGAGAGCAGTAGTGGGAAGAGTGCTTAGGGTTAACCCTAAACTACATCCTGTTAACTTGCTTTTATTATCTCATCTATAAAGCAAGGGCATAAAACCAGATCAGCCTGGGGTTGGCAGGGCCAAGAAGTCCAATATAATAAAGCTAAATATAAAAAGCTAAAGAAGCCTAAGTCAAGTACCAGACTACTGTGGATGAACTAAGAATTAGGGGCACTGTGACAGCAGGTCAAGAGAACGTTCCTCGTTCATGTGTCAAAATACAACTGTGGACTCAGTTCTTTTTTTCCACTTCTACATGGATTTCAGAACTAAACTCAGGCCACAAAGCTTATGTGGCAATTGCCTTTACCCACTAGACCATTAGACCACAGAAGATCCAGAGAACTCTTCATACCTCAGCAAACTAATAAACATTACGTTCTTCTATCACCAGCTTTTCCTTACTGAAGACATTACTTAGCATAGAAAGAAAAGTCCAAACTGTCATCTTTCAGTCCTCCACATTCCCCTCTTTAATATGGCATTTTGTTCTATATACATTGATGAAAATTTAAAACAAACAAAATGAACTTTAGTCAAAACTCCCCTTCCTCCTCCAGCTTTATTGGAATAGTTTAAAATTACATTTTCTATTTTCTAGGACTTCAGTTGCTTTTTCCATCTGACTTTTAAAAACTGATTACAGCAAATGAAACACAGTTGTCTAAGTGATATAGTATACAAAAATAACATCTTGATTTCTGTGAAAATGCATTTCTCTGCAATTCCTGAATAGCTCCAAATTATGCTAACTCTGAGCATCAGATGTTTACTCTGGGTTTTAGATTTAGTCTTTGAAAAAATGTGTTCTACACCTTTGCCATCACCATCTGTACGCCCAGCATCAACACTGGGATGAAGCTGCTTCTGTAGTAGGCTTTAGCCAGATTCCCTGGCATAGCCTTCAACACATTTGTCTTTTCAGTTTACTCCCAACTCAACTGTATGTTCTATGAGGGCCTGATGCAGATGTTACTTGATGTTATTTAATAGCTACTGAGGTCAGACAATCCAAGGCCGTCATTATGCTAAGAATTAAAGTTATTTATGGAAGCTTAGATGCTTCCAGAATTGGTTTTACCTCCTACATGGGAACACACTCAAACCCAGAAGGGCTTACTGGTCTGACTGAACTCTTCCCATTCATTAATCCCTATTCACCAGTGGCACGGAAAGGGGGTTCTTTAACAAAGCATTATACATAACACCTCTACCAAACTAAACATAAACTTTTTTTTGTAGTTAAATGCAGAAATTCGGTTTTTTTCCACCCCTTTCCTCCTTTTACACTGCAAGTAAAGCTCACTGGCCTGGGAACAGCCTCTATCTGCCAACCTTTGGCCAGTGAAGAGGATTCAGAGAAAATAATACAACCATCAATCAGAAAAGGAGGGGCGACAAAGGAAAATAATTAGGCTGTAGCCTCAATTGTGCATTCCCGTGCAAGATGCCCTGACTCGCCACAGCGATAACAGTTGACTTCACTTGTCTTGCTGCAATTGATGGCTACATGACCAGTTTCACCACACCTACAAAAAAAAAAAAAAAAAAAAAGATTTTACAGTCTTGACATTGCTTCTCAGAACAAACACTACTTTCAAATCAATGGTCAATACAGAAGAAAAAACTTATTAACCCAAATAAGTACGTTTTTCTTTATAAGACTATTCTCTTTTAGGAGACATTGCTGCCCAGGTTGTTTTTAAATTCCTTACAGTACACTCAAGTGTTTCCTTCCTTAAGAGGACTATACACTGCTTTACTTTTGAAAACAGTCTCATGCATAAGCCAATGCTGGCCATAAACATAACCTAGCTCTGTCCTGTGACTATGGGAGTTAATCATTTTACCCAGCTCAGAGTCTACATCTTTGTATTATTTTTTAAAGATTTATTATTATAAATAAGTACACTGTAGCTGTCTTCAGACTACCAGAAGAGGGTGTCAGATTTCATTACGGTTGGTTGTGAGCCACCATGTGGTTTCTGGGATTTGAACTCATGACCTTCAGAAGAGCAGTCAGTGCTCTTACCTGCTAAACCATCTCACCAGCCCCATGTTTGTATTAACTAAGAACAGAGAAGAGTAAAAACTAGGTTCTCAAATACCTTGCCATAAGAGATTAACTAGTTCCAAGTCCAAAACATCAGCAAAAAATGACATTATTTGTAAATTAACCACTAAAGTTTCATTATATGCCCCAACAGCAATTAGTAACTATTCCACACACAAGCCATAGATCATATGTGGGAAGTCAGAGTATAACCGACAGGTTTTTGTTTTCTCCTTTCTTATGGGATACAGGCTTGCACAAGTCCTTTCAAACTCACTGAGCCCTCACTGCCCTAAACTGTACACTTTATCTTGGTTCAGTGGTAGTGTCTCCCTACTGGGTTTGAGATCCTAGGTCCAACACTTAGTACCACAAAAGAAAAAGCAGCCGCAGTCTTTTTTTGCCAGGAATGGTAGCTAAAGCTATTAAAACTGCCTCAAACTGAGGGGCTAACTTGGGCTAAATAGTGAACTTATCTCAAAAAAGGAAAGACAATAACACTCAGTAAGTAAAGTCATCTACTTGCCACTAAGCCTGATGACGATATACCCCTAAGGAAGGAGAAGTCACAAGCTGTCCTCAACAGACACTACCTCCACAACAGTCTTCAAGTTTTTCAGCACCCACTTCATGACTCACCTATAGCACTTCACCTTGGTGCAGTCTTTTTGAATATGTCCAAATTCACCACAAGAATAGCACTTCTGCTCATCCGCGTGGTCACAGTCACGAGCCAGATGGCCTGGCTTGCCACAGTTGTAGCAGCATTGCTCTCGCTCTCTCTTGGGCTCCTTGCAGTCCTTGGCAATGTGGCCACCTCTACCGCAGTTATAGCAGGCTTCAACAATAAGGAAAAGAAGCAGACCAAGACTATAAAACCTTTATAAAGTATGTTTAAGCCACATGCTACAAACCCTCAAAGCTAGAAAACCTTACAAAGCTGTGTGTAGGTACACACTCACCTCTCCCAAGAATATGAAGTGTTAAATACTTACCATCCTCCTGAAGATCACAATCCTTGGCAAGATGACCAGACTCACCACAGCGGTAGCAGATGTCAGGAAGAGACGAGGAAACAAACTGGAACCCTATTTTGAGCAGAAACAAAAAGAATTGGGATAATCAGGCCAGTCTTGGTATTAATGAATGCTGGAGTACTTCAAAATTTTTTATTCGACAAAAATACCTCTATCCGAGGTAAAACCACCTCTGCCGCGGCTTCTCATTCCACGACCCCGACCTCCACCAGTAGGGCATTCCCTGGCCCAGTGGCCAGATCGTCCACACTTGAAGCATTCGTTGCTGCTCATAGCTGCAGTTAGAGCTTTGGAATATCAAAAAAATATCATTAAGTACTTAGAATTCATACTGGTTAGAAAGATACCTACCTATTTATTTGTGCTTCATACAACTACCATATGGAAATGAAAAACTCAAACTATATCTTATCTTACAACTTCTAAATAAGGCATACATGCCTGTGTTAATAATCTCAGTAATCTCTCAATATTCCTGGTCCTGCTTAGTGTGTGTATGTGTGCACGTGCCATGTGTACCTACTGCCCAAAGAAACTTAATAATAGAAAAATAGCTTACTTTTACCCAGAAATACTAACTTAAAATTTCAAGCCAAGAGCAGTGGCAGAGAACCCTGAGTTCTAGGCCAACTTGGCCTTTGGTCTACAGATAATCACTTTCTCAAAAACTTGAAACCAAAAGTAAACCCAGGGCCAGTGAGCTCAGAAATCTGTCTTAAGATACTATGGATGCAAATTGCCTTTTTCCTTCGGCCAGGCAACTCAAAGTACTCCTTATACACAACTGATGCATTTAGTTAGGTCTTTTAGATTTTAGCCATTCCCCATAGAAACTTAAAATATGGCTGAGAACTATAACTTTTACAACCTGTGACTATCAGATTCTTCTGAACGCCCTCACTTGTCACACCCTTCCCAATTTTTAAGAGCCATCTCAATGCCAAGTCTATTAAAAAATAACTGAACACATCTCCCAGACTCAAATTCACATTAAAACCCAGGGTACTTGTTAACAGCTATCAAATCACACTAACAATTCTTTTAATCAGACTCCTGGAAGAGACTGAGCTCACCTTTGAATCACTGCAGCATACCATAGTGATCCTTTAGTAGTAGTTATATGCCATGGTTTTTGCAGAGATGGGGAGTCCTTAAGTCCTTTCTGCTCTGTACAATTTGTATATCTTTTATAGACCCAATTCAATCTAATTAAATACTAACAGTAAAGCACTAAATATGTTTGGTATCCCAAGTTACTCTATCACTAACATACCACATTATGTTTAAGTATTCACTAAGGGTACACTCAGGCAAACTCAATATGACTTCTCAAATCACAGGTTTGATCCTGTGCACACAGATTTTTAGGAGCAAAGGCTTTTGCTTCCAGTAGGGATTAAGGCTCACTCTCTAAGAACATTTCTAATGAAAAATAATAAGCAAGTCAAACAAACAAAAAACCCTCCAGGCTGAAGGAGATTGCTCAACAGTTTACAAGCACTTGCTGCTTGTAGAAGGACTAGAATTCTCTTCCCAACATTGGCATGGCTCCAGTTCCAGGGCACTGGACACCTTCTTCTGGCCTCTACTAGCACCAGCTACACATATGACACACACACACAAACATGCAGACAAAAAGAGCCATACAAAATAAAAGTGGTGCTAGTATAAAGAGCAAATCAAGAAAGTTTTAAGTGGAGGGGAAAAAAAGTATTATCTTAAAAAAAAAAAATCCAAGAATAGTTGAGATTTTCCACCAGAGATAACTAAAAATGAGCCAGCAGCCATGTCTCCATCTTACTGTAATTTGTCACACAAGCTCAGACCTCTGTAGAATTACTATCATGAAGTGCTACATAAAATGCCAATATGAAATAACAAATATGGGCTAGAACTGTAGTTTAGTATAGCGTTGACCTAGCATTCTTGAAGCCCTAGGTTCCATCTCCAGGACTACACACACACACACACACACACACACACACACAAACACAAACACACAATAGTAAAACCTTAAAAGAAAGAAAATGTAAAAAGCACCATTATCAGGCATAGTGGCAGTGTATGCCTAATATTCCAACATAAGGAGAGGCTGAGGCAGGATATTCAATTGTTTAGACCAATCTAACAGTAACAGGGTGGTGAGACAAGATCTCAACAAAAATCAACTCCAAATCCAGAATACTCCTTTTCACTGCTATTAGACAACAGATGTGTGCTCTTTCTTGCTAGTATCTTAGCAGTATAAAAAGATACTAGAATCACAGTTAAATTCAGGTTAGCTAGTTAACTTGGCTACCCATTTGTTATGTCACCTCAAAGACACAACACATGGCTCTCACCAACTATGGTGAGTGTTAAGCTAACTTTACTATTTCATCTGGCTTTCTTAACAGTGGTTTACATTCATTTATTATGCTCTAGACCCTTAAGTTATTTTTCCTAAGCAAGGGGTTATCCTTCCCTTATCATAGTTATTATACTGAGACCACAGAGCAGTTCTTGCCCTCTGAACACACTTCTATGCTCCAGTAAATTGGCTTGGCACAATACCACACTGTTGTTGTAACAAACTAGACGTAATAAAACACAAAATACACCGGGTAGTGGTGGCACACGCCTTTAATCCCAGCACTTGGGAGGCAGAGAGGCTGATTTCTGAGTTCAAGGCCAGACTGGTCTATAGAGTGAGTTCCAGGGCAGTCAGGGCTATACAGAGAAACCCTGTCTCGAAAAACAAAAAATAAAATAAATAAATAAATAAATAAATAAATAAATGCAAGATACAATGTTACCTGATTCTGGAAGTTATCAACTGGGTGAAACTGTTTTACCCTACAATTCACTACCTGACCTTGTTTAATTACACCATATCTGCCTGCCCTGACTACCTGAGCAAAGGCTTAATATCTGACTATCTACTGTGCCAGCCATAATTACATAATCTACTACCTTATACACTCTTTAAGTTATGTGTCCTTACTCCCTTTTAATAAGAACTAGGTGGCTGGGCTTGGTGGCACATTCGTTCAATCCCAGCACTAGGAAGGCAGAAGCAGGCAGATCTCTGAATTCAAGGCCAACCTGATCTACAGAGTGAGTTCCTAAGGGCTACAAAGAGAATCCTGTCTCAAAAAAAAAATAAATAAATAAATAAATAATAATAATAATAATAATAATAGAACACGTCTGAGAACAAGTGACTTAACCTTCTAAAGCCATAAAGGTAGAAACTAGTATTAACAAGATGTCAACAGTTTGCCTCTAAATCCTCTAAGGCTAGCATAGTGAGAAAATACTTACACATACATACATGCTGCGTCATATGTAATTTAAAACTCAATGCAGAAAGTATCTACTCTTTTAGATAAACCAAATAAAAACTACAATAGGTGAGACACTGGAGACATTTTAAATTTATTCACAAATCTTTTTTGTTGCTTTTTTGGTTTGTTTTTTTTTTTTTTGGTTTTTCGAGACAGGGTTTCTCTGTGTAGCCCTGGCTGTCCTCAAACTCAGAAATCTTCCTGCCTCTGCCCCCCAAATGCATTAAAGGCGTGCACCACCACTGCCTGGCATCTTTTGTCTTAACCTTCTGAGTGTTAACACACACAAACACTAACAACAGCTTAATCTCAATAGCTAAATACCCTCATTAGTAATTATGGAGCCAACCCCAGATTACTGCAGCACTCTCATATTTCTACCTCCCCCACCCCTTTTTGGAATAAGGTCATTATGTGCAGCCTCTATTGGCCTGGAATTTATTAGATATAGGAGGCAGTCCTCAAATTTAAGATATGGGCCTCTATTCTGGTATTAAATGTGTCACTATTCCTGGATTTTCCTGCCCCTTTAAAACAATTTTATTCTGTAGCCTAGGCAGGTTTCAAACTTATTTGCAATCCTGTCCATCTTACCCAAGTACTGGGATAATATAAGCCTTTATTAACACACCTGGCTTGTATTCATGATGTACAAAAAGCCTTCCTATTTGCATGAGGCCATAAGTTCACTTTATTATACCCAAGTATTTAACAGCCTGAAATTAAGACAGTGCCACAACAAGAGCCCTATTAAATGAGGCAGTGTGGAAAAGAGCATTCTCCACATAGCTGGCCAGGATACCTTGGTGTTAGTGTTCTGGCTCTCTCTCCACTTACTGTCAGGAGGCTAGGAGAGGAAGGCAAAATCTCTCTGGAAATGTAGTTACCTAAGGGAGTCATCACTCCAGCAGTGACTTATTTACTATATTGTTTTTAGGTCTAAAAGGTAAAAAGAGTTAATACTTGCAGTTGTTCAACTGCCAGAATAAGCCCTTGGTCTTCAGCAGACTTGGCTTAAACATTTTACAAACTGCACATCTCTAATAAATTACCTCTTGCTATTAATACAAAGATAAATAGTTCAAGTACAATGATTTCCTAATGTGAAGTAGGAGGTAAAATACACAGATATAGTTCTGTTGGGTTTTAAAAACTTGTTACCAGGAGTTGCAATTTGAGGGAAAAATTAAGCCCTTAATTCAGACCTTGGGATTCCAATAAATTATTCCTTTTATAGTCCAGCAGCATACAGAGTTCCTTGTAAACAAGAAACAAGCTTAACAAGCTTTAAAAGAAAAAAAAGTACCTAGGACTATGGGGTTTACAATGAGAAGCTTGAATTTTAACCAACATAATTTTCAGTTTTTCAGAGTTAAATAGCACAGTTTTTTTTTTTTTAAGACAGGGT
>NW_022196903.1:81424197-81433861 GCF_008632895.1 Mastomys coucha
AAAAAAAAAAAAAAAAAAAAAGACAGGGTTTCTCTGTATAGCCCCTGGCTGTCCTGGAACTCACTCTGTAAACCAGGCTGGCCTCAAATATGTATCTTTTTAAAACTTTCAAAATCTTACATTTAATATATAATAGGAGTAAATAGCTAACAAACTTGCAAATTTAAATCCAAAGATTAACTCATTGGCATAAGTCTCTCCAAAACTGGGTCAAGCAAGAGGAAATGGTAATTTTTATCACATAAAACTTGGTTTGGGGTTAAAATGGGGATATAACTTAATTCCTTTTTACTTTAATGCAGATAAATTAAGTGTCGTGGTCTATCTTGTCTATTTTGTGTCTTCAAGAATATTGCAAAAACCTAATCAGCCGATTGCTGTGCAATGTCTCCTTTTCCAAGACCCCCACCCCCACCCCTGATGTAGTCACTTCCTCTCAAAGTGCCTGGTGGCCTAGGCCATGTGCTTGACATGTGGCAACAAGCAGAAAGCTCTACCTATAAAATCAACACCCAAACCCAAGTGAGAGCGATTAAACCGTTCTAAAACAGGTTTTCACGCTAACGAAAAACCTAGATTGATCTTTGCCAACTCTTACTTCCGAGGCTTGCTTGTAATCTATATCCGTTTAATCCGAGAAAATATTGGCAAAGGCTTCTCTGCCGCCCTGATGGCCTTAAAGGCCTGACAACCTACGAGTCCTTTCCACCACGCTCCCGCTCCATTTAAAAAAAAAAAAAAAAGGTGGGGGGGGTTGAAAGACCTAAGATTTGAATCTCATCCACTCGGGGAAAAAAAGGTGGCTTCTTTTGAGGAGTGATGTCGAGTAAGCTGCTTAAAAACGCAAACTACGAGAAATCCGGAGTTTGAATAAAGGTCGACAGTACGGAGAGCCGAATCCACACTCCTGAGCCTTACAGCGGCGTGCGCGGGCTTCGTCACGGGCCCGATCCTGAGGCCCCGCAGCCGCTGGCACATGGCCCGCCAGGCCTGCAGCCGGCGCTCCGTCTGGGGACCTCCGCCTCGAGCAGGCGCTATCCCACGCCACACCGCCCCGTTCCAGGAGTTCCCGCCACGCTGGCCCTCGGCGCTAGGCCCGCGCGCGACCCTCCTCGCCTTGGCCCCAAGGGCGCCGGGCCTGGTCGCCGCACGGATGAGGCCTGCGTGGCCGTGGGGGAGACCCCGTGCACCGGCCCTAGGGCCTGCGCCGCAGGACGGCCAGGCCGCCCGCCAGCCCGCCCGAGTGCGGCGGGCCAGAACCTGGGGCCGAGGCGGCAGTCGGGCCGAGCTCCGCGCCTGACGCAGCAAGGCGCAGGCCAAGGTGCGGCCGCCATCGCGCCTCGCAGTTCCGGCCCTCCCGTCCGTCTCGGCCGCACCAACCCGACGACCGCCACTGCGCAGGCTACACCCTCGCCTCTCACCTTCGGCGTCTGAGCTGCTCACAGCGGAGGAGACTCGGACGTAGGACCACGAAGAAGACTCGCAAAGCAGCGGCTGTTTATTTTCAGGGTCCTTGCCTGCGCCACACGCGGGTCTGCACACGGCCCCACACACGCCGCTGCGCACGGCTCTCCTCCGCCTCGCCCACGGGTCCAATCAGCGCAGGAAGCTGGGCCAGCCAATCAGAATCGCCCGCTGGGAGCGCGGCCTCGCGCGAGGGCGGCAGGGGCGGGGCGGGCGGCTCCACGCCCAGCCTCTTCCATCCTGCCGGGCTCGCGGCCTTCCCGCCCGTAGCTGGGTTCCCTGCTTCCAAGGGGGGCGGGGGGGGTCCGCTGCTTTCCTTCAGGTACTTCGTCTCCCGAGCCTTTACTGGCCTTACTCCGACTCCGAGTGATGGTTCTCGATAGCTGTAGCCTACGGGACTGGCCGGGGCAGCGGTCGCGGCTTGCAGGAGCCAACCTCCGCCTGCTCGCCCCCCACTCCCCACCCTGTGGGGCTCAGAAGCAGGCCTGGTTTCCAGAAGACACACACACTTAAGTTTGGGGGAAGGTCGTAGTGGCCTGATCATAGAAGCGGCTGTGGCTACCATTACGGTCTCTATGAGATGCGTTTGTGTTTCCTGGGTATCAACCGACAACGCGCTGCTAGTGCCCCTGGCTTGCAATAGCCCCAAATGAAAATACGTAATGAGGTTGAAGATGGTGACAGGTGATTTGTATCACAACACTTCTTGTGACCCTTAATGAATGACATCCCTAGGATTTATGGATGAGAGAGGAGGCCAGCAAAGTCATTGCCAGGGCTGCCCCATTCAGGAGTGACCGACCGTCTGTTTGCATTTCATGGTGTCTCCAAAAGAGGTTCTGTGTGTCGTCGTAGGTCCTCAAAGCAGGCTTTCGTGTAAATTTTTCCTGTAAGTCCTAGGTTTGATCCCCACATCCCCCCAAAAAATTTCTATATAAACTAAAACATTCTAGAACTCTGTCCCGTTTTAATTAATTTTTACTACAAACATGAAAAATCGGAAAGTCTCAAGTCTCTTGGGTTCTAAAGAGTACTAGAATTTGTCTAAATTTTAGTTTCTGCTAGTGACTTACTCCTTAAACTTCAACGTGGGCCTGCAGAAAGAACTTAGAAGTTAAGAGCACTTGCAGCCAGGCATAGTGGTGCACTTGGAAAGTAAAGGCAGTCAGGTCTCTTGTCAGTCCAAGTTCATCCTAATCTACATAGCAAGTCCCAGGTCAGCCATGGCTACATAGTAAGACCTTTGGGCTGTAGAAAGAGCTTAGTAGAGCTTTAGTCTCACACAAGACTCTGGATTCCATTTCGACCAAAGAACAAAATGTTCAACCATAGTGAGACCCAGTCTCAAAACAAACAAACAACCCACCACCAACAACAACAACAGCACATGCTGCTATTGATGAGAACCAGAATTCAGTTTCCAGCACCTACTCCTGACAACTACCTATAATCCCGGCTCCAGAGGATCTAATGTCCTCTAACTTTGGAGTGCACATAAATACGCTCAGCCACGTACACATAAATCTTTGTTGTTCTTGTTGTTTGAGTCAGTCTCTTACATAGTCCTGGGCATCCTGGAACTCGCTACTTACTCATAGACCAGATTGATCTCGAATTCCCAGAAATCCACCTGTCTCTGCCTCCAGAGTTCTGAGATTGTAAGCATGCCACCATGCCCAGCTTCATTTTTTAAAAAAACTGAATGTAGAAATCTATGAGGAAATTGAAAGGCAGGGGATACGGCTCAACGGTAGAGTGCTTGGCAAGTGTGAGGTCCTGGTTTCCAATACCCAGTACCAAAACAAACAAACAAAAACCCCTAAGGGTCTGGAGAGATGGCTCAGCTAGAAAGAGCACTGGCTGCTTCCAGAGGACCTAGATTCAACTGCCAGCTTCCGAACGGGCTTTTGTACCCATTTGTAACTCCAGTTCTGGGAGATCCAGAACCTTTTTGCCTCCACAGGCACTGCAACCACGTGCCACACAGACATGCATGCAAGCAAAGCATCCATGCACATAAAATAAAAATAAACCTAAAAAGTTAGAAGGTGAAACCAGGAGGGACCCTCCTTGCCAGCAGCAGTCCCCTGTTGGTGATTCTGGAGACACGATCCACTGCTTTCCCTAGCATGTCACCTCCGTGGTTCCTTCCGATTCCAAGGCTATGACCGATTGAGAGACTGAGAGACGTGAAACCTAGGTTTAAATCACAATTACTCATCAACACAAAGCATTTAGCAGCTTGTGTTTAACTCAGTGTTAATGCACAACAATTGTCAAAATGTGAATGCATCTTAAGAATGCATGCTATTTTTAAACCTTTAAACAAAAAGGAGAAAGCATAAAAGGTTTTCATAGCACAAAAAAGATCACACCTCCAATCATGTTGAATAAATCCTCACCAATTGATTAAGCTATAACATCAGACTTACCAGTAGTAAAATGGTAGATTTTATTTCAATTGTTTCTTAATGGGAATTTTATACAGATTTATAGAAATATAGATTCCCTCCGCCTGCTCTGATTAATTGTCATAGTATAGTATCTTTTTCTTTTCTATCTTTCTGTCTTGTTTGTTTGTTTGAGACTGGGTCTCCAAACACAGGATGGCTTCAAACTCCATATATAGCTGAAGACAACCTTGAACTCTTGATCCCCTGCCTTCATTGCCCAAGTGTTGGGGTTATAGGCACACACCAACGTATCCAGCCTTGCGGATAAAGCAACTGCAGACAAGCAGTAGCATCTTAAATTCTAGCAGTGGGTATATATAAGGCAAGGCTATCTACAAAGTCCATGCTGCTCCGGGACACGAGAAACCTAAACTGTTTTTTGCTCTTGAGACAGGATCTTACTACATAGTCTTGCCTGGCCTCAAACTCACATATATCTGCCTGCCTTTACCTCTTTTTCCTGGAATTAAATTTACATAACATCATACCAGGATAAATTAATAATTTTATGACTTGTTTCTAATTTACCATTTTAAGTACAATCACACATAAAATGTTTGATCTTACTTTCAGGCTCAGGGATGAAATGTTTTATATTAAAAATTGCTGCCAGGTGGTGGTGGAGCACGCCTTTGATCCCAGCACTTGGGAGACAGAGGCAGGCAGATTTCTGAGTTCGAGGCCAGTCTGGTCTACAGAGTGAGTTCCAGGACAGCCAGGGCTATACAGAAAAACCCTGTCTGGAAAAAAACAAAACAAAAAAAAAAAATGGCTTTGAAGCTGGGTGTGGTGGTGTGACAACTGATGATTCTTCACTTGGCATCCAACATTCTCTAATTATGACTATCCATGAAACCAGAGTGGCCATGAGGCATTATGATAGTTGGCAAGGAGAACTATAATGGAAATTAACTTGTATTTCCTGAATATGACCACCCATTTCACTAGAAATATTTAAAAATAAGGAAGAAAAAAGCCAGCTTTACCAAAAGCTAAGCTGTGGGTCACTAAGATAGTTCAACAAGTAATAGTGTTTGATGCCAGGGTTGACAGTCTGAACTTGATCTCTGAACCCACATTTTAGAAGGAAAGAATGGATGCTCCCCCACCCCAACTTGTCCTCTGACCTCTACACATGTGTGATAGCACATTTCCAAACATATACAAGCATATACGTACAAAAATATATAAAGTATAATTTTGTAAAAGATTTATTTATTTATTATACATAAGTACATTGTAGCTGTCAACAGACACCCAGAAGAGGACATCAGATCTCATTATGGATGATTGTGAGCCACCATGTGGTTGCTTGGATTTAAACTCAGGACCTTTGGAAGAGCAGTCAGTGCTCTTAAACGCTGAGCCATCTCTCCAGCCCTAAAGTGTAATTTTTTAAGTTAAGCTGTCAATAGTCCTGAAGAAATGGACTCCTATTGCAGTCTGTGTTTGGAATGTGTTTTACCCCTCCCCATCCCTGTTCAGGGCTAGTCGTTTTGCCTAGTGTCACATGGGTTACAAAGGTACTCAGTTATCCTCTAGACCTTGCTCTTGAAGAACATGCTGGTTAGCAAGGGCCATAAGAACAGACTGAGTGTTGGAGAGAGGACCAGCTAAAGCGCTATGACTCAGCAGGATTCAGTCCTTAAAACAGGTCACAGTTGAGCAGCCACACTTGCCAACTCTCCATTTCCGACTCAGTGCCCAGCTGCATAGCACATGCCTTGGATTCTGCTGTCAAAGTGAGATGATACATAGGTCTTTTCCTTTATGTTTTCTCTGCCAGCCAGGAAACTGCTGTGACTTTACTTGGAAAGTATGTGGCTAAGGAAGAGGGGAACAGACTGATGTTTCCACCCCATGTATGCCTCAGAAAGGCAGGGACTAGACTAAATCCTGGAAATCAGACTGGGTGTGGTAGAGTACACCTGTAATCCTGGCATTCAAGACCAAGATCGGAAGACTTCGAGCAATTCAAGTACAACTGACCTACAGAGTGAGTCCCAATTAGGTCTAAAATGTGAGATGCTGTCTCAAAAACAAAACACCAGGCAAGAAGAAGGCTTGGTGATTAAGAGCAGGCACTTGCAGAGGACAAAGGTCCCATTCCCAAATCACGACTACTTGTGACTCCAGCATGGGGATCCCAGACCCTTCCTCTTAGTGCACACTCACATGTACATGTTCCCACAAAGTTTCTCTCTCTCTCCTCTCTCTCTCTCTCTCTCTCTCTCTCTCTCTCTCTCTCTCTCTCTCTCTCTCTCCCTCTCTCTCTCTCTCCCTCTCTCTCTCCTCTCTCTCTCTTTCTCTCCTCTCTCTCTCTTTCTCTCCTCTCTCTCTCTCTCTCTCACACACACACAAAATTACATTTAGATTTTTTTTTAAATCTCAAAGAAAAACTAAACAAAAAAAGTAATCAACAATAGGCAAGATGACTAAGCATTAAAACTATGAATATAAAGCTTTCATAGCAATGTCCAGCATGAAGCTAGTAGGATCATTTTGTCATCTGTGACTACCTATTGAATGCTGATTCTAGGTTGTTTTGCTGTATTTGTTGGTTTGTTTGCCTGGCCTGGAATTCACTATGTAAACCAGTCTGACCTTGAACCGCAGAGAGATCTGTCTCTTTCTCCATAGGTACAGGCAAAGGTGGACCCGGGCAGGCCTTGAACCCATTCTCCTCCCACCTCCATCTCTTCAGTATCACCCATCAGCATGTGCCTTCATCACCAGCTGTTTTGGGGTCTTTATTTATGTTGTTTTTGATTCAGGATCTTACTATGTAGCCCTGGCTAGCCTGAAATGTACCAGGACCAGAACCTGCCCCTGCCTCCCAAGTGCAAACAACCCCATGTGGTGTTTTTGTTTTGAGACAAGATTTCCTACAGCCCAGGGTGGGCTCAAAGTTGCTACAGAGCCCAAATGACCTTGAACTCCTGATTCTCCAACCTCTACCTCCCTGGGTGCTAGGATCACAGATAGGCATCACTTTGCCCAGCTATGCCAGGCATTTTTTTTTTTTTTTGGTTTTTTTTCTAGACAGGGTTTCTCTGTGTTACCTTGGCTGTCCTAGAACTCACTCTGTAGACCAGGCTGGCCTCGAACTCAGAAATCCACCTGACTCTGCCTCCCAAGTGCTGGTATTAAAGGCATGTGCCACCACCGTCCGGCTTATGATTTTCATGAGTTTTCATAAAACTTTTGTACATTCTCATTATCCCCAGAAGGTTTAGAGATCTAAAATAATCTGCCCAAGGTCAAAATATGAGGAACATGCTTCCAACATAGCCTGCGTTTTTATCCATTGGACAATCTGCTCAGCTCCCTTCCTAAAAAATGTGTCCTTACAAATGTTATATAAGCCAGGAATTATGACTATAAAGGTTTCATAGCAACGTCTGGCAAGAAGCTTATGAGGCAGAGGCAGGAAGATCTCTGTCAGTTCAAAGCCAGCCTTGTCTACAGAGTGAGTTCTAGGATAGCCAGTACTATACAGAGAGACATTATCCTCTAAAAGAAGAAGGAAGAGGAGGAGGAGGAAGAGGAGGAAGAAAAAGAGAAAGAAAAAAGTTATGTAAATAGAGTCATACAAGTAACCATTAGAGATTATCTTTTTTCACCCATAATAATTGTCTGTAGATCCATTCCAAATCACTGTAAATCAATAATCCATTCTTTTTATTGCCAATATCCCCCAGTTGGCCAGACCACATGTATTTAACTACTGGTCACTGAAGGACCTACTTCCAGTTTCTGGCTACTATGATAGATGGTGCTGCAAAAAGAAAGTAAATCAATTGCTACAAACATTTATGCAATGCTCTTCTATGAATGTAAATTTTCATCTTGCCTCTCACTTTCCAATTAGCATTTCTAGGAGATTACTAGGGAAGCTAATCATTTCTTCTAAAGTTGTAGTCTTCAAGTGTCTTCTTTCCAGAAGAACCTATTTTGCACATTTTTTCTATTGACTTGGTCTCTTTCTGGTTAGTTTGAGTCTTGTTAGCATTCCTTTCTCTCTTTCTCTCATTCTTTCTTTCTAGTTGGCTTCATTTTGCGGTATGTGTACATATGTCTGTGTGAATGATATGGTCGTCGGTACCATGACACGTGTAGAGGTTCAGAGGACAACCTTGGGTCTTAGTCTTTGCTTTCCACTATGGCGTTTTGAGACAGGGTCTTGTAGTAGGAATTATATATTTTATCTAGCCTATATATAAGACACACAATCCTGGTATTTATTTACAAGTTATAAACCTAGATTGGGCAGATTTTGAGCTATTCTAACTTACCTCCCAGCCATATGTTCCTTGTTACCTGCTGTTTCTCTTGGCCATATGCTCATGGTCCATCTCTTATCATGGCTGCCTCCTTTTGTCTTCACTTCTTCCCTCCTCCTCTCTTTGCCTTCTGTCTTCTTCTCTGGTCTCTATGGAGAACCACACACACACACACACACACACACACACACACAATTCTCAAGTCCAACCTGTCTCTCTCTACTACCCAATCACAGGCTTTTTCCTTTTATTGACCAGTTAACTTGGGGAGTGAGAGTTGCACAACAAAAGCAGGTGAACTTGAAAGTTCACTTGTCTTGGGGCAACCAGATCTTGGAGTACAGAATTTAGGATTTGAATATATAACAGCACCAGATCAACCCTAACAGGGTCTCTTGTTGCTCACTGCTTCATAGGCCAGGTTAACTTGCATCCTGTATCCTTGTACAGCATCCTAGGCTTACAAATGTTTACGTTACTGCTATGTTTTTCCCTGGATTCTAGAGATTTGAATGGCTTGGCAAGTGCTCTACCCACTGAGCCATCTCCCTAGCCATCAATAATTGTTCTTATGTGAAAGGACTGAAGAGGTCCACACAATCCTCCATAGGGCAGATCTTCCTGGCTTCCCATCACACTTCTACCTGCTTGAGGGCAGATGCCAACAGCCCATAGATTTTTGTCTCAGTAAACCTTTTGCTTCTTTTGAAGCATTTAGATGCATTTATTTCAAGCCAAACCCAGCCCATGCTTTCCAGCATTTTGTCCAGCTCTGGGAAGCTGCTGACATCATGGTCTTCCTTCCTTCCCTGGTGCTCCCATTTCCCCAGCTCTGCAGCTAGAATTTAGAATCCTGACTCATCCTTCAGCAACCACAGAGAATGCTGATTATTCCAGTCCAGTCAGTGCTCACAAAGTGACTTTGAAAAAGAGAAAGAGCTCTGGAGGAGCCAAAGCCAGTGTGCTTTTAAGTATCAGACAGCCTCTTCTTAGTCCTCTGTTCAGCAGCCACTGCTTTCTCCTCGGCAGAAACAGGAGCCATGTTCCAGCAGACCTGGCCAGAAAGCTGGGGACCTTCCCAGCTGGCATAACCAATTCTGTCTTCCTGAAGCCATAACAATGCAAGTGACCACCTACCCCACCTTGATCTGCACTACCCTACTCTTGAGCCAGCTTGGCTATCACACAGGTTTTAGGATAAGAACCCAGCAGCTCACACTTCAGCCAGTGATCTTTGAGACATTCCTCAAAGCTGAAGAGATGGTGTACTCCTTTGATCTTAGCACTCAGGAATCTGAGGCAGGAGGATCACAAGTTCTGGACCTGTTTAAGCTACATGAAATTTGTAAAATGATATTCATTTATCAATTGCCTTAACATTTTTCTTTTTTCTTTCTTTCTTTTTTTTGGTTTTTCAAGACAGGGTTTCACTGTGTAGCCCTGGCTGTCCTGGAACTCACTCTG
>NW_022196903.1:81434316-81455237 GCF_008632895.1 Mastomys coucha
ATCTGACCTTAAACCATATCTGAGAGGACCAGATGGTCCATTACTTAGTGTCTGCCAGGCACGTCTTTACAGGCCTGGGCCTTGGACACGTCCTCGTTTGCCTAATGTTTTCCTCTATGTTTATAGTTTTATGTCTTCTTGACCTGCCAGCTATTATGATATCTAACAACTTGTTTGCTCTTTCCCAGGCCTATGTGGCCAGTTTGTGATGAATTCTTAGGCCCATAACTTTTCTTCCTAGTCAGCACAGGTTTAAAGCTTTAATTTCTCCTTACAAGTACACTGTAGCTGTCTTCAGACCACCAGAAGAGGGCGTCAGATCTCATTACGGGTGGTTGTAAGCCACCATGTGGTTGCTAGGATTTGAACTTACGACCTTTGGAAAGGCAGTCGGTGCTCTTACCCACTGAGACACCTCGCCAGCCCCATTTTTCTTTCTAAAATTTTTAAAAATGTGTATTGTGTTTGGGGTGGGGCATACACTCGCCATGGTGAGAATGTGTGAAGCCACCAAACTTGTGGGGTTGATTCTTTTCTTCCATCATCTAGGATTCAGGATTGAACTCAGTTTGTCAGGGTTGTCCCCAAGCACTTCTAACTCCTATACCATTCCCTACTCTTCATTTAAACTAAAAAGAAATTTAGCTTTATTTCATTTTTATGTGTATGAATGTTTTGTCTGAATATATATATATATATTCATATATATTCATATATATATATATATGCACCATGTGCATGACTGGTCCCCTCAGAGGTCAGAAGAGGGCATCAGATCCCATGGAACTAGAATGACAAACGGTTGTGAGCCACAACCCAGGTCCCCTGCAAGAGCAACAAGTGCTCCTAACCACAGCCCCTCATTTTAAAAATTGTATTACTTTATTCACTTATTTCATGGAGATGGGGCACTGTTGTAAACTTGGCTCAACCCAGAGAACACAGATTGACAATAGATCCTTGCAATAACATGAGGTTTATTGATCCACGTATGTGGGGTTGCCCACCCTCATGGGGGGTCAACCCCAAACACAGAAAGCATACATCTTTTATACTTTACAGAGGGCAGATTACAAGGCTAGCTGGCTTACTCTGGTTGGTGGAACACAGGACAAAGGATCTCATCAGGCATTGGTTGGCTTGCTCAGGGGGCTGTTCTTGGCTTAGTCAGCCAACTTCCCTATCCAGCTCTGCATCTGTCCTTGAAAAGTCTCTGGGAAGGGGCTGAGTAACTAGGTGGCAGGGGGGAATTGTCATCAGCAAGGTCAGGGTGACAGTTTGTGGTCTTTTTTGAAATTCACCACAGGGAGGGTTTGGGGGGTTCTTCCAAGAATTGCTAATCTTGTTTTTGTGGATCTTAACATCATTGCGACCACCAGTTATTTTTGTTTTGGCCTTACTTAGCTTAGTCAGAATGACCTGGTCATTCTGTCTCAACATTCTGACCACCAGAACTTTGTTTTTACAGAATGTCCTTGGGTATCTTTGAAACACAACTTCAGTGTTTGAATCTGCTGCTTACAGGAGCTGGAATATGGCTCTCTTATTTTACTGTGAAACTTTATTTTTACATTCCCAGAACTCTGTTTTTCACTTTATTACTTCAGCACCAAAGCACAAGTTTGAAAGTCAAAGGACAACTTGCAGGACTCGGTTTACTCCTTCTACCATGTGAGTGTGAGCCACCTCAGCAACCCTGCTTTTCTTTATTGACATACAATGATTGTATGATTCACTAGGTGTGCTATTTCAACACACATACATGTATTTATACACACAATATGCAATGATAAAATCAGTAATTAGCATTTCCAGTGTCTTATCATTCTTTCCCTTTGGAGGTTTCAGTTCACCTTCTCCAGTATTTCACAAGATGAGGGAAATACAGTGAAATACAGTGGTCCTGAGCTGTAGTTCCCCGTCATGCTGGTGACATTACAGCTGACTCTCCCTCCTAACTGTAGCCTTTCCCAACTCCTTTCTGTTCCTGCTTCCGCTGCCCTGCTGACCTCTCATGATTCTACTCTCCTCAGTGAGGTCAACACTTTGGTTTTTTGAGACAGTGTTGCCTCTCTCATTGTTCAGAATTGGCTATCCTGGAACTAGCCAAGTAGACCAGGCTGGCCTTGAATGCACACTCAGAGAGATCCACCTGCTTCTGCCTCCCAAGAGCTAGGAATAAGGTGTGTACTGCCTGGCCAGGTTCTAAAGGTCACTTCTAAAGCTTCTAAATGAGAACACATGAGGTTTGTCTCTTTCCCTCTGGCTCATTTCACTTAATTTGAGTTCATTTTATAGCATGAGTTTGATAACATGAATATGACAGTTCCCCCAGATAATTCTCAAAGAAACTGATGTGCAAAAATTCATGTGTGCCTCGGGCCGAGCCAGTCGAGGGTCCCTCAACCTGGGTGAGAAATTGGGGTCCTGGTAATCAGGCGGGCAAGGAGTTGGTGAGAATGACACACAGACTCGAACACAGGGAGTGTTAAATCTGAGTGTATTTTCTCAAAAAGGACATCAGACTTTTATGATCATAACAGAAGGCAAAAGATAGTTAGATAATACACCAGTTAAGGTACATGGAGGTCATCTGAAGCATAATGGTTCTATAGAAAAGTATATGCATGTAAATTGACAGGACCTAAGCAGTGGTTAAAACTGAAAGAAAGTTATCCTTATCTAAGGTCATTTTAATCTTAGAAGCCAGGTACAGGGCTGGTGAGGTGGCTCAGCGGGTAAGAACACTGACTGGTCTTCCGAAGGTCCTGAGTTCAAGTCCCAGCAACCACATGGTGACTCACAACCACCCGAAATGAGATCTGACACCCTCTTCTGGTGTGTCTGAAGTCAGCTACAGTGCACTTAAGTATAATAATAAATAAATCTTTAAAAAAAAGAAAAAAAGAAGAAAAAAAAAAGAAGCCAGGTGCAAATTTTCCATTTTAGTCTATTGTATAGCCCATGTCAGCCAGTCCTTAGTAAACACCCACTATGCTAATCCTCTGGGCTAGCAGAAGCATGCCCCAGGGTCCCATTGTTGCTAACTTTATCTAGAACAAAAAAATAATCTAATTCCTGGGAGTGACTCAGCTGCAATTCTGATGTGGTCTGCCATACTGTGACTGTAATGAGGAGTCTTAGTTGAACTTGCTCTGGTATGATTAACTCTTATTCAGTAAACTTCAATGCCTGACCTCCTTCACTGTCTCCCTAACAATGCTGGAGGCAATTAGTCTGAATGGGTAACATTCTTTACGAAATTCCAGGCCTAGGTTCAGCTCAGCATAGACTAGGATGTTGGAACATTGGTGGAGGTCAGAAAGCAACATCCAATTTAGCTTAACTATTAGTGAAATCATTCCATGGGGCACCTTTATACCTAATACAGGAAGAAAGCACGCGAGACCCTCCATCGGCTATCGCAAGGACAAATCTGGACCACTTCCGAGTTACACAGTGAGACCCTGTCTCAAAACCAGAATCAGCAAACATTAGATAATCTTGCATTACAGATTACACAAATTGTTTTACTAATTTTTACAATCCTCGCAGTTGTTACACAGGCATTCCATGAATTTTTTTTTTCTCTTTAAAATTTTCTAGGAAGAATTCTTGAGAGAATGCTTTGTTTCCCTTTCAACTTTAGCCAAAAGTTGCACAGCTTGCTCGTTGTCCATCCTGAGAACCAGCATTTATTACACTGCTCTTGAGAGTTGCTAAGGCAAAGCATTTTCCTCAGGTTTTTCCTGTTTCCTAAACTGCCTTCCCACCTTGATTTGCTAGGAGCAGCAATTGGCGTGTGCCTTCTGCAGGCCTGTGCCATGACACAGTCAACTGAGTCTACAAACTGCACAAGACATGTTAGCACAGCTGCTTAGTAAGCAGAAATGCTAGGCACTGAGGAGCTGTACAACCGTGTGGATCATAAGACTATGGCCATAGCCCGTCGGTGGTGGTGCACGCCTTTAATCCCAGCTTTTGGGAGGCAGAGGCAGGCAGATTTTTGAGTTCGAGGCCAGCCTGGTCTACACAGTGAGTTTCAGGACAGCCAAGGCTACACAGAGAAACCCTGTCTCAAAAAAAATCAAAAAATAAAATAAAATAAAATAAGACTATGGCCAGATGTAGTGGCATACAACTAGAACCCCAGCACTTGGAAGAATGAGACAAGCAGGTAAAAGGCTGGAGACCAGCCTGAGCTACATAATGAGTGGGAGGCCACCATGTCTCTATAGCTTACTGTTTAGTTTTGGCAATCACGGATAAAGCTGCTATACATACGTGAGTACCAATGGCTGTGTGCACACAAGCTGTCAATGCATTCAGGTAAATATCAAAGAGCATTGGCTGGATCTGATGGTAAGAGTATGTTTAATCTAAGAAAATGACAAATTAGCCAAGTGTGTAAACCTTGGGACACTTGGGAAATAGAGGCGAGGACAGGAATTCAAGTTCATTCTGGAATACATAGCAAAAGTGCACCTTATTAACCTCTCTCTCTCTCTCTCTCTCTCTCTCTCTCTCTCTCTCTCTCTCTCTCTCCTATAGCATTTGGCCCTTCCCTTACTCTTAATCCTGCTGCTGCCCACACTTCACACTTACCAGCATTAAATGTTGTTGTTGTTTGGTTTGGACCATTCTCCACCCCACATTAGCACCACAAAATAAGCCAACTCTGTTCTTGCTGGAAGAAAGTATTCCTTCACACACTTCTTTTAAAGAATGGAAGCTGGGGGCTGGTGAGATGGCTCAGCAGGTAGGAGCACTGACTGCTCTTCCGAATGTCATCTCGAGTTCGGATCCCAGCAACCACATGGTGGCTTGCAACCACCCATGATGAAATCTGATACCGTCTTCTGTGTACTCATTTATAATAATAAATAAATCTTTAAAAAAAAATGGAAGCTCATAGCACATTCTCAGCCTGGGAGACAAGTGCAGGCTATGGGTTATTTTAATAGCTATGGGTAGCAGCCCCTTTCATGTTAACTCCTCATTCTACTTTTTTTTCTTTTGTTTTTGGTTTTTCAAGACAGGGTTTCTCTGTGTAGCCCTGGCTGTCCTGGTACTCACTCTGTAGACCAGGCTGGCCTTGAACTCAGAAATCTGCTAACTTGTCATTCTTTAGGGGCGTATGACATTAAGCATCTTTTCAGTTGTATATCTACCATGTATATATCTCTTTTGGTTACGGGTCAGTTTGAGTCCTTTGCCCTTTTCTACCTCCCAAATGCTTTGATAATAGACATGTGCCACCATCATTTGCTTGCTTGCTTGTTTGTTTGTTTGTTTGTTTGTGAGACAGGGTCTCACTATGTAGCCTCTGGCTGTCCTGGAACTCACTATGTAGAAGCCAGTCAGTCTGGCTTCAAACTCACAGAGCTCCTCTTGGCTCTGCCTCCTGAGTGCTAAGATTAAAATTATATACCATCGGCTTCTTTTTGTTCTCCTGAGAGCTGTTTTATTAAGACACTACAGTTACATAGTGAGTGTAGCTGCAATATGTTTCCTAATTCTCGTTGTATAAATATTACTACAAGGACCATTATCAACTAAAAGAATGTTGGTGATGGAGTCAGGTCTAGTATATCACTGCCTATGACGTACCAGAGGAACACATCGCCAGGTAGCCTGTCAGAGGTACTTTAAGACCACACAAAATTGTGTCTTTTCTTTGAATCATCTGATTCAGGTCTTTCTGGAGAGCCTATGGATCCAAACTGCTAGCAAAGACATCAAGAGGAATCCAGCAAAGTTGAAACATGATGGCACACATTTTTAACCCCAGCAGTCGGGAGGCAGAGGCAGGTAGATCTGAGTTCAAGGACAAGCTGATCCATATAGCTAAGTAAATTACATTTGGGAGGTAGAATTTAAAAATAGGTACTCTCTGACTTTTGATATGGATTATATCCATATAAAATATAAACCTCAAATTGGCAGAAATTCTTTATTTCTCCATCAGCCTTGAACTTTTATCTGCCTATGAGTAGCTGTTAGTTTAACAGTGCAATTTAGGCCGGGCGGTGGTGGCACACGCCTTTAATTCCAGCACTTGGGAGGCAGACACAGGCAGATTTCTGAGTTCGAGGCCAGCCTGGTCTACAGAGTGAGTTCCAGGACAGCCAGGGCTACTCAGAGAAACCTAGTCTTGAAAAACCAAAGTGCAATTTAGTTCCTGGCTCCTAGGGACTAAAGAGACATTGCCTCTGCCTGTGAGTTATAGGATCAGTTGGGGCAACAGAACCATGTGCCTTGAACTTTGCCAGAGGATTCTGTGGCTCACTTCCTAGACGTTCAGTCTGTTGTCTTTTATTTTGTTTTAGATAGAGTCTCACCATGTAGCCCAGGCTGACCTGGAATCCACAATCCTCCTGTCTCTGTGTTACCAGTGCCAGGGTTAAGATAGGCCTGAGAACCTGTTGATATCAAGCATGCTCTGAGCCCTGGAGAAGAAATGGGGAGGAAGAGTTTGGCTTGCAAGAGGCATGCCTGTGGGGAGCTTTGCAAAGCACAGGGGGGAAAGAGGAGCTCTCCGAAATCCAAGGTCCCTCCTCTCAGCCAGGGAAACGCAAGCCTATGCCCTGACAGAATAATGGTGACAGTATCATAAGCCTCAGTGGTCACCAGAGGACAAGCCTAAAATGACTAACTCACAAACGACAATACTCTACTGTTGACGCAGATGCTAAGATGCCCAGAGAAAGGCCAAGGCCTTCATAGTGCGCATGGTCTGGGAACTTGACACCCCAGCTCCTCTGCATCTTTTTCAGCCATGTTTCAAGGCAGTTCTGCATAGTGCCTACCTCCAAACCAACCCATTTATTGCCTTCTCTTCCCTAAGGCCCTTGTTCTTTCTGTCTCCCCAGACAGCTTGACTGAAACATTTGATTTAAACACCTATCTCTGGCTGGTAGATGGCTCAGTGACTGAAGATGCTTGCTAACAAGCCTGCTGATCATAGTCATCCCCAGGGCCCACATGGTGGAAGGAAAGAACCAATTCTCACAGGTTGTCTCTAACTGCCCTGTGGCTGTGGCCAAAGTACCCCCCTCCCTTGTGACAAACAAATAAATGTAAACATCTTAAAGAACAAATCTGCCAGGTGGTGATGGTACACACTGTTAGTCCCTGAGAAAGAGGCAGACAGAGGTCTGTGTTCTAGGCCAGCCTGGTCTACAGAGCTACTTGGAACACTGGAGTGGGAGAGACCGATTCTGGCCAGCTCTGTCTACATGTCTGATGCTGGGCTTGCAAAGCTCAGCAGATGTAATTACTTAGGAGCTGGGGATATAGGTCAGTTGGAAGCCCTGGGTTCAGTCCCCAGCATTGCATAATTTGGGAATGGTTGCACAAACCTATAATCCAGCACCCCGCCTGCCTCACCCTCTGAAGTACTGGAATTACAGGTGTGAGCCACCATGACTGGCTTGGGTGGATCCCTCATTCAAATGTTGTACTGTGGTAGAATACGTGATATCAAACCTACCTTTCAGTGTGCAGCTCAGCATCACCAACTGCTCCCTGACGCTGTTCAGCCGACACCCATCTCCATGACTTTCCCATCTAGTCAAACTAAAGCCCTGCTCCTTCAAACACTGTCCTCCTCCCTAGCCTCTGCACCCACCACACTTCTCTTTACAGACAAGTCTCGGAGCTCAGGTAAGGAGGACCATAAGTATTTGTCTTTTTCTGACTAGTTTATTTCACTTGATGCAGTGCCCTAGGGGTTCATTGTACTATATCACATGCCAGAATTCTCTCCTTTTAAATGTCTTAAAAAAAAAAATCTCACTATGGTTGACCTAGAACTCAGCTATATAGATTAGGCTTGACATGAACTCACAGAAATCATTCTCTCTTTTTCTCTCTTTGTCCCTCTCTGTCTCTGTCTGTCTCTCTGTGACCCTTTAAGTCTTCTCCAGATTTTTTTTTGTTTTTTGTTTTTGTTTTTTTTGTTTTTCGAGACAGGGTTTCTCTGTATAGCCCTGGCTGTCCTGGAATTCACTTTGTAGAGGAGGCTGGCTTCGAACTCAGAAATCGCCTGCCTCTGCCTCCCTAGTGCTGGGATTAGAGGCGTGCGCCACCACTGCCCGGCAGTCTCTGGATTTTTGTTCTCCTTCTTTTGCTTCGAGTGAGAACAGCACAAGTCAGCTAGACTTCTCCAGATGAAGTAGCCAGGCAGTCTAAGGCTCTGGGCAGCCCCGGAGGAGCACGGCCTGTGCCCACTGGCCTCTGGCCACTGTCCCTCACACTGCCTTTGCAAGGATGAACCTTTGGACAAGGACCTCAGAGCTTGCTCTACTGCCGGAGATAGCGGAGAGCCTCAGAGAATCTTTTCGTTTGCTTTGCCAACAGGGAATAAAAATTATGTTGAGTCAGAGGAACTATAAACATTGAATCCTTTTAGACATGTTACTTCATTCCTGGGCTCTCAGACAACAAGTCAGAGTTCTAGAGCTGTGCTTCTGAGAAATAAACCTGAATGAGTCGGCAAAGTCCCTATGCAGACTACTTCAGGCTTCCAGACCCAGATAAACCAATTTTATTGTATTATATCAATCTTTCTCTCTCTCTTTTTTAAAATCCTATTTACCTTATGGGAGTTACATGTATGGCACAGTGTGGAGTTGGCAGTTCCAGGACAGCTGTTGTCCTTTGTGTGCTTTGGGCTGGACAGATGGCTGTGGTGAAAAACATGTGTTCTTCCACAGGACCTGAGTTCAGATTCCACCACTCCCACTGGGCAGCTCACAGTGACACATAAACCTGGCTGCACTGGACCCAACACTCTCTTTTGGCCTTCCAGGGCACCTAGACTCACATGCACAAACCCACAAGAAAGCATACACATATATATAATTTTTAAAAATACAAGAAAGAAAATTTTAAAGTATATACTAATAGGTACCGGGAATTTTGTAGGTTTCATGAAAATGACACACATAAAATATTATTTTATTCTTGTACACTATTTTAATATTCTAATATGTTTTTATGTATTTTTGTTTTGTTTTGTTTTTCAAGACAGGGTTTCTCTGTGTAGCCCCAGCTGTCCTGGAACTCACTCTGTAGACCAGGCTGGCCTCGAACTCAGAAATCCGCCTGCCTCTGCCTCCTAAGGGCTGGGATCAAAGGCCTGCGCCACCATTGCCCAGCTGTATTTTCTAAATACAGTATTTAGTCCCTTTTACTGCTGTAATTAAACTAATATATAAACAACAATTACTGGTGCCTCTGGAAGAAACTTAAGAGATTATCCCTAAATTAAAAAGAAAAAAGTAACTTACAATGAGCTCAGAACTTCCAATGAACCCGACACTCCAAAAACATAGGCTGAAAGATTATGAGTCTAAGACCAGCTCTCCATAGATAGCAAGAATTTGGGACAATAAATACGTTAAAAAAAAATGGACATGTTGACTCATGCCTGTAATCAAGAATTCAAGGCCACGCTAGGCTATAGAGCAAACGTGAGGGCAGCCTGTACTATACAGGGCCTTGCCCTGATAAGTTAAAACGATGGCCTGGCCTGACATCTGTAAAGCTGAGCACTGTCCTCCACACTATATAAACTGCATGGTGCCACATGCCTATAAACTTAATTCCAACCCCCAAGAGATGGAGGCAGGAGAATCTGAAATTCAAGATCATCTTTAGCTACACAGAGAGCATAAGCAAATGTACTGGAGAGAAACAGAAATTCAAGGCCATTTTGAGTGTCAGGCCAGTCTGGAGGTAAGACCCTAAGTAAATAAGTAAATAAATAAATAGCTTAGAATTGGCAAATTCACAGAGGCAAAGTAGATTAGAGGTTACCAGGAGGTAGAGGAAAGTGAAGTGAGAGCCAGTTTCCCTTTGGAATGTTGCAAACAGTGTTCATTGCATGTATTGCAATTTTTGTCATCAGTGTTATTGAACTGAACGTGTTAAAAAATGGTTTAAGAAATATGAAAGGAAAGCATGAGGTGGAGAAATGGTTAAAAGGTGTCATATAGTTGACCACCAAGACGAAAGAGAAAGGAACCCACTCTTCTCTAGCCCCACAGCTTCACAGGGCTAAAACGTGCATCCCTGATACAGGCTTCCTCCACCATCTAGACTCTTCTCTCAGAAGCTGCCTCTCCAGACCCTTCCTGTCCAGCTGCTGGGCTGATCTTGGCCTGAGCCCAAGCTGCTGGCCCAGCTCCACAAGCCTCTCTGGTTTCCTCCATGACTCATTCCCTTCTCTTAGTGGCCCAGCACTCTCTGCCTTGCACAGCCCTAACCTGCCCTGTCACCCTTAGCCCTGAGTCACCTGAGCTCCCCCAGGACTCTCTGCTCAGTCATTAGGTGGACCAAGAGAAAGAGAAAGGAGCACAGCAAAGTAAGAAGCACCTTTAGAAAATGTGCACTGCTCCTCATGAAGACTGCAGTGGAGCTAGCCTGGGGCTAGCCTGGGGTCTGCCATCTGCTAAGGGCAGGAACTCTTCAGGGTCCCTCTCTGGACATGCTTAATCTTTTGTAAGATAAGTGCACAGGCTGAGATCTCCAAGGGTGTTTTCTATTCTGGGATTTTAAATAAAGAGTCCAGGAGGCCACAGGTGTTCTTGCTTTGCTTTGGTGCTGGGATCTGAACCAATGCCTTCTCCAATGCTAAGCTCACATTTTACCACTGAGCCACATTCCAGCTAGGGGGTCCATAGTTTTGGACTAAGCTTCTCCAACAGATCAAGCTAAAAAAATCAAAATGGAACCACTGACACTAAAGTTCCAGTTACCAAATGAAACCCATAGATTTATCTGACTTTCTGAGAAGTTAGGATTAGCGAGATAGCATAGAATTTCCAGACAATATAAGAGTGATAATGAAGCTCCCTCTGCCTCCATGCACACACAGGAGTAACCCCAGACAGGAGCTGACTCAGCAGCTCCCCATTGCTGTCACAAGAATGGAGCTGAATTGAAAATCCATTTTGGGGCTTGTTTTTCTCTGTCTTCAATCTCTTCATAAAACGGAAACTCCCTTCACTTGGACCACCACAAACTGACAGTGTTTTAGGGAATGAAGCCTTGCTTTGTTGTTATTTACCGTTTGTCTTAAGGCAGGCTCTCATACAGCCCAGTCTGGCTTTGAGTTCCTAATCCTCCAGTTTCCATCTCCCACGTGCTGGCATAGGAGATGCACACACACCACCATGCCTGCTTTGTTGGCTTTTGTTGTTGTTGCTGCTGCTGCTGCTGCTGCTGCTGTCATGAAATCTTGAATCTGGAGCTCTTGTATATCCTAGAAGTGCTTTACCACTGAGCTTTATCCCCAGTCCTCATTTTACTTTTTGTGGCTGAATCTCATTAAATTGCCTAAGCTGACCTTGAACAGCACAGGCTATAGATGATCTAGTTTCAAAAGAAAGAAAAGAGGTGGAGGAGAGTGCTTGTGTGAATTGTTGATAGTGGGGAAACTTAAGAAAAAAAGTGGCCTGGCGGTGGTGGCTCACGCCTTTAATCCCAGCACTTGGGAGGCAGAGGCAGGCAGATTTCTGAGTTTGAGGCCAGCCTGGTCTACAGAGTGAGTTCCAGGACAGCCAGGACTACACAGGGAAACCCTGTCTCGAAAAAAACAAAAACAAAATAAAAACAAACAAACAAACAAACAAAAAAATGTAGTTCCTCAGTTCTGGGTACAGGTTCTTATCAATGTAAACAAACAGATCCTGCCCCAGGCACTGCTGTATGGGTCAACACGTCTTTTCAATGTAACACAAGGGCTGCTCACATGCATGGTCCTAATCCCCAGTGTGGCCAGAATGCAGGAATCATACCTATAACCAATAGGCTAGGGTTATTAGATTGCAAATACACTAGGCAAATTGGCCTCAGAAAGCTCTCCTTACTCCAGAATGCTTGTGCTTACTGCAAAGAAGGTCACATTGACCCCTAAAATTCTCCTAACCCTTGAAGGTTGACAGAGTCTTTAACTAAGTGTTCTGGGTCTCCCCTGTTGATTCCAGTCTACAGTGAGCTGCCTGCTAAGAGGCTGCAGTGGGAACACCTGACATAATACCCACCTAGAAATGTTGGCACTCTACAGTGTGATTATCCTTTGAGACAGGGTCTCTGTCTCTCTCTCTGTCTCTCTCTTTCTCTCTCTCTCTGTCTCTCTGTGTGTATGTGTCTGTGTGTCTATGTCTGTCTGTCTGTCTCTGCCCTCTCTCTGTGTCTCTATTTTCCTCCTTCTAGTTTTTATGAGTTTCTCTGTGTATCCTGGCTGTCCTGGAATTTGCTCTGTAGACACAGCTGACCTTAAACTGACAGAGGACCACCTACCTCTGCCTCCAAAGTGCAGGGATTTAAAGGTGCATGCCACCACGCCCAGTTTAAGGATCCCAGACTCTTGATACTTCTTCCTTAGCCTCTGGAGTGTGGGGGGGTCACAAGTGTGAACCATTATATATTATTTACACATGAAAGACAGAAGAAAAATAGAAACCACGTACAATTGTGCTCTTCATCTCAGTGGATGGAGTGAGAATTGGGGAGATAGGGTTACCTTTCATCTAAGTACAGATTATACGGCTTGTAATGATTCCTTAGTTTTACTTACGAATCTCTTCTTTCCGTTTTCTGTTTGTTTTTTGTTTTTCAAGAGAGGGTTTCGCCGGGCGGTGGTGGCATACTTGGGAGGCAGAGACAGGCTGATTTCTGAGTTCGAGGCCAGCATGGTCTACAGAGTGAGTTCCAGGACAGCCAGGGATATACAGAAAAACCCTGTCTCAAACAAACAAACAAAACAAAAAAAAAAAGGGAGGTTTTCTCTTTGAAACATCCCTGGCTGTCTTGGAACTTGCTTTATAGACCAGGCTGGCCTTGCGCTCACAGAGATACATCTGCCTCTGTCTCTCAAGTGATAGGATTAAAGTCATGCACTGCCATGCCCAACTATGCTCTACATATGAGATTCAGCACTCATCCCTAAAAACAAGGGTTGAACTGATTTTCATATTTTAAGAAAGTTTTAAGATACATTGACAAAGATTGTAAAGATCTGGTTCTTTTGTTTTGCTTTTGTTTTTCATTATTTGAGCCAAGATGTCACCATGTAACCCTGGCTAAACTGGAACTCACTTATGTAGACCAGGCTACACCAAACTCAGAGAGCTCTGCATGCTTCTGTCTCCCAGGTTCTAGGACCAAAGACATGCACCACCATGCCTAGCATAAAGGGATATTATTTTTCCCCATACATGTTTCTTTTTTTTTTTATTAGATATCTTCTTTATTTACATTTCAAATGATATCTCCTTTCTGGGTTTCCCCTCCAAAAATAAAAAAACAAAACAAACAAAACAAAAACAAAAACAAAAACAAAAAAACAAGCCAGGCTGCGGTGGTGCACACCTTTAATCCCAGCACTTGGGAGGTAGAGACAGGTGGATTTATGAGTTCAAGGCCAACCTGGTCTACAGAGTGAGTTCCAGGACAGCCAGGGCTATACAGAGAAACCCTGTCTAGAAAAACCACACACACACACACAAACAAACAAAACAAAACAACAACAACAAAAAACTGTTCCCCTTCCCCCTCCCCCTGCTCACCAACACACCCTCTCCTGCTTCCTGGCCCTGGCATTCCCCTACACTGGGGCATAGAACCTTCACAGGACCAAGGGCCTCTCCTCCCATTGATGACCGACTAGGCCATCCTCTGCTACATATGCAGCTGGAGCCATGAGACCCACCAACTATGGCTCTTTGGTTGGTGGTTTAGTCCCTGGGAGCTCTGAGGGTACTAGTTAGTTCATATTGTTGTTTGTCCTAAGGGGCTGCAAACCCTTCAGCTCCTTGGGTCCTTTCTCTAGTTCATAAAGGGATATTTTTATAATTTAATATGAAGAGTAAAAATATTAAATTGTCAGGACTGAGTAGATAGTTCAGTTTGTTGCACAAACATGAGGTCCTGAGTGTTAGCCTCAGTACCTATGTAAAAAAAAAAAGGGGGATGTGATACCACATCCTTGGAGTCACAGCTCTTAGGAGGCTGAGGCAAGCAGATCCCTAGAGATTGGTGGCTGGCCAGCCTAGGTGAATCAGTTCCAGGTCAGTGAAGGATCTTCAAAAACTAAGGTGGATGGCTTCCAAGGAACAACATTCAACATGCATGTGCACCACACACTTGACCATGTACACCCACATATGGAAAAGTTAAACAAAATTTCTGCTTTCATTACAGATATGAAAGTGAACGTACACGTGGATAGGACTAGTAAGGAGAACCTTCTCGTGACATCAGGACAAGTGTGGCAAGAGACCTCAAGCTTGTACTTGTATTATTACAACTTTGTCAGAATTCATCCTCTGTAGGTGAGAACTCACAGGGAGATCCTGAGGTTTTTCTGGCTCAAACTCACTTTTCAAATTATAAAAATTCCCTCTTCTGTCCTGCTTTTCCTTTTTGGATGGAGCCAGGCTCTCCTAGATGCTAACACTAACAACCTCCTTCTTTTCTCCACAAGCTGACAGGCCATCCTCAAAACCCTGTCAGGCAAGCTGCTGACCTTTGGAAAGGGAATCAAAGACTATATTGAGAAAGAACTTGTAACCAGGCTTGGCCGCCCCAGGAGTTATTTAGAGCAACCCCTTGCTTAGTTACATCCCAATGTAGGGGCCACAGGGGTCATTGGGACATGCTGACAGCTGCAGTGTTCTGGGCACACAGAGGATCTGCACCAAGCTAGGTCTTGGGAAGGAAGCCATGGGACTTCCTCACAGGCCGTGCCAGGCAAGCACATGCCGTTCAAATGGATCATTGCCCCACAAGGCTAAAAAGAAAAGTCAGTGCTAAATGGACTTACATCACCTGCCTCCAATCTCCAGAAGCAACAAAAAATAAAATGATAAAAATTCAAATTGTAATATATTCTAAGTGTTCATTATTTTTTTTGCATTACCTTACTTTTTTTGTTTTATTTTGTTTGTTTGTTTGTTTTTTTCGAGACAGGGTTTCTCTGTATAGCCTTGGCTGTCCTGGAACTCACTCTGTAGACCAGGCTGGCCTTGAACTCAGAAATCCGCCTGCCTCTGCCTCCCAAGTGCTGGGATTAAAGGCATGCACCACCACATAACAGTGTTCTTAAAAAAAATAACAACTCTGTGCGTGTGTTGAACATATGAATACATGTGAGGACAAATGAGTGTACAAGGTCAAAGATGGGCACTGCATATCTGCCTCAGTCAGTTCACCTTTGTAAAGAAGATCTTATTTATTTATTTATTTTGGTTTTTCTTTTTTTTTTTTTTCCGAGACAGGGTTTCTCTGTCTACCCCTGGCTGTCCTGGAACTCATCTGTAGACCAGGCTGGCCTCGAACTCAGAAATCTGCCTGCCTCTGCCTCCCAAGTGCTGGGATTAAAGGCGTGCACCACCACCGCCCGGCCGGCTTTATTTTTCAGTGTATGTTTTGCCTGCATGTATGAATGTGTACATTTCATGAAGTACTCCAGTAGACCAGAAGAGGTGGTTGGAACCTCGAACTGGAGTTATAGGCAGTTGCGAGCTGCCCTGTGGTGCTGAGAACCAAACCCAGATTCTTTGTAAGAGCAGCAAATGCTTTTATCTGCTGAGCCATCTCTCTAGCCCCACTTTCCAGCTTCCCACCCCCACCCACCCGCATGCTCATGAGACAGGGTTTCTCTGTGTATTTCTGACTGTCCTGGAACTAACTCTATGGAGCAGACTGGCCTTGAATATAAGGATCCTTGCGTCTGCCTCTCGAGTGCTTCGGTTAAATGTGAGTCAGTCTTCATGAACCTGGAACTCACTGATTAAACTAGGCTGTTTGGTCACAGAGGTCCAGAGATCTGCCAGCCTCTGTCTCCTGAGCCTTGGGATCATAGTCACTCAACACCTGTGGCTGGGGATCTGAACTTGGAGTCTCATGCTTGCATGAGCCATCTCCCCAGCCCCAAAGTGTTCTCCTAAAAATAATCAATTATATATAAATAATAAATATATATGTGTGTACATAAGTATATACATACATGTACATCCCCTTTTGAGTATGTAAGAAAGATAGGGAACAGGATATTCCCTATCTTTATTTGCTTGTTTATTTTGAGGCAGACTTTCACCATGTGGCCCAGGCTGGCATTACACTCACAGCACTCCTCTGCCTCACCATCCCAAGAGCTAGGATGACAGGTATGAACCATCACATCTGGCAAGCTTGCTTTTAAATAGTATGCTGGTTCTAGCTTCAAACAGTACATTCTTGGGGGGGGCGGTGCTCAGGATTGAAGGAGGGCATGCCAGGCACGTGTTCTACCACTCGCCCACACTCCCAGCACTAGGATTTTTTTCTTTATGCTCTAGCAACTTTTCTAGGTAAAGCTCATCAGATTTTAAAGTAATAGCACCAAGAGGTAGTTTAAAACATTCTAATAAACTCAGAAGAAAGTACTCTGTGGACTCTCTGTATATGTTGTACGCAGTATATGCCAGGTGCTGGTTTGAAACAAGACTACAAGTTCAGGGTAATATGAGACACGTCTTCTTTTAGTTCTTTGAGTGTGTCTCGGACTCACCAACAGCCTTGTATGGAGATCATGGTCTTGGAGAATGCACGGTCTGGCCACCTGCCCCTGGCAGGCCCTGCAGTGGGAAACCAGATCTGCATGGAGCCAATGGAGGCTGTGACTCAGAAAGAAAGGACTCTGGAGGGAATGGCAGTCTTATGTCTTGTGGGGACTCTGAGCTATATCCTCTATGCAAGGTGGATATAGTAATAGAGCCTTTACAGGGTTGTAGACTTGAGCCGAGTTAGCACATAGGAAAGCCTTTAGCATGGAGCTCACCATGTGCGTTGCTCAAACATCTGATTTTTGGACTGTCTTCCCTGATTGGACTCAGTGCTGATATTAGACAATGTCCGTGAAGACATATGCCAGTTATAATTGGAAATGGATGGTTGCACGATCTCTGATCGTCTTTATCTCTTTCTCCTTTAAGCAGTTTTCAGATAGAGCTTCTCAGAAGAGACCAGGAGAGCAGGCAAGAACAAGTTTAGAGACAAGGAGCTAAGGGACAGAGATACTGACATACTGACTGTGTACGAAGGTCAAACAGGGCACTGCCTGTCCCGGCAGACTTCGCACCCTGCTTCCTCTCTTGCACTGCAGCCATTATGACTTGCCTTCTGCTCCTAAAAGCCAAACCGAGTCTTCATCAAGACAATGTTTTATGCTGGGCAGTGGTGGCACACGCTTTTTTAGTCCCAGCACTTGGGAGGCAGAGGCAGATGGATTTCTGAGTTCGAGGCCAGCCTGGTCTACAGAGTGAGTTCCAGGACAGCCAGGGCTATACAGAGAAACCCTGTCTCCAAAAACAAAAAAACAGAACAAAATAAAAACCTTAAAAGACACACATAAAGAAGAAAAGAAAAATAAGAGTAGGTTGAACAGAGCTCATTGGGTAAGAGCACTGGCTGCTCTTCTAGAGGACCTGGTTTGATTCCCAGCTCCCACATGGCAGCTCACCATCATTTACCTCCATCTAACCATCTAACTCCAGTCCCATGCCCTCTCCTAGTCACTGCAGGCACCAGTCACACATGTGGCACACAGACATACATGCAGGCAAACATGAGTTGAACAGCCTAGTTACATAGCTTATAAAGGCGTGGCATGTGTTTTCACCCAGCACAGGATGGTCTCCAGTCTCACCAATCACTGGCTCCTTGATGAAACTGAGGAGGTGGTCCCAATTCCATACAGATAAGATAGCTCTCAGAGTCATCTAAAATTCAGAAGACTCATTTTGACCCGTGCAAATTACCTTTCACAGTGAGACAGATGAGGGGATCCATCTTTCTACGGTGTGATCAGCAGACATTGACCATTTTTTAAAAAGATTTATTTTTTTATTTTATGTGTATGAGTACACTGTAGCTGTACAGATGGCCGTGAGCCATCGTATGTGTGGCTGCTCTCTGGCCCCGCTCACTCCAGCATAATTCACTGTAGCTGTCTTCAGACACACCAGAAAAGGGTGTCCAATCTCATTATGGGTGGTTGTGAGCCACCATGTGGTTGCTGGGATCTGAACTTAGGACCTTTGGAAGAGCAGTCAGTGCTCTTACCCTCTGAGCCATCTTGCCAGTCCCTAACATTGAGCACATTAAACTCTAGTTTCGGATATAGGTATATGTTAAGAGTTTACTGTCTGCTTTTTTTTTTTGTATGTTTGTTTGTTTATAAACAGGGTCGGTCTCACTATGTAGCTCTATCCTAGTAACATGTGGATAAAGTTGGTCACCTTCAGTGATCCTAAAGTATCACTGAAACAGTTCGCTGACTTATAAGTGTACTTACAATAAGGACTTTATAAAAAGTTAAGTATAAAACTAATGTCTTCGGGCTAGAGAGATGGCTCAGTGGTTAAGAGCACTGACTGCTCTTCCAGAAGTCCTGAGTTCAAATCCCAGCAACCACATGGTGGCTCACAACCATCTGCAATGAAGTCTGATGCACTCTTCTGGTGTGTTTGAAGAGAGCAATGGTAAATACATTAAAAAAAAAAACAAAAAACAAAAAACAACTAATGTTCTCTTCAGCACTTACCATCTCCTTAGGGAAAAGTGAGTCCTCAAATCTGTCTCAAGCGAAGGGGGCTCTCCAGGCCACCCAAGCTGAAGTAGCCATCCCTAATCCCAGAGTTAACCTCTTTCATTACACAGTTTACTTATATATATTTATATTTATGGTGCATTGTGGCTTGAGCTAAAGCATACACGTAGAGGTCAGAGGACAATGTGCAGGAGTCAGGTCTCTCCTACCATCATGTGGATTCAGGTTATCAGACTTGGCAGTTTATGGGACACTGTGTCCAGGCCAGGGAGGGGTGAACAAATGTCAGCTTGTCCCAAATAGGGAACCAATGTCAGAGCAAAGTAAGGATACCAACACAATCCAGTTTGGTGAACCAGTGAGGAGTCTGAGTGAGGGGATACTTACAAGAGCCAGAATCACTCAGTGGGAACTACATCACCAGAAACCCATCCCAGCGCGACTGAGAGCCGATAAATCCTGGAACCCAGGAGCTCACTGCTCAACTTAGAGGCAATAAGAAAGGCCAGAGAGCCAGACAGTGGTGGCACACGCCTTTAATCCCAGCACTTGGGAGACAGAAGCAGGTCGATTTCTGAGTTCAAGACCAGCCTGGTCTACAGAGTGAGTTTCAGGACAGCCAGAGCTATACAGAGAAACCTTGTCTTGAAAAACCAAAACAAACAAACAAACAAACAAAAAGAAAGGCCAGGAAAAAAAAGCTTCTTTCATGAAGCTTTTATGAAGCTTCCCAGGTCTGTGTCTCTTCGCAGACACATAGTTTGTCTGAAAGTGTCTTTCCTTGGAGCTGATAGAAGTCAGTTCCATGGGCTTCCTGAGGCTTCTGTGTTGTTTGCTTCCTTTTAGAACATCCTGAATTTTTGCAAACTTCCCTCTAAGTTCCTTATCAACTCAGGAAATTACTATACAGTCAGCCACCAGCACCTTTACCTGCTGGGTAACCTCACCGGCTCTTGAGCTCTTTATTTAGAACACTCATTTGTATCAGATATTGTTCAACTATTATTTGTATTTATTATTTGAAACACTGCACAAACCAGGAGCCTGTCCAGTCTGAGTTGCCAGCACTTTTTAAATAAATCCTTGTTGTATGGTTGAAGGAGTTGCTCAGCAGCAGAGTCCAGGCCTAGTACCCTCAAGGTCCTGAATCTCATGACCATCACTCAAAAAACAAACTCTTTAGGTGAGTGAGCAAGCAGAAAGCCTTTATGGCAGTGGCTCTCAACGTGGGGTCTTGATCCTTGTGGGAGTCACATATCAGATATCCTGCATATCAGATAACTATGTTATAATTCATAACAATAGCAAAGCTAAGGTTATGAGGTAACAATAAAATAATTTTACGTTTGAGAGCCGTCACACCATTTAAGAGTTGCAGCATCAGGAAGGTTGAGAACCGTGCTTCATGGCGTGTTTACAACACCTTGGCTCACTTCCTCTTTGGCGATTTACAGCAGTTTATTCTTAAGTTGCAGTTGGTTGCGTGGGACAACCTCTCCAGTAAAACGTGCTCTCTCAAGAGACTCTTTACTAAAGATTTATTCATTTCTGTTTGATATATGTTTGCCTGTGTGTAATATCTGTACACATGCCAGAAGAGGATGCGGAGCCCCTGGAACTAGAGTAACAGTTGTAGGCTGCCATGTTGATGCTATACATTGAATCTAGTGCCTCTGCAAGAGCAGCAAAGGCTTTTAACCACTGAGCTGTCTCTCCAGCCCCAGGACTCTTGAAACAGTCCAGTGGGGTTCTGTATCACCTTGTAAAGCAGCCCAGCTATTACCAATGAGTTGGCAGGGCTTCTTTTGCTCTACCAAGACTGGAATCATGAGCAGGTGAGCAAAAGCTCACCAGTGCTGGCAGTACTGGGATCTTGAGTGTCCCAGGCCTAGAGGCTGGCAGAGACAGAGGCTCAAGCCCAGAAAGCAAGCCACCTGCTGCTCCACGCTTCAGAAGGCCTTGTGGAAGTGAGAGCAACACCTGGCTAAATTGCTGTACGTGAAGCCCCTGGCCAGCAACACTTCCACCTGACTATGAACAAAGGAGTATCTTTGCAAATCTCTTCAACGGATTATTTAAAAAAAAAAAAAGAGGTGGAAATCTTTATAAGCAAACTTGGATGCCACTGTGAAGATAAGAATTCTGTACAAACTAAAGCTGAGTAAAATTGTAACCACCATTTATTTATTTATTTATTTATTTATTTATTTATTTATTTATTTGGTTTTTCGAGACAAGGTTTCTCCATATCATCCTGGCTGTCCTGGAACTCACTCTGTAGACCAGACTGGCCTGGAACTCAGAAATCTGCCTGCCTCTG
>NW_022196903.1:81455406-81457799 GCF_008632895.1 Mastomys coucha
TTTTAATTTACTTTTTTTTTTTCTACCATGGTTTTCAAGATGGAGAATGTTGCACATTAGAACGTCATCTCTGTTGGTTGGGTCAGGGCAAGATCTAGTGGAGAGGTGCACTGCTTCCAGAACAAGCAAGGTTTGGTTTTTACAGGAGACTGCAATGACAAAAGGTCCGTGAGGAGCTCCTAAAAGTGCAGACTGAAGATGAGCTCCAAGTATTGTCATTTAGGAGACTGCCAACAATCAGCACTGTGAATATGGTTGGATCACAGACAATCTGGGGCCACCCTGTGCTGCAACACCTGCTAAATCCAGGCCACCGAAGTCGTCAGTTGGGACAGGTTCCATAAAGGACTAGACAGGTTACTCTGGAACCAGAAGTAAACCAGTTCCCCTGCTCCCTCGGGCACACCTCTCTAATGTGGTCCTAAGTGCCGCAGCTGTCTTCACTCATGAATCAAAGTATGGATGCGTGAGTCTATACGTGTGAATACGGTGCCATACACAAGCAGACTCAGCCTCCTGCCCGGTGTAGCAAGGGCATGATCTACATACCTCTGTCTCTCAAAAGCTACCTTTTTTTCCAACCCAGGGTTTCCCTGGCTGTCCTGAAACTCACTCTGTAAACCAGGCTGGCCTCGAACTCAGAGATCCGCCTGCCCATGCCTCCCAAGTGCTGGGATTAAAGATGTGCTCCACAGCTGCCCTGCAAGTTTTTTTCTTTTTCTTCTTTAAAGATTTGTTTCTTTTGATTTGTGTGTATGTGTGTGTGTGTTCCAGCAGAGTCCAGAAGACGGTGTCAGAATAGAATATTTAGATATTTACCTCTGGAAGTTGTGAGTCACCCACTTGGGTCCTCTTTAAGAGCAACAGCAAATGCTCTTAACTGCTGAGCCATCTCTCTAGACCCCCACCCTTTTTTTTTTTTTTTTCTGACAGGATCTTATGTGATCCAAGTTGACCTCAAACTCACTATGTATGTGAGAATGACTTTGAACTCCTGATCTCTTCCTCCATATCCCAAGTACTGGGTTACAGGCATGTGCCACCATGCCTGACACTGTTTTCTTCTCAAGTTCAATAAACACCAAGGAAGTTGTAGTTGTTAAATCTGTATTTGGGAAACCAGTCTCAAAAATATTTTGTTTATCTTACTGCTGTCCATGCTTGAAAATACCCAATTGTTTTCTGTTCATGTTTTTAGCTTTTAGATAAGATGTCCACAAGGCCACTCAGTCCTGGTTTAGGAGACTTGCTTAGGCTGAAAGTAGGATAGTGGGTTTCCCCTGTCTCCAAAGTCTCCAAGGCTGAAGCATGTCCTCCCTGTAGCTGAAGCTGCAGATCTGGGCTTCTTGGAAGGATCTATCTCCAGTGAGTCCCTAATGAGTTGTGTATCTTCCTCCTCATAAGAGCACCAGGCCTCAGCCTCAGGTAGGCAACATTACCAGGACTCTGGCCAGAAGACAGCCTATCTCCAGCCTTTCAAAAACCTAAGTATCGACAGGCAGTGATAGCGTATGCCTTTAATCCCAGCACTTGGGAGGCAGAGGCAGGCAGATTTCTGAGTTCGAGGCCAGCCTGGTCTACAGAGTGAGTTCTAGGACAGCCAGGGCTACACAGAGAAACCCTGTCTTGAAAAACCAAAATAGAAAAAACAACAACAACAACAAAACCACTATGTATTATTGGCTCCAGAGTCTAGCTGGCTGGATGTACATATATAAATTAAGTGAAGAATAAGCACCAATCAAGAGAGAGCTGTCACACCCAGAGGGATGAGGGTGACTCAAGCCTGCCAATGGTTCCCAGCCAGGCCCTGGATTCTTCCAAGGCAGTGATGGAGAGGAAAGTACACAGTTTTCAAGGCACTGCAGCCTGCACTGGGTGTCCGCACCAGGGCTGCTGGAAAGATCTTGGCTTGGAGCCATCCTGCTGCCATGGTGCTTCCAATAGACAATTGTCATAAGTCCAAGATCATGGTTGTGTGCAGTCAAGCCCAGTCTGTTTCTGGCTCCAACTGCAGCTGGGAGTTTTTCCTTCTTCTTCTTCTTCTTTTTTTTTTTTTAAATTCCTTATTTCTGCATGGATGACATGTGGGAGCCCCTCCCATCCCTATCATCCATCATGTACCTTGGCATAGCCTTAAGTCTCCACCAAACCAGCTACTGTATTTTAAAATATTAATTTCACTTCATTTTCTCTTCTCTCTTTCTCTTTTTTCCTTCCTTCCTTCCTTTCTCTCTCTTTGTTTCCTTCTTTCTTTCTTTTTTTGAGACAAGACCTCACTATGTATCTTTGGGTAGCCTGGAGCTTGTAGACCAGACTAGTCTTGAGTTCACAAAGATCTACTTTCCTCTACCTCTCAACTGCTAGGATTAAAAACATGGGCACCCCCCGAC
>NW_022196903.1:81457916-81495395 GCF_008632895.1 Mastomys coucha
ACACACACACACACACACACACACACACACACACGTACAGTTTATCTAATCTAACTATCAATCTATCTATCTAGTCTTCTTCCTTTTTCTAAAATGATGTTTATGTGTGTGAGTTTATGCACCTGAAGTCAGAGGCCCAGAGAGGCCAAGAGAGGGCATCAGATCCTCTGCAGCTGGAGTTACAAGCAGCTGTGAGCTTCCTGATATGAGTGCGAGAAACTGAGCTCAGATCCTCTTCAAAAGCAGCACACTGCCTCTAACTCCTGAGTCATCTCTCCTAACTCTCCTGCCATCAGAGTTTTATCTAGCTCAGTGAGCTGGGTATGGAACACCTCTCCAGCATAATTCTCTCAGTGATGATGTCTGTCCTTCAATGTCTTCCAGCCCCTGGTATTTATGGAAACCCTAGCCAGTAGTAACCAAGTATCCTAATAGCTCATATAAGCTAGGCTATCAGGGCCTAATTTCCCTTGCATTGCCTCAATGCATAAAGCCCTAGAGAAGGCAGGACACAAGGGGGTAGAGAGAGAGGGAGAGGGAGAGAGAGATCACTAAAATGTTCATGAGTGTATCCCTGAAACTCCAACCCCACTAAGTGGGGAGTCTCCTCTCTTACTGCATTATAGCCTTGAGGAAGAACCTAGTAAAACTATACACCCGTGTGTATTTGTGTGCACTTGCTGGCACATGAGCCATGGCTCATGTGTGGAGAGGTCAACTTTTGAGACTCTTGTTTTCTCTTCCCACCACATGGGCTCCAGATGCAGGTCATCAGGCTTGAGCTGTGATCTCCAGTCTGGGGGAATGCACATTTTTTTGGTAGGCAAAGAGTGATAGAAGGACTGGAGAGATGGCTCAGTGGTTAAGAGCACCATCTGCTTTTCCAGAGGTCCTGAGTTCAATTCTCATCAATTACATGGTGGCTCACAACCATCTGTAATGAGATCTGATGCCTTCTTCTGGTGTGTCTGAAGTGCTCACATTTATAAAATAATTAAATACATAAAAATAAATAAATCCCTAAAAAAAAGTGATAGAAAAGGATACCCAGTATCTTCTGTTACTGTGCATGCACACACACACACACACACACACACACACACACACACATACATACACACACATACATATACACACATACACACGCACACACATATACACATAGACACATGCATATACACACACATGCATATATACACACACATATATACACACACATGCATATACACATGCATGCATACACACGCATACACACATACATACACATACACACACGCACACATATACACACATGCATACATGAACATATACACACACGCATATACACATGCATGCATACACATGCATACACACACATACACACACATATACAAACATAGACACACAAGCATACACACATGTGTGCACACACTTATAAAGACACAAACATACACATACAAACACACAAATGAATATGTCTTTAACACAAATCTGCTACTAGGTAGCTCTTTCTCTAAGTTAAGACATTCCTTGCCTAAGCAAGGAAGGAGGCTCTGGTAGCTAATGAGTGTTACAAGTCTCAGGAGGCTCAGAAAGGTACAGGGTTCCGGCTAGTAAGAGGGCTCAATAGATAAAGGCACTTGCCACCAAGCCTGGGGACCTGCAAGTTGTCCTCTAACCTCCACATATACCACCTTTACTTGCTTATTCTTTGAAGAAGGATCTCCCTAAACCTTGGGCTAGCATTTTCTTAGCCAGGCTGGGAAGCAGGAAGCCCCAGTGTTTCTCCTGTTTCTACCTCCTTTGGAGCTGGGATCACCTATATGAGCTAGATGTCTGGCTTGACATGGGGGTATTGGGAGTTAAACCCACATCCTGTAAAAGAGCAGCCAGTGCTCTTAACTGTCTCTTCAGCCTCTCTTGTGTGCAATTTTATACAGCTATGTTCAGGGCAATTTTTCTTAATATGTCATGAATAATGTCTAACTTCATTTGGTATGTTCCAAGGAGAGAGTTGGTTTCAAATGCTGCTAAAAGGTAGAACAAGAGAATGGACACAGCGTCCCACAGAATCCCCAGAGCCCATGACCTGTGGCAGAAGTGTCCCAGGGGAGAAGAGGGACAGGCACTAACAGAAGAGGAAGAGGCAGGGGCAGGGGATCAGGGCTCCTTCTGAGGAGTCAGCTACGTGATTTTCATGGATTGTCTTGGGTTTATTTATTGTTTGTTTGTTTGTTTTGTTCTTTTCTGAAACAGGGTTTCTCTGTGTAGCCCTGGCAGTCCTGGAACTCACTCTGTAGACCAGGCTGGCCTCGAACTCAAAGACCTGCTTTCCTCTGCTTCCGGAGTTTTGGGATCAAAGGTGTGTGTCACCACTGTCAGGTTTGTCTTAGGTTCTTTCTGTGGAAAGAGATAAACTTAAGTAGGAGGTTCCTTTAAAACCAAGTGTGGCAGACTAACATAGACAAGATAGCAAGACCCAACTCCTTGTTTGGTTGGTTGGCTTTGGTTTTTCAAAACACGATTTCTTTTTTTGTTTGTTTTTCTGAAACAGGGTTTCTCTGTGTAGCCCTGGCAAACAAAACCCCTACCCCAGTCCGCCAGGATCCCGTGGCCAAATTAGCTTCTTGATGTTCATCAGTCTGGAGCCAGGCAAAGCAGCCCAGCCGGGTGTAGCTCCTAGCAGGAACTTCAGAGGAGAGAAGTGGCCGGAAAAAAGGAGTTGTCCTTTCTTTAGGAAACCTCACCCTAGGTGGGGTAGCTGTTTTGTGGCAAGGGCTAGGTCTGAATCAGCCTGGGGGAGGTCACAAAGAGCCTAGCAAAACTAGGATGGCGGTGGTGGTGGTGGGGAGAGTGTCCCCCTGTGTGAATGAGCAAAGCCATGTCAAGGACACTAATGCCTGAGACTCATGGGAATGTCAGGTATGTTGATGAATGGTTGGGTTTTAACAAAAACCAGTAGGTACAGAAAGTACCAGCTCAGCATCCTTATCCCTGTGACTGCAGCCTGGGAATGCTCCCTACAGAGATGAATCAACCCACCTCCTCATTTCTATGTATGTAAGGAACTTGCTGAGTTTCTGGGCTGATGTCTCCCACCCGATCCCAGCTTTACTTTACTTGCATCTGTCATCCAGTCCACAAGGCCTACAGGTTGTGGCAGGGAACCTTCCCAGTCAGAGCTGCTGTTCTGTCCCCTCATCTCTCCTCCTTTGATGTTAGAAGAAAGCCAGGAACAAGCCCTGCAGTTTTACACCTTTGTTTTTTTGTTTTTTGTTTTTGTTTGTTTGTTTTGTGAAGATTAATAATTTTTTGTTTTGTTTTTTGTTTGTTTGTTTTTTCAAGACAGGGTTTCTCTGTGTAGCCCTGGCTGTCCTGGAACTCACTCTGTAGACCAGGCTGGCCTCGAACTCAGAACTAAGAAATCCGCCTGCCTCTGCCTCCCAAGTGCTGGGATTAAAGGCATGAGTCACCACCACCACTGGCAATTTATTTATTGTACACTGTAGCTGTACAGATGGCTGTGAGCTATCATGTGGCTGCTGGGAATTGAACTCAGGATAGCCCTGCTCTCTCTGGCATATTACACTGTAGCTCTCTTCAGACAGCACCAGAAGAGGGTGTCAGATCTCTTTATGGGTGGTTGTGAGCCACCATGTGGTTGCTGGGATCCAAACTCAGGACCTTCGGAAGAGCACTCAGTGCTCTTACCTGCTGAGCCATCTTGCCAGCTGTCACCTTTGTTTTTGCTTCTGCTCCCTGCTACCACTCTGGGTACAGGGGGCCTCTCCCACCCCTCCCAAACATACTGGTCTTAGGGTTTCATGGCTGTGAAGAGACACCAAGACCAAGGCAACTTTTAAAAAGGACAACATTTAACTGGGGCTGGGTCACAGTTTCAGAGGTTCAGTCCATTCTCATCATAGTGGGAAGCATGGCAGCGTGCAGGCTGACTCTGTGCAGGAGGAGCCAAGAGTTCTACATCTTGATCCGAAGGCAGCCAGGAGGAGATTGGTTTCTGCAAGCAGCCAGAAGGGTCTTCTCCACACTGAACAGAACTTGAGCATAGAACCTCAAAGCCTACCCCAACATTGATGCACTTCCACCAACAAGGCCTTACCTATTCCAACAAGACCATGTCTCCTAATAGTGTCACTTCCCATGGGCCTATTTAAACCCCCACAATGTCCTTCTTTGCACAGCAGGGCCTCACTGAGGCCAAGCTGGTCTCCCAAACCTTGGAATCACAGGAATGTACCAAAATGCCTAGTTTTATTTATTTCTTTATTTTCCTTTTCATGATGGTTACTTTTATGGGTAAATAGCATTTTTTTTTCCCAGTATATTCCCTCTCCCCTGCCCCTTCTCTCTCCTTCTTTTTCTCTCTTCTAGTGCCCAGTTTGGCTCATATACAAACATACTAAGATTTTTGTCTCGTAGGCAGTTCATGTCTCTGCCTTCTCTCCAACCAACCCCATCAATTTGTGTGGCTGTCCTTAGAACCATGAACCTCATGTAGGAGGCCTCTGATGGTGGTGGTGGTGATGGTGTGTGTGTGTACGTGTGTGTACGTGTGTGTTTTGCCTGCATGCATTTATGTGCACTATTTGTGTGCCCAGTGTCTTTGGAGGTCCGAGGATGTGTTGGATCCCCTGGAGCTGGAGTTGCTGACAGTTGTGAGCTGCCCTGTGGATGCTGAGAATGCAGGTCCTTAGGAAGAGCAACATGTGCTCTTAACTGCCAGGCCTTGGTTGCTTCAGCCCCCTACTGCCGGCACTCCTGGATATTTTTTGACTGACAAAATAAAATCACCTCAGAGACTGACCTTTCACAGTGTGTCCAAGCCCAAGGCCCAGCACAAACATCAGTGCCTCCCGGGGAGCTCATGGAACTGAATCCTTTCAAATGAAAATGTGCACTAGCTCAGTTCACACGGGTGTCTGTGTACATCCCAGAGTATCAAGTGTTTTTCTGAGGCGGGGGACTGTGGCGGGATAGACAGACTTGTTCCCAGGGTCTTTTAAGTATAAAAACCTGTGGACTCAGCCCAGTGTTGAAAGTCCTCATGCACAGTGACCTCGGTGGGGAGCCTGGGAGACATAGTTATGGACACTCTCTTTAGCTTTATTCCTTGTCCTCATTCTTGAGTTTGCTGTGGGTGGTGATGTTCCAACCCTTTCGATTTCACTGTCACCAGCTCCTGGTGAATCAGGAGCAGCCCTTCCTACATCACCCATCCTGCAGGGTGGAGGGACAATCTTGCAGATGCTGCTTCTCCTCTGGTGGGTGCCATAGTAACAGGGAAGCAGCTCCCAGGAGCCTGCTCTGCTAACCAGAATATAGAAGATGATGGGGGTGACTTCACTGCTCAAGATCTGCAAGCCCACAAGACACCCAGTTCAGACCTTTTTTGATTTTATCATATGAAAGGAAACACGCCATTACAGAGACAGTAATTTGACTTCTAAGCATTTTCCCTCCGTGAAACCTTAAGTGGCCAACACGAGAGGATTTTCTTTACCCCTTCCTTTTCCTTTCACCCCTCCCTTTCCCCTCCTTCCTCCCCCTTCCCCCTTCTTTCTCCCTCTCTTTCCCTTTCTTCCTCCCTTCCCTCCTTCTTCCCTTCTCTTCGTCCAGAGCTCCATCCCCATCTGGAAAGCAGGTCTTCTTTGCTTTCTTGTAGTGTTGGGGTCAAATGCAGTGCCTTGTACATGCCAAGCTATCCATCCAACCCAAGGGGATGTCTTGTTGCAAAAATAAATGGCTACATAAATTTGGAGTTGTTCAGACTGGTACTGGGATCTGGGTCTGTCACTGAATGACTATTTTTGGAACACCTTCTTTGTGCCAGGTACAGCAAACATTCTGAAGGTGGAGAGATAGCTTGTGATCACTTATCTTAGATGTCAACTTACCTGAGCCTCAAGTACCAGATCTTTGGGCAAACATGGTTCTGGGTGTTTTTGTGACAGTGGTTTGGGATGAGGTTATTATTAACTCAGGATACTGTGGAAAGTGGGTTGGGCTTCCCCAGTGAAAGTAAGTTCATCTCATTGGTTCAGAGAAATATCATGGTTGTCCAACAAACAGATAAATGATTTTTCACTTTGGAAATACCAATCAGACGCCACTAAGATACTCTGTGTGAATGAGTGTGTGTGAGTGTGTATGTGTGAGTGTGTTGTGTGTGTATGTGTGAGTGTGTATGAGTGTGTGTGTGTTTATTTGTTTGTTTGTCTTGTTTTGTTTTAGAAAGAGTTTCATTTATCCTAGGCTGGCTTCAAACTCACTACAAGGCTGTTACCTCCCCCCTTCAGCTCAGCCTTCGGACTCTGGGAGTTTCCACTGGAGGCTGCTACCTGGGGAGCCAAGACAAAGCCCTCTGCAGACTGTCAGAATGTCTCTGAAGCAAGCTGCCCCAGAAGTTCGTGCTGAGATGTGACAACGCCCACTGCCTGAGATAGGACCACGCCCATTGCCTGAAGACTTCCAAAGACGTCTGAGCGGCTGGTGACCTTTGCTCCTGACTCCTTCCGCAGTGTTTATGTTATGCAAATATCATTGTAACCTAGAGATTCAGTTTCAGTTTCTCGTGTACCTATATATTTGCTGAATACCCTAAGTAAAGATACGAAGCCTTGACTGGGGCACAACTTGGCTTTGTGATTCTCTCCTATTTTTCAGGTCCTTTAATCCTTCCCCTGAGAGAACCCAAGTTTGTGAAACTGCAAGACAGTTTCACATGGCCAATGATGTCCTTGACCTTATAGACCTGCCTTTGCCTCCTGTGTTCTGGAGTTACAAGTATGTGTCTTCATACAAAGTTTATGTAATAGTGGGCGTCAAACTCAGGGACTCTTGCATGCTAAACAAACATTTGTCTATGAGGCTAGAGACTGCTCCTGAAGCAAGGATGGTCCTGTGTCTCCTCATTACACTGAGTGGACATTCAAGCACTTTCTAGGTCATTTTGGTAAAATGGTAGGGCCTAGTTTCCTATCTCAAGTTCTGACTTCTGAAAACAAAACAGAAAGAATTGATGACGAGAGGAAGACCTGAAAACACTATAATAAACTGTAGGTTTTCTTTTTAATTTGAGGACTATGGTGACAAAATATTAGAATAATACCATTACTTTTTCAGATTTTATTTTATTTTTAAAGATTTATTTCTCAGCGATTAAGAGCACTGACTGCTCTTCCGAAAGATTTGCGTTTAAATCCCAGCAACCACATGGTGGCTCACAACCATCCATAATGAGATCTGACACCCTGTTCTGGTGTGTCTAAAAAGAGCTACAGTGCACTCATTACAGTGCTCTTAACAGCTGAGCCATCTCTCTAGCACCAGATTTTATTTTTTATTTATGTTTCTGTCTGTGTTCATGAATGTGCAAAAATGTGTGTGGGTGCACTGGAGGGCAGAATAGGGGATTATATCCTTTGGAGCTAAAGTTACCATCGGTTGTAAGCCAAATGATACTGGTCTTCTAGAAGAGCAGCAAGTGCTTGCTCTTGACCACTGAGCCATCTCTATAGCCCCTTGTTTTTGTAATCATTCTTTGACAATTTCATACATGCATGTAATTCTTCTCTGCCACTTCTTCCTTACTGCTCTTCCAGAGGTCCTGAGTTCAATTCCCAGCAACCACATGGTGTCTTACAACCACCTGTAATGGAATCCAATGGAATCCAATGGCCTCTTCTGGTGTGTCTGAAGAGACCAACAGTGCACTCATATACAATAAACAAACAAACAAACAAACCTTTAAAAAAAACACTTCTTTTTCTTTTTTAAAAAATATTTACTTATTTATTATATATAAGTACACTGTAGCTGTCTTCAGGGTGTCAGATCTCATTACAGATGGCTATGAGCCACCATATGGTTGCTGGGATTTGAACTTAGGACCTTCAGAAGAGCAGTCAGTGCTCTTAACCACTGAGCTATCTCTCCAGCCCAGAACACTTATTTTTCAAGGTTAAACTTTATTAGAACTTTTTGGTTTTGTTTAAGACAGGGTTTCTCTGTGTAGCCCTGGCTGTTCTAGAACTCATTGTGTAGATCAGGCTGGCCTCGAGCTCACAGAGATCTGCCTGCCTCTGCCAAGTGCAGAATTAAAAGCATCTACCACCATGACCGACTTTAAGTAATGATTTGTTTGTTTGTTTGTTTTGTTTTTGGAGACAGGGTTTCTCTGTATAGCCCTGGCTGTCCTGGAACTCACTCTGTGGACCAGGCTGGCCTCAAACTCAGAAATCTGCCTGCCTCTGCTTCCCAAGTGTTGGGATTAAAGGCATGTGCCGCCACCATCCAGCTTAACTAATGATTTTTAAAAGCAGAGTTCCCATCAAATTAACACTCATGTCAGGGCAAAAATACATTTTAAAAACCTAAATCTTAAGGCAGAAATAAAATATTGAAAAAAAACCCTCAGCACCTCTCTCTATATATATCTAAATCTATCTATCTATCTATCTATCTGTCTGTCTGTCTGTCTGTCTGTCTGTCTATCTATCTATCTATCTATCTGTCTATCTACCTGTCTGTCTGTCTATCTACATGTCTATCTATGGAGAGAGAAAGGGAGAGAGAGCGAGAGGGAGAGAGAGAGGGAGAGAGATTGATTCATTTTATGAGTTCTGTGACTCTAGAGAACCCTGACTAATGCACTGCTTACTATAGAGCCAAATGGCTGTTCTTATGAGAATGAAATCAGCAGCCTACTCTCTGGTCTCATCTGCATAGTTCTATTAAGTGATATGCAGCATCATTAGGTGATACAGCCATGCTCACTGGCTACTTGACATAGTTCCAGCAAAGCCAAGCCAACTGCTGCAATCACTGTTCTTCTAACTTTTGGGTATTGGTCTCTGCATGTTGCATTCTTGGGGACTGTCTGTGTTATGATACATTTTATATCTTTTTCCTGAGAAAAAGTATGTCTGAGTCTTTATGGAAAATCTTAAAATTAACTTTATTTGGAAGTCTTCCTTATGCCCTGGAGATCATTAACCACAGATAAGCACACAGCTAGATGAGGCCATCACTCCAGGAATCTGCTAGGGGTATGTGCCCCTGAGCAAACTCAAACAGTATAATTGATGAAGGGCAAACAGAGACAATTGATGAACTCTGTCCAAAATAGGTTATAGATTCAAGGTCTCATTTTTATTATAGACTTAGAGCTCTCTGAAAATGTAGTTTAAAGACAGGGGGTCATACAGGGTATACCCCTGGAGAAATAAACTCAGTAAACAATTTAGATTGACTAAAATAAACTTCATACAATTGTTTCTCATGTTTAATCATGTTATACATGAGAACATATAATGAAGTTAGGTATTCATCCTTGCAGCTCATAAAAAGACCAGTTCAGATATTTTCTGTTTGTCTGGCTTTAAAACTGCCAACACCGCCAGGCTACAAGCAGCCTGACACATAATTAGTGTTTGTTTTGGAGGAGACAGTCTTTAGATTCTTTAAATTGGTGTTATAGGACTGATAATAAGAATAAAATCGATTCTGTTTGTATTTTCTAATTGTAACTGAACTTGTAACCTTGACATGTAATGATAAGTCAGACATATTCTGCATTATTTGGATGATCATTAGTCTGTCTTCGTTCTGTGAAACTTGTATAAATAAAGAAGTTCTAGGGGTTGGAGAAATGGCTCAGCGGTTAAGAGCACTGACTGCTCTTCCAGAGGTCCTGAGTTCAAATCCCAGCAACCACATGGTGGCTCACAACCATCCGTAATGGGATCTGATGCCCTCTTCTGGGGTGTCTGAAGACAGCAACAGTGTACTTACATATAATAAATAAATAAATAAATCTTAAAAAAAAAAAAAAAAAGAAGTTCTTGCCAGGCAGTGGTGGCACAGGCCTTTAATCCTAGCACTTGGGAGGCAGAAGCAGACAGATTTCTGTGTTCGAGGCCAGCCTGGTCTACAGAGTAAGTTCCAGGATAGCCGGGGCTATACAGAGAAACCCCGTCTCGAAAAACAAAAACAAAAACAAAAACAAAAACAAAAGGGTTCTTGGTTGTTAGTCAGTCAGAGCAGCAGAAATGGCCTGATCATTAATAAGTCAGAATCACAGAGTCACAGAGTCACAGAGTCAGAGTCACAGAGTCACAGAGTCACAGAATCAGTCACAGAGTCACAGAGTCACAGAGTCACAGAGTCACACAGTCACAGAGTCACACAGTCACAAAATCACAGTCACACAGTCACAGAGTCACACAGTCACAGAGTCACTGATTGCTAGCAAGTCAGAGCTGCTAAATTCCCCTGACTATTTGGCCTGGCCGGGCTCACCCTCTCCACTTGCCTAATCCTTATCGCCTCTTTGGGCCAATCTGTCAGCAAGGACACTAGGCCCGGGAAGCAACAGCCCCCACTCCGATTCCTGCCCCCACCAGCCACCAGCAAGTAGGCATTTGCAGGCTCAGAGCCCTACGCATGTGCATCACCCCCATCCTTTACAATCTTTTTGTTTGTTTGGTTAGTTTTGGGTTTTTTTTGAGACAGGGTTTCTCTGTGTAGCCCTGGCTGTCCTGGAACTCACTCTGTAGATCAGGCTGGCCTCAAACTCAGAAATCCACCTACCTCAGCCTCCCAAGTGCTGGGATTAAAGGTATGCACCACCACCGCCCAGCCTGCTTTCTCTCTCTCCCTCTCCCTCTCCCCCCCTTCCCCCTCCCTCTCCCCTCTCCCTCCCCTCCTCCTTCCCCTCCCTCCCTCCCTCCCTTCCTTTCTTTCTTTCTAACACAGGTTTTCTATGTGTAGTCCTGGCTGTTCTGGAACTTGCTCTACAGACCAAGGAAGCTTCAAACACAGAGATCCTTCTGCCTCTGCCTGCCAAGTGCTGGGACTAAAGTTATATGTCACCATGCCTGACTAACAACCTTTTTGTGTGTGGAGATCATTTGTGGAGTCAGCAGTAAAGCAGCTGCTTTACTGACTCCTTCTACCTTTAGGGGAGTTTGTGAGAGAAATAAGTTAGGGATTGCAGAGGGAAGGAAGAAGGGAGGGGAGGGGAGGGGGGAGAGAGGGAGACCCCACTCCCATTGTAGTTCTCTCACAGGCAAATATGACTCTTAATAGGATGTGCTTCCACGAACAAGAATACAGACGTGGGAACCACATTTTTATTCAAACTCAGGTGGTGACTCTGTCCTTTTCCCACTGGCTGTTTTCAGACCTCAGTCTTTCTTGACTGGCTAGTTTTAAAAGAATCCCAGCAAAGGAACCAAAGTGGGGAAAGGTCAGCCACATTAATCTGAGAATGTAGCATGGCATTTTTATAAAGTAAACAAAGTTTTTACTGGGTGTGGGATTTAAACATTTGCATTCAAAGTCTTACAAGGTGGAGGAAGAGAAACAATATTTGAATTCCTTGTCAAAATACAAGTTTTATAGTATTTAGTAGAAAAGACTCATTTAATAATTTTCACAAATTGAACCAGGCTTGGCAGCAAGCCCCTTTACTTACCAGCTGAGCCATCTCATTGGCTCTATTTATTTTTTGAGGCTGAAATCATGTAGGTTAGACTGGTGCAGGAGGATGGCCTTGAACTTCTCATCCTCCTTTCTCTGAATGTTGGAATTACTCGCTATGTCCAGTTATATCTCATTTTTAAAGCACAAATGTACATAACTCTAATATTCATTGCCTCACAAAGCTAGACTCGGATGGAATTGGTTCGTTGGCTAGCAGCAGGTGACCTTTCCCCCCTCACCACCACTCCCCCCGCAAGGCGACTCCTCTGGCCTCAATTCTTGGGGCCAGTGAACTTGTCCGAGAGCAGCATCCCAATTAGTTTGCCTTTAAAATATTCTTTTTTTTTAAAGATTTATTTATTATTATACATAAGCACACTGGAGCTGGCTTCTAACACACCAGAAGAGGGCGTCAGATCTCATTACGGGTGGTTGTGAGCCACCATGTGGTTGCTGGGATTTGAACTCAGGACCTTTGGAAGAGCAGTCAGTGTTCTTACCAGAAGAGCCATCTCGCCAGCCCCCAAAATATTCTAACTTGACTTAAACTGGCTCATTTCACTGGCGGCGGAAAAATAACCTATTGGAGAGACTTCCGGAAAATGACGATAAAGAGTAGCAGGGAACATTTATGGGGTCAGCTTGCTGCATGCAACCCTCCCACCCATCAGAATGCCCTTTAAATTCAGCCAGGGGCAACTGCAAACACAGCAGCTACAGAACACACGGGGGCGCAGAAGCGGAGCACCCGCAACCGCCAGTCTAGGGCTCCGCCCCCAATGTCCAACCACGCCCACTTTCCTGGGTCCCACCCCTCCCCTTCCGCCCTCCTCCACGTAATTAGGGTTTGGCCGTCTCCGGACCGGCAACGAAAGAGTAAGGTGGGCGCAGTTGTGCGCCGGCGCAAACTACAGAGTGCGCAGGCGCAGTCCATAGTGCAGCGCTCAGGGCGACGTGGCGGGCGGGAGTACGGAAGCCGCAGGGAGAAGCAGTTCTCCCAGCTACTCTGAGCATCCTCCTGCTGCGTGGAGCTACCGCTGACACCATGTTGAAGAAATTCGACAAGAAGGACGAGGAGTCTGGTGAGGGACCCTTGAAAGGCCTGGGGAGACCAGATCCTCGTGGGGATTCCTGGGACCTTCGTAGGCTTCCTTCTTCCGGGCCTCTGTCAGGACTAGATCCGAGGCCCAAGAGGGGAAGGGGCTTTTGCGCAGGTCCATCCTTAGCTGTTCTCGGAGGGAACATACTGTTTACACTCGCCAGCTCTGGCCAGGATTGCTGCGTGACCTTGTGCGGGTCACACTCCTGGGCCTCAGTTTCCCCATCTTGTCAGAGGAGGTTCCCAGGCTGGATGATCCCTTGTAGTTCACACGATCTCTTGGTATTTGCTGCGATGGTTATTTGCCTATCCGGGTGTAACCAGTCCGCAGTTAATAACCCGGAACGTTTCATTCATTCAATAAACTACAATTACTGAACATCAGGCGCCTCACTGATCCTAATATTGCAGTAGCTAAAGCAAGTACGACACTAGATTCCTGCAATAGGAATGTTTAGGGTGGTCACATAGTAGAGGAGTAACCAGATAATCACATGAATACTTTTTTTTTAATGTGATATCTGCTGTCAGGGAAACTCAGTCACAGGTTAGTTTGTGTTGGTTGTCTCTGGCACATAGACTCACTTAAGTTCTGGTTGCATAAATCAGTGCCAGTTGTTGAACCCTGAAAGGCACAGAAAGGATGCTAGGTGACTGTGAGAGAACCTTGACTGGCTCTGGTAGATGATAAAGACTTCCTTCTCTTCCTCACGTTTGGCAGAATCGTGAGAGTTAGGGTCACCGTTTGGGACTGTAACTCATTTGGTAAAGTGCTTGCCTAGCATGCATGAGGCCCTGTGTGTGATCCACAGCACCACATAAACCTGGAGGCGGAGGCAGGAAGATCAGATGCACAAGATCGACCTCCACTACATTTTGAGTTGAAGGCCAGCAAGGGACACATGAGAGTCTGTTTCAAAAAAAAGAAAAAGAAGGAAAGAAATTCATTCAAGATCACAACCCGTAATCAGTCTTCTCTGTTCACTGTAGGTGGAGGCTCCAACCCCCTCCAGCACCTGGAGAAGAGCGCAGTGCTCCAAGAGGCAAGTGCCACTCATGCCTGTATCTGGTCAGGAATACCTGCCAGCGCTGCTGTCAGATACTAGCATACATAGAGTGCTGGGCCCAGGAAGATGGAACCTCATTAATTATATTTGCTAAGTGTGGCTAGTATTAGGGCAGCACAAGCAAAGACCTCATGTATGTCTAGTAGATAAGTTAAGAAAAATAAACTATTGGGAGCCGGAGAGATGGCTCAGCGGTTAAGAGCACTAGCTGCTCTTTCAGAGGTCCTGAGTTCAATTCCCATCAACTCCATGGTGGCTCACAACCATCTGTAATGGGATCTGAGGTTCTCTTTTAGTGTATTTGAAGACATGACAGTGTACTCGTATACTTAAATTAAATAAAATCTTTTTTTAAAAAAAAAGAAAACTATAAACTCTCCCCACTTGAGAATACATGGATGTGGACTGAGCTTAACACACACTGTGTGGTTCTCTAGGCCCTTCGTGAACTGAGGGGCAGCTGTGGAAGGGAAGGGTACTGGGCTAGAGGTAATGGTTGCTTCTTCACAGGCTCGGGTCTTTAATGAAACTCCTATCAACCCCCGGAAATGTGCCCACATCCTCACCAAGATCCTTTACCTCATAAACCAGGTAACAAGATGAGGCTTGACAGGGAATACAAGGGGGGGTTGCATACATGGAGGTGTACGCTTATGCTTTTGTCAGCTCTGCAATTGGAACCAACAGTCTAGTCCTGGGTCCTTTTAAGTTTCCAGCTCTCATGTGTTGCCTGTGCTCAAGTCCTTGCATGCTCCCAAGGTCTAGCCTGCTGACCTCCTGTCCAAACCTATGGCTTCTCTGATTACCACAGGGGGAGCACCTAGGGACTACTGAAGCCACGGAGGCTTTCTTTGCCATGACCAAGCTCTTCCAGTCCAGCGATGTAAGTACACCGACCTATGCGTTTCTGCAGATGCGGCACTGGATCAGGGTGGCGGGAGGACTGCCTGTCAGTATAGACTGCCTTCTACAGAGTCAGGCTTCTCCTGACTAATCCTCTCCCACCGAGCTGATGGGGTCTTCTCCACGTCTCTAATCTGAGCTGATGGGGTCTTCTCCATGTCTTTTTCAGCCCACACTCCGCCGCATGTGCTACTTGACCATCAAGGAGATGTCCTGCATCGCTGAGGATGTCATCATTGTGACGAGCAGGCATGTCTGGGCAGGGGTGGCATCTCTGGTGGGATCCATTGGCAGAGACAACATGTACAGCCAAGAGACTTTTGACATCTGTCCTGTGCCCTTTCCTCCCAGGCCCACCCCATGCCAGCCTCTAGAATGGTCTGCTTCTTTGTGGCTTCTCTGGCCTTCCTTCCCTTCCTCCTTCCTATACAATACAGCCAGCATGGAGCTTTCAAAAGTCTTTAGTCAGTGCTAAGGAAAAGAACAGCAGGGTGTAGGGAGTTAATGAGCAAGCCTACTGGCTAATACTGGTTTCTGCATTAGGCTGAGTAATTTAGGGACAGATGTCACTGATATATACTCTGGGTCCTTGAGAACAGAGTCAAAGCTGGACATGGTGCCATACACTCGTACTCCTAGCATTTGGCAGAAACAGGAGGATAGCTGCCAGTTTGAACCTGCCCGGGCTACATAGCAAGATGTCTCTAGGAAATAAAATAAAATAAAACAAAACAAAAATACACAACAACCTCCCCTAGCCCTCAGGCCCAGTTCTTTTTTCCTTTTAAAAAGATTTATTTATTTATGTACATGAGTACACTGTTGCTGTCTTCAGATACACCAGAAGAGGACATCCCATCCCATTACAGATGGTTGTCTGGGCAGGGGTGGCTCCTCTGGTGGGATCCATTGACAGAGACAACATGTACAGCTAAGATGAGCCACCATGTGGTTGCTGGGAATTGAAGTCAGGACCTCTGGAAGAGCAGTCAGTGCTCTTAACTGCTAAGCCATCTCTCCAGCCCCTTTTATTTCTTCTTGACATTGCTATTTATGGAGAAGGTCCATACAGTCAGTTTCAGGGGCATTGATATTTCCTGGGCTGGAGAGATGGCACAGTGGTTAAGAGCACTGACTGCTTTCCTAGCACCCACATCAGGAGGCTTAAACTGTCTGTTACTCCAGCTACAAAGAGCTCTGGTGTGTTGGAGGGCACCTGTGCTCATGTACACATACCCACATGCAGACAAATACTTCCACATTACAAAAATAATAAAAATAAATTTAAACATTTTTTGGGGGAGGGAAGATGATACTGAATGTCTTTATCAGTCCATGTATGGTTTTAGGACTGTATTTGCAAATAAGAAAGCCGTGGTGTTGTGTGACAAAACTTTACCTGGGGAGACAAGCACACACATTACTCATCCCAAATAGGGAACCCATGACAGACCATAGTATGGATACCCCTGAAGTCTCGTTTGGTGAACCATGACTCTTTTTTTTAAAGATTTATTTATTTATTTTATGCAAATAAGTACATACTGTAGCTGTACAGATAGTTGTGAGCCTTCATCTGGTTGTTGGAAATTGACTTTAGGACCTCTGCTCGCCTCGGTAGACCCTCCTTGCTCCAGTACACTCTGCTTGCTCAGGCCCAAAGATTTATTTATTATTATAAATAAGTACATTGTAACTGTCTTCGGATGCACCAGAAGAAGGCGTCAGTTCTCATTACGGGTGGTTGTGAACCAGCATGTGGTTGCTGGGATTTGAACTCAGGACCTTTGGAAGAGCAGTTGGTGCTCTTACCCTGAGCCATCTCTCCAGCCTGAACCATGACTTTTATTGGGGTTACTTATGGAAATGTGGGTGAGGGTTTACTTATAGGAGCAGAAATGACTCAGACAGCTGCATCATCAAAGCCCACCTTCAGCAAGGGTGGCATGTCACAGAGCTGGGAACCTAGAGTACACTGCACAGCCTGCAGGTAGCTCAACAGGGTCCTTTCCAGCTGCCTCAGTTGATCTAAACCTCTTCCAGGCAGCCCAAGTATCTGGTCTGTCTTGAGAGTCTTCTGTATAGCTTAGCCCTTAGTCTGAGAGACACTCTCAGCTTTTATAGCTTACTCTGGCAGAGAGGGGACCTTGTGAATCTGGTCAGTTTCAGGTACTCCCTGAATCTGATTTTGAGTTGTTCACCTTCCAGCTTAAGGTGCTTCACTGCAGGATGGAATTTCTCAGTCCTGGAGGAAACTTATACAGCTCATGGCCTCAGGATTTACCAGCAAACAGTGAGGCAGCTGGGCTCTAACATGATTTATGGAATGGTAATAGACTGTGAAAGCAGAACAGAACGACCTCCAAGACCAAATTCTGAGCATGAAGGAGATTTGCCCCAGAGGAACAGACGAGAGGGAATAAGAGACAGAGAATGAGGGGAAGAGGAAGGAACAAGGGAGAAGGGGCAGCGATAGTTGTCCTGGAATGGGACGAAGGACTGCCTCTGGATAGAGAGGAGACAAACATGACCGATAGGCAAATAGTAACTTATAAAGGTAAAGGGGAAACAGTGTTAGGGTGAGGAGTTTAGTTGTAATTGGATGGGTTAATTAGGTGAGCCAAAGGGAGCTTTTGATTGCTGAACCTTGGTAGTCATCCTCAGGAGGAGGGAGTAGCTAAGTAAGGGAATGGACCTTGGCTGCTAGCTTTAGGAATGTGATCTAATGGTTTTTAACAAGGCAGAAAGGAATAGGGCAGAAAGGCCAGGCCTGCCAGGGCCATGTTCACCATGCCCAGGCTGGCCAGAGTTCCTTCAGACAACAGCTTGACTTTGGACCAGAAAAGGTCTCCAGAATAATCTGGATTGGGAAGGAGTCAGAGGTCCAGGCTGAGCAATGGCAAATGTAAAGGCCAGCAGAGGGAAAAAAACTGCTCACTGAGAGGCTGCTCTGTTTGATGTTTAGGGAGCCTTGAGCTCATGGTGATCCTCCTGCCTTGGTCTTCCTGAGTGCTAGGATTGCAAGCCATTATGCCTGGCTCTGTTTTGAGTTCAGTAAAACTCCATGGGGCTACTGTTTGGCTTGGAGGAGTTGAACCTAAGGGAGCAGTAGTTCGCAGACTGGTGTGTTAATTCAGTTGAGGTGGTGGTGAGTAGAGAAGAGGGATGGCCTATGACCTCCGCATGTCAACAGTGCCTCCTTTCCCCGGCAGCCTGACAAAAGACATGACTGGGAAAGAGGATAATTACCGTGGTCCTGCTGTCCGTGCCCTCTGCCAGATCACTGATGTGAGTTCTCTCACCCTCTACCTGTTTCCCAAGCTCTCAAGCATACTCTAGGTTCTGCAGCTGTCTGAATCAAGTGGAGAAGCAGGGTGGGAATGTTCAGTAGGAGCTTCTGAAGTGTTGGCTTTGCTCTGCCCTGCATTGTTTCCCCATCTGAGCCTGTGTTCTCCTGCCACAGAGCACCATGCTGCAGGCTGTTGAGCGCTACATGAAACAAGCGATTGTGGACAAGGTTCCCAGTGTCTCCAGCTCCGCCCTTGTGTCTTCCCTGGTAAGTAGCTATGACTTGGGCCTGCAAGTGTGGGTTGAAGGTAGAATAAAATGTCTGAGGGGAACCAGACACTGGGTCTATTGGGAAGAGATTGGGTGAGTGGCTTTGACCCACTCCGTACATGGTAGATTGTCAGGACTGGCATCAGGCAGGAAATCTGCCAGGCAGGGAGAATGAGGGTGACTGCTGTCTGTCCATCCTTGGTCTTGGGCTCAGGACAGTGAAGAGGGCCTGGCTGCATGTGAGAGACGACAGGGGTGTGACAAGAAGGGCACTTTTCCTTTTGACCCCTTAACAAGTCCCACTGCCCACAGCACCTGCTGAAATGCAGCTTTGATGTGGTCAAGCGCTGGGTAAACGAGGCCCAGGAGGCGGCGTCCAGTGATAACATCATGGTACAGGTGAGAGGGAAAACAAGCAGGGGCATAGCACACTGTCATTATCCAACCGCCACAAGTTCTGGTGGCCTCTGCCTAGGACAGGCTCTTATTCTTTTGTCACTGGGTGTGGAGGATGGGGGCTTGGGGAGAAACAGCCAAGGCAACCCATGGGTGTTTAGGAGTTTCTCATTGGATGCTGCTGATATAACCAAGTATATTGAGTGGTAGGTGGTAATGTTTTAGAATACAGGCTGTTACAGCTCATCTAGCCCAGGTAGGCCGATGGCCATCACAGTCCAAAACATTGCTGAGCTGGTTCTGTTAGTGACATGGGGCTTCCATCTGGGAAACTTTGCTCTGTAACCTAAGCCTAGTGCGCCTCTTGCTGAGCCTCAGTTTTCAGTTTCTCTGGAAAGTTGGAAGAGCAAGGGTTAAATGAGGAAGACATACTCAGTGAGGGGTGGGAAGGCAGCTTGTCCCTTTCCCTCAGGGATTGTTGTTCTCCTAACTCCATGTGGATGTGTCTTTGGGGTCAGCAATGATGCTTTAGTGTACACCTCTAAGGGTCAGAGGCACTTAGCAGTGGAAAGCACACACACCTGTCGTACCTTGGCCCTCACATACCACTTGACTAAGAATGAACAGAATGAATGGGGAGTGACCTTAGTAGCTTACATTTCTAAAAGTGGTGTCCCTGGACTTATAGACCTCTAAAGCTGTCTTGCCACAGTGGGACAAATAAGCAGGGACAAGCAAGCCAGTCCTCTGGGTGTTGGAAGGGTTTGTGTCCTATGGCCCACAGGACTATGCTCGGGTCTTGCCCTAGCTGTCTCCTGCAGCGCTTCTGTTCTGGTGTCTTCTCTCACATACTCAGGATACCTGCATGGTTCAAAACTCTGGTGCAAATAAGAACATCATGTGTGTGGTGTGTTGAGCACTACACTGGAGGTAGTTCCCCAGAGTGCTTGGGAAGTTGTTTCAGCCCCTCTGTATGGATGTGAGTGCTATAGTTTTCTTAAAACAAGAAGGGTGAAGCTAGAGAGACACAATGCCCTTCCCAGGGCTGCCTTGTAGCAGACCTGGCCTTATGTGTCTATTTCCCATGCTGCCTCTGTCCTCTAGTACCACGCCCTAGGACTTCTATACCATGTGCGGAAGAATGACCGCCTGGCTGTGAGTAAGATGATCAGTAAGTTCACCCGGCATGGCTTGAAGTCCCCCTTTGCCTACTGCATGATGATCCGCGTGGCCAGCAAGCAACTAGAAGAAGAAGATGGCAGGTGAGAACGCTTGTCGCCTGCCAGCTAGATGATGCCTTCTGCATTGCTGGACTGTCCCCAACTTCTTGTTGCTATGTTCTTTTGTAGCCGTGACAGCCCGCTGTTTGACTTCATTGAAAGCTGCCTGCGCAACAAGCATGAGATGGTGGTGTATGAAGCTGCCTCAGCCATTGTCAACCTGCCAGGCTGCAGTGCCAAAGAGCTGGCCCCTGCCGTGTCAGGTCTCCATACGTCCCCTTCCCTGTGGCATCATTTGCCTGCTGGGCACAGACCCTGAGCCAGAGGTCTTCAGATAGGCCATGATGTAGGGCTGTCACAGGTGTCCCATCTCAGTGCTGGTGAGGCAGGTATGGGCTCCATCCTAGCAATGCTAGGCCAGCTGGCCCCAGAGGAGGACTGGGGTTAGGGCCCAGGACCTGTAAAGCTCAGTGTGCTGGCTCTTATGGTAGCACTGGAGCTCACAGCTGGACTCAGTGGAACTGCCCTGAGCAGGCGGGAAAGCCCCTGTCCTCTGACCTTCCTCACCAGGCCTCACTTCCCTTCTGAAGCACGAAGGACCCTCTTGCTGTAGGTGGTAAAGGTAGGAATCTGCACAAACTACTTGTGATGCACAAGTATGGATGCAGTCCGTGTGTTACTAAGGAGAAGCCAGCAACTTTCAGTTGTTTCTGCTCGAGCCAGTAAAGCAGTGTCTGTCCTCCTACCAGATGCTGGCATTGGGATGAGAGCAGAGAATATGCACCCAGGGCTTGAAAAGCAGAGGAGCTGGTGCAGAACAGTAGCTATGCTGAGAGATCAAAAAGGGTCTACATGGGGTTCCACGAGTAGGAGAGAGGGATAAATATCTAACTCGGGACCAGCCCAGAGGCAAGGAAGAGCTGTAATGATTGGACTATTCTAGAGTTCCCCACAGTGGTGATACTAAACTGGTAGGAAGATGAGTTCAGTTGTAGACATAGTTTCCCTCCCTCTTTGGGGACAAACAAACATGCACACTCACTCACTGACTAGAGCTAATGTACTCCTATGATAGCCTCATATTTCCAGAAAATTAAAGACATGAAGTAGAGGCCTTAAGAGATACACCATCCTATTTTAAGAAAAATGTTAGTTCCAAAATAAATAAATAAATAACAAGAGAATAAAAGCTAAGCTATAAGGAAAGGGATTTGGATATTCCAGAATACAGTCCCATTCACGACTATACTTGAACATAGACTTTAGCTGTGAGCTTTAGTCAGGCAGGTTGAGGGAATAGTGTGGTCCCTGATATATACAGTAGGGGTCAACTCTTTAGCACTGATCTAGAGAGAAATAAACTCCACTCCCTAGCTTGGTGCTGAGGTATGTTCCACTGGGTCCTGTGAACATGGAAAGAGAGGTAGCTAAGTGGGCTGCAGATGTGGACAGCCCATGACTTAACTCTGCTTCTGCTGGGTAGCTGCTACTGAAAGTCATTTGAGGTGCTTTGCCACTCTTTCCTGGGAGTTCAGAGAATCAGACAGGCAGGAAGGCATGCAGGACACGCACTCAGTGAGGTGCTTAGTATATGATGCCCATTGATAGCCATGGGGCCCTCACTGACAAGGTTCAGGGCAAGACAGTTTTGCTGGCCTCTGCTAAGCAAAAGGCTTGTGTGTGACTAGCCTGAGAGCTTGTTCACCTTTGATCCTGTGCTGTTCCCTGGGTACCCCAGGTATTCCACTGACATTCCATTGCCTGGCATCAAGGGCAGCCTGATGACATGTGTCTTCCTCCCTGCAGTGCTCCAGCTTTTCTGTAGCTCACCCAAGGCTGCACTTCGCTATGCTGCTGTGCGCACCCTCAACAAGGTAAGAGTGGAGAGGAGGGGAGACAGGCTGGTCAGCTGGTGTCTCCTCCCTCTGAATGGGCGGGAGGCTGGTAGACAGGGTCCCCAAAGGACCTCTGGCCAGGCCTGCCCTGTAGGTGAAATAACAGAATTGGGTACTGCCCGGTATCTGTCCTCCTTCTGCAGGTGGCCATGAAACACCCATCAGCAGTAACTGCCTGCAATCTAGATCTGGAGAACCTGGTTACAGACTCAAACCGTAGCATCGCCACATTGGCCATCACCACCCTTCTCAAGACAGGGAGCGAGAGCAGCATTGACCGTCTTATGAAGCAGATTTCTTCCTTCATGTCGGAGATCTCAGATGAGTTCAAGGTACCCAGTACCCCCACAGCCTGCAGTCCCCAAAACAAGGGAGATGTTCTGAGCCTGCTGTCTGTGCTATGTATGGATTTGGGATACGCAGTCCTTTTTCCCAGTCTTTGACCCTCTGTCCCTTTGAACCTTAAAAACAGTACCTTTTAGCCAGGGGGGTTTATTGTTTATTCATTCTTGCAGTTTTTATTGGGTTCTTGCTGTCTGTTCTAGAGTTTCAGAAAGAGGGGGCAGGAGTGGATGGGGAGAGGATGCCTTCTGTTGGGAGAGCAAGCTTTAACAAACAAGTAGACATGTAAATGAGCAGTAGCCTGAGGCGCAGTGAGGTGCTGGCCCAAAGTAGAAGTAGCAGCTGCCGGGGAGGAAGTCAGTGTGAGCCAAGAAGAAAGGGCAGGAGCAGGGATTGAAAAAGTACTTAGGAGCCAGGCCAGCTGGGAATTGGGGAAGGTAAAAGTGGTGACATCAGAATAGGCTGGGTTATTTACTGAGCGCACTCATTCCAGCACTCCATTCCCAGCCCCTCACCCCTGATTCTTAACAGTTGCTAATTTATTCTTATTTCGCCTAGTTAGATTATTTCATTGTTATATAAATAGTCATGAAATGTGTCCCTGAACAAAAAAAAAAAAAGAATCTGTCACTGCAGAGTTTCTGTCAGAGCAGATAGTGGTAGGAGCAATTTTTAATTCAGCAGGATAAATTCTAGAGTGTGGGTTGTACAAATTGGGCAGAAATCTTCTCTGCCTGTGGATTTATGAAGGTAATGTGAGATTTGCATATGAGAATAACCCTTCTGGTCAGTAGAGGATGAGTTTGAGGAGACTTGGATCTCAGAAGATGAAATGGCTTAGGAGCCTGCAAGAGGGGTGATGTGAGAGCCATTGAAGGACTTGAAGATAGTTAAAGACAAAGAAGGATAGAGCAGAGGGAAGAATGCCAGAGAGACTCCAGGAAGAGAGCAGAATGGAATGTCAGGTGAAAACAGGAAGTGCAGGGGAGAAGCAGGCCAGGCAGGGCTTGGAGACCAAAACAGACTTGTGCCCCAGCATGGAGAAGTATTCCTCCTGGTTTTATCTTGTGTTGAGCCCAGGGCATGTCTTGCCTAAGGAGGGACTCTGTGGCATTTAGTGAGCAAGTCCCAGGACTGTCAGGGACTGCTACTCATGCAGGTTTCTCCATCCCAGGTGGTGGTTGTCCAGGCCATCAGCGCCCTGTGCCAGAAGTACCCTCGGAAGCACGCTGTGCTCATGAACTTCCTGTTCACCATGCTAAGGGAGGAGGTAAGGGTGGGGCCGTGGGGTCCTGCACACTCTTGGTGCAGAGAGTGGCCTGACTGCCAAATCTACGTGTTAAGCTCAGAACACTATTCAACAGCTTCTTTCCGCGCCTGCGGCACTTTAGTCTCCTGCACAGATGAAGCAACGGTAGCAGCTGTCATAATTACAGTAGTGATGTGTGACTCACCAGCATGGCAACAGGTTCAGCAGGTGCCCTGAGGCAGTGTTTATGCAGAAAGGTAGGGCATGGGTTCTCTTACGAAGTCTGGCATAGGAGGCTGCAATGCCAATCAGGAGCTCTTGGAAAACTGGGGCTGAAAACACAACATGGGTTCTAGGTTTAGTTGGTTTTTTTGTTGTTGTTTTTTGGTTTTGTTTTGTTTGCTTGCTTGCTTGTTTGTTTTTAGTTTTGTGACAGGGTCTCTGCATAGATCTGGCTGTCCTGGAACTTCCTATATAAAACAGACTAGCCTTGACCTGGTGAAGATCCATTTGTCTCTGCCTCTAGAATGCATATCCATAAAAAATAAACTTCTACTGGGCATAGTGGTGCCCACTTTTAATCCTAGTAGTTTGGAGGTTTACTAAACAAATCTAATTCCTGGATTCCATGGTGGAAGGAGAGAAACAACTCCAAAAAGTTGATATGCTCTCCATGTTTGTGACATGAGATATATATAGCCCTGTATTCACACACACTTATTAAACATAAACACAAAATGATAATAAGTGTGTGTGTGTGTGTGTATTAGTTATTTAAAAAAAGGGGGGGCTGGAGAAAGCTTAGGAATGCATACTGTTCTTACAGAGAACCAAACTTTGGACTCATATTTAGCAGTTGATAACTGTCTATAACTCCAGCTCTAAGGGACTCAACACCAAATCCTCGCCTTTTTAAGTACCTGTACTTACATGTTCTTATGTACACATAGGAGTGTGCATGCGTGTGCATACACACACACACACATTTAAAAAAAGAACAACAACAAAAAAGGATTCTGGGAACTGAGGGTGTAACTCAGTTGGCATCATGCTTGCCCAGCATGCTCAAAGCCCTGATGTGATTTCAGCACTATATAAACTGGGTAGGTAATCCATACCTGCACTTCCCATGCCTGTATTGTATATCCTAGCAATTGAAAAGCAGAAACAAGGTTCAGAGCTCAAGGTCATCCTTGGCTACATAGTGATTTTAAGGTTAGCCTGGGATACACTAGACCCATCTAGAAAAACCTGGAAGGTGAGGCTTACTGTGACTTGAGTGGAGTGCCCTGCCTCCCGGGTTATTGTGAAGAACCAGCAGGCCACCTTGTGGTCTCTGAGATCAGGTGCCTCTGGCCCTACAGCACGAGCTTCTCTCACTGAAAAAGCCCAGGCTTTGTCCACTCAGCTTCGGGGCTGTCTCCCAGAATGTTAATGCTTTCTGTAGCAGTGAAGGCTATGAGTGGCCTCACTGAGGGGCTGTAGCACTCAGACTCGAGAACTTGCCTTGCTCCTGCCAACATTTGTTTAGCAACCAGGACGTAGCTATCTGAAGCAGGAAGATTGATGCAGTGTTTGGGCGTTTGTACCTTACACTATGGTCGCATGCTGAGCTCAGAGCACCTTTTTTCCTTTTCCCTTGAGATTAGTTCTCCCTATGTAGTCCTGACTGGCCTTGTATTTAGGATTGTCCTGTCTTAGTGTCTTGAGTAGTTACGTGATTTACTCTTCGGTCCCCGAAGCTGTTTGTAATCTTGGACTGTCTTGCTCTTCTCCTTTCCTCTTATCATAGGGCAGATGACAATCATCCCTGGACAGGGGGCTTAGACGACCAAGCATGATTGGGTCTGAGGCCAGGACAGGGTTAGGGTTAGGCCCTTCCTCCAGAGCCAGCTTAAACAGCATATGACAGTTCACTACTGAAATGTGTGTTACACTCAGCCGAAGAAATGGGGTCTGACAAGATCCTGGCTTACTAGGGGATGGGTTTGCCTGCCTATTTAATCCCCGGATTCAAACATCCAACCTTGATCAGAAAAAAAAAGAAAAGAAATGGGGTCTGAAATGTTTCCATTAATCTTTCCCCTGTTAGAATTAGAAGGCCCTAGTAAGCTGCCAAGCCTTTTGTTTTATCCAACAAAGAGACAGAAACCTAGGCCCCTGCTTCCAGGCTGTCTATGGAGCATTGTCTCTGGGCCTGCCTAGGCTCTGGGCCTCAGCTGGTCTCCAGAGGATGTGAGCTCTTTGCTCAGCTAGCCCTTTCTCTCGCAGGGTGGCTTTGAGTACAAGCGTGCCATTGTGGACTGCATCATCAGCATCATTGAGGAGAACTCAGAGAGCAAGGAGACAGGATTGTCACACCTGTGCGAGTTCATCGAGGACTGCGAGTTCACTGTGCTGGCCACTCGCATCCTGCACCTGTTGGGCCAGGAGGGGCCCAAGACCAACAACCCCTCCAAGTACATTCGCTTTATCTACAACCGTGTGGTGTTGGAGCATGAAGAGGTTCGGGCAGGTATATCTGAGCTGGGGTGATCCTGGCCTTTTAGCTTCTTTTGCAGTGAATTTGCCCAGCAAAGGGACCTAAGCTCCCAGGGGGACAAGCACACTGGGGACATGGCCTCATAAGCTGTTATTTTACATTGTCAGTACTTAGAGTTTGCTTTTATATTTTGAGATAGGGTCTTGTTCTATAGCCAAGCTGGCTCATACTTGAAGTCCTACTGCTTCAGCCTTCTATGTGCTGGGATCCTAAATATGTACCACCATACCTGGAGAGATAACACACACCACAAAATTTATCTTTTTTTTATAAGTCAGTGATCTAACAGTCTAACATCTTGTTTTTTTTTTTTTTTTTAAAGATTTATTTCATTTATATGAGTACACTATAGTGTCTTCAGACATGCCAGAAGAGGGCATCGGATCCCATTATAGATGTTTGTGAGCCACCATGTGGGAATTGAAGTCAGGACCTCTGGAAGTGCTCTTAACCACTGAGCCATCTCTCCAGCCCTACCATCTTTTTAATTTCATCTTATTTTCCATTTTTACTTCTATACCCGTTGTAGGCAAATTGTCTTCTTTTAGTAGTTAATCAGTAAGTGATGGTTTATTTTCTCATGTTTAACTCTCAGGCTTAGCTACAAATGAAGCTGCTCAGAAGTAGCTAACAGTGTTGATGGTTTCTGTCACCTTACTCATTTGAAAGTTGCCCCTAGAGCCCTAGAACAGGAGCCCTTTCTCCAATGTCTGGAAGTGGAATTAGAGATCTGGGTAGCACCAAGATCCACTAGGATTCCACCGCATCTGTTCTGTGTTTGTATCAGCCACCCACTAGCTCTTCTGCATGGATTCCCACTTTAAACACTGGCATCCTCAGCGCACTGGCAAGTGGGCTCGAGGGGCTGCGTGTGAGTCATATTTACTTTGGAACTAGGTGCAGTAAGTGCTCTGGCCAAGTTTGGAGCCCAGAACGAAGAGATGTTGCCTAGTATCTTGGTGTTGCTGAAGAGGTGAGTCTCAGCCCAGAGGCCAGAGCGCATAGCAGTGCTCCCTTGGGTCCAGTCCACCTTTTATTCAAAAATCTGTTCATTGAGGTGGGGTTTCTCTATATAGCCCTGGCCATCCTGGAATTTGCTCTGTAGACCATGATGGCCTCAAACTCACAGAGATCCTCCTGCCTCTGACTCCCCAGTGCTAGAATCAAAGGTCTGAGGCACCACATCCAACAAAAACTTAATTATGTTTATCTTATTTGTGTGGGTGTTTTGCCTGCATGTATTTTTGTGTACTATGTGTGGTGCTTAGTACCTGCAGAGTCCAGAAGTGTATTTCTCTGAGCTCAAGGGTACCTCTGTGTTTTGTCTTATGGTGCTGGGTGAGATCTTTACTGGGGAGTTGTCTACCACTGAGCTGCATCAGTCCCTTGTATTTTATACTGTCAAGCTTTAAGAGCTCTGCATTGCCCTGCCATCCCCATGTAGTTCTGCAGGGTCCTTCTGACCCCCTGGCTAGGCTCAGTGAGGCGTGCCTTGTGTCCTGGCTGCAGGTGTGTGATGGACGATGACAATGAAGTGAGAGACAGAGCCACCTTCTATCTGAACGTTCTGGAGCAGAAGCAGAAGGCTCTCAACGCAGGTTACATCCTAAACGGTAAGTCGTCCCTGGCCACCCAGGCCTTCCTGGAGCTTTTGGCCCTTCCTGTGGCCTTAGCAGGTGTGCTATCCCTGAGCCAAGACACCCAAGACACCATTCATACTTCTCTGGACTTGTATAGCAGTCTCTTGGATTGATATCAACCTCAGATTGATATAACCTCAGAAGACCCAGGGCCACATGGCTTGAACCAGTCAATGGAAATAGCCAAGTAAATTAACTACTCCTTGTGTATTATTCTGGTTGAACTCAGGACTTGCATATGCTTGGCAAGTCAACACCACCATGCTGTATCCTCAGTCCAAAACTTCTGTGTTGTTTTGAGATAGTATCTCATTATATAGCTTCAGCTGGCCTGGAGTTTATGACAATCCCCTCAGGTCAATGTCCAGAGTGCAAAACAGTCATTAATAAAAACCTTTAAGCCTGGTGTGTTGGCTTATATCTTCATACCAGCATTTAAACTTACTCCGTATTTACCTACCTGCCAACCCTGTGGAAGGACGAAAAGGATAGGGAGTAAGGCTCAGAGGTTCCATGACTATGTCAGCATCAGCACATCTAGCAGTCATAGTAGGGGTCCCAGGCCTTTGCCTTCCCTTGCACGCTATGCCTCTCCATTGTGCCAGCCAGGCAGAATGACTCTCTATTGGCTTTAGGTCTGACCGTGTCCATCCCTGGTCTGGAGAAAGCCCTGCAGCAGTATACGCTGGAACCATCAGAGAAGCCATTTGACCTCAAGTCTGTGCCTCTGGCCACCACGCCTATGGCAGAGCAGAGACCAGGTAAGGCCCTGCTCATCTTCAAGGCCCATCTGTTTCCCTTGTCTGTAAGTGTACAAGGACAGGCTGTATACTACAAAGGGTGTAGCCCTTGTCCTCTTGCCCTAAGTTGGGAGGGAGAGCCATGCTGCCAGCTTGCTCTCTTCCTTGCGTGCTTCTCTCTCAGGAGAGTTGGCATTTACAACATGCAAGTAACCCCTGGGTTCAGCAGCACCATGCTGCCTGAGAGTGGAGCTGTGGTTACCACACCAGGTATGCTTGCTCTTGCAGAAAGCACCGCTGCCGCAGCCGTCAAACAGCCGGAGAAGGTGGCAGCCACACGGCAGGAGATTTTCCAAGGTGAGTCATGCCATTATGGTCAGTAGTGTGTGACTTCAGAGCCTGCCAACTGCTAAACACGCGTGCCGCGGTGGTAGATGCCAGCGTGCATGCTTGATGCCCTGCATTTCAGCCCAGCACAAAGGACTTTTAAAGAGAGCAAGAACTCTGGGTTCCTCAAGAGCCAGGTGATAGAGACTGCCAGAGCTTCTTTCATGTTTGACTCTGAGTGTTCATGGCCTGGGTTTCAGAATGTCTGTTTGATGGAGCTTAGCTGGCATTCAGAGACACTGTGCTGTGTTTTTGGTTCTTTATGTGTGCCGTCCATGTTGCCTTATAAATATTGTCTGCTGTTAAAACACTATATTTGAAACTTAAAGGCTAGTGTCAAGGAATTTGAGGGCAGCCCGTCTCTGATCCTCTCGTCTTGTATCTGTTCCCTATTGCTGCTGAAACAGTTCCTCAAGCCTTGTGCCTAACATAGCTGGCCAGTGACCACCAGGGAGAAATCTTGCCTAGCATCAGGAAAGAGAACCTTTTCTGAAGGTGTTAGAGGTGGATATCTTTTACAGACACCTAGCTTGATGTTCAACTATATTCTGCTTTCAGCCTATCAGAATTAGCCTAGTTCAGTCATGGTGACCCTAGACTAGGACCTGCCAGGATGCACAGAGAGGAATCTTTTACTTTCTTTTTTGTTTTTTGGGTTTTTTTGTTTTTGTTGTTGTTTTGAGACAGGGTTTCTCTGTATAGCCCTGGCTGTCCTGGAACTCACTCGGTAGACCAGGCTGGCCTTGAACTCAGAAATCCACCTGCCTCTGCCTCCCAAATGCTGGGATTCAAGGCGTGCACCACTACTACCCGGCTCAGGAATCTTTTAAAGATTTATTTATTTATTATACGTAAGTACACTGTAGCTGTCTTCAGACACCCCAGAAGATGGCAACAGATCTCATTACGGATGGCTGTGAGCCACCGTGTAGTTTCTGGGATTTGAACTCAGGACCTTCGGAATAGCAATCAATGCTCCTACCCGCTGAGCCACCTCTCAAGACTGAGGCAGAAGGAACACAAGGTTGAAGGTAGCCTGAACCCCAGAGTTAGGCCCTCCAGAGAAGATCGAGTAGCTCATGTTCTTGTCTCTTCACTGGCCAGTGCATAGGGTGGATCTGTTTTTCTCCAGGAAGTGTTTTTTAAGATTTATTTATTAGTGCTTGCTTTGGCAGCACATATACTAAAATTGGAACGATACAGAGAAGATTAGCATGGCCCCTGCACAAGGATAACACGCAAATTCGTGAAGCATTCCATTTTTTTAAAAAAAAAAGATTTATTTATTATGTATACAGCATCCTGCCTGCATATATGATTGCAGGCCAGAAGAAGGCACAAGATCTCATTATAGCTAGTTATAGATCGAACTCAGGACCTCTGGAAGAGCAGCCAGTGCTCTTCACCTCTGAGCCATCTCTCCAGCTCCAGGCTGTGTTTCTAAAGGAAGCAGCTCATCCTTGCAGTCCTTCCTAACCTCGACATCTTTAAGAGTCCTTGCCCAGGGCTGGAGAGAAGGCTCAGCAGCTAAGTTTAGATGCCGCTCTTGCAGAGGACCCACATTCAACTCATAGCACCCGTGACAGACGGCTGACAGCTGTCCCCTCTAATCTTGACCGGAGACAGACAGACAGATAGAGAAAGAGAGAGAATCAGTAATGAACTAAAGGTGAGGATTTTCAGATGGATTAGGCCGGAGACATTGGAGTTTCCCACTTAGCGAATTGCTTCAGACATCTTGCATAAGACACGGTGGGTCTTCCTGGAGGATTATACAACTTGAAGTAGAGCTTCATGACATATATTGGAGCGTGCTGACGAAGAGCGAGCAGCCAGTTGGACATGCAAGTCTTCCTCTCAGGGAGGGTTTGGACCTGAGGGTTTTACTAGAAACCAACACAAATTGGTGTGGGGATCCAGAAACCAAGTGAATGTGGCCTGTGGCTTTCAGAGCAGTTAGCAGCGGTGCCTGAGTTCCAGGGGCTAGGGCCCCTCTTCAAGTCCTCTCCTGAGCCAGTGGCCCTCACTGAGTCCGAGACTGAATATGTCATCCGTTGCACCAAACACACCTTCTCTGACCACTTGGTGTTCCAGGTAAGAAGGGCAGCCTATAACCCAGCTGGTACCTGTGCCAGGGCAGTCCTTGGTCTGAGAGTCCTATGGGGCTTGCCATAGAATTGGTTGGGGGTACAACTTGATGGTGTGTCTCATTGCTCCTTTTCGAGGCTTCTTTAGTCTGTGAGTGTTCAACCAGGCAGAGGGCTGGGGCAGGGGCCTAGTGTGTGTGTGTGTATGTTTGGGGAGGGGTGTACATCCTGACTCTTCCCATATAGCAACATGTGAACCCCATTCCACCTTATCCAGTTTGACTGCACAAACACCCTCAATGACCAGACTCTGGAGAATGTCACAGTGCAGATGGAGCCCACTGAGGCATATGAAGTGCTCTCCTATGTGCCTGTGCGGAGCTTGCCCTACAACCAGCCTGGGACCTGCTACACGCTAGTGGCTCTGCCCAAGGAAGACCCCACGGCTGGTAAGCTCTCTATAGATACCATTCACGCTTCATGGGAGTCTGTGTGTTAAGGATAGCACAGAAACTCTTTGATTTAGGTATAAGAATTGCGTAGGCCCAAGTTCTTTTCATATCTTATTTTTTTTTCTCTCGGTAACTCTGAGAAGTGCTGCCTATTCTTGTTCATAGTTGAGGAAGCTGAGGCTCAGTTAGGTGGGTTGTAAGTTTAGAATCAAAGACTTGAAGTTTGGTCTTCAGACAAGTAGGTACTCTTGCTATAGCACAGTATTCTTCAAAGTCTAGCACAAACAACAGACATCTCAGATTCACTTCTCCAGTGATATCACCAGCTTTCTTTTTCCATCTTGGACAGTGTTGTGCAGCTGTGGCATGGTCTCAGCCCCTGCATTATGTCTGTTTCTTTGGTCTTTTTTTGGATCTATGACCTTTACCCAGCATGCTGGGGTTGATAGCATGTTAGCTGTTTTTTGGTTTTTTGTTTTTTGGTTTTTTTTTGAGACAGGGTTTCTCTGTATAGCCTTGGCTGTCCTGGAACTCACTCTGTAGACCAGGCTGGCCTCGAACTCAGAAATCCGCCTGCCTCTGCCTCCCAAGTGCTGGGATTAAAGGCGTGTGCCACCACTGCCCGGCCTATGTTAGCTGTTTTTAATGCTGCCTGAAGGGCAGGTCATGGCCACCTGACCAAGAAGGAGCTTGTCTTCATCCAACCCTTCTTCCCCACAGTGGCATGCACGTTCAGCTGTGTGATGAAGTTCACTGTTAAGGATTGTGACCCCAACACAGGAGAAATCGATGAAGAAGGCTATGAGGATGAGTATGTGGTAAGAGGATCATGTCCGGGACTAAAGAGATGCTTCAGTAATTAAGAGAACTCAAGTTCAATTCCTAGCACCCTCATAGTAACGAACTGTCTATAACTTCAGTTCTAGGGGATCTGATGCCCTTTTCGGGCGTCTACAAGAACTGCTTGATTGTCATTCACAGACATGTGTACAGATTTTTAAAAATACATTTCTGATTGTCTTTTGTTTTGTTTTGTTTGTTTGTTTGTTTGTTTGTTTTTTCTTTTTTTGTGGGGTGGGGAGGTTTGAGACAGGATTTTTCTGTGTAACAGAGCCCTGGCTGTTCTGGACTCACTTTGAAGACCTGGCCCTGAACTCACAGAGATTTGCCTACCTTTGCCTCCCTCCCAAGTTCTGGTATTAAAGGCATGCCTTCATGCCCAGCACATTTTTTTTCTTTTTCTTTTTTTTTGGTTTTTCGAGACAGGGTTTCTCTGTGTAGCCCCAACTGTCTTGGAACTCATTCTGTAGACCAGGCTGGCATTGAACTCAGAAATCCCCTGCCTCTGCCTCCCAAGTGCTGGGATTAAAGGTGTGTACCACCACCGCCCGGCAACCCAGCACATTTTTTTTTTTTTAATTTTCTTAAAATAATTCTGGCTCAAAAGGAAAGCAAGATTTTAAGACTTGAATTGCTCTTATAATGTTGCTTTCTGGATAACTGGGCATGCATCTGACATTCACACAAAGTAGAGATGGCCATTCCTAAGCCGAAATGACTGAGGCAGGAACTGCCTTAAGACCTCTCCTCTCAGGAGCTATAGCTGGGGCATTCCTTTCACTGTAGTGCTGGCCATATGCACTGTGAACACCTGCAAGAACAGGTTTCTGTGAAGGTCTGTTAGAAGAATGAGCAAAGGAGTCGTTGCGTGAACACTGTCAGTGCAGGCTGGCTGAATGGGAGTGTTTGTCAAGTTCACAGCTGAGATGACAATAGGGTTCTGCCTATGTTGGGCCTAGAAGACACAATTGAAGTACAGAATCTGCTGGAGAAATGACTGTTGCCGGTTGAAGCAGTGCCACTTTGACTAGGTACCTTGGGCTTGCTCTGTGTTCTGAAGCCTGAAGCCCACCATGTGCCTTCAGTAGCAGGTACCTGCTAAGTGCTGCAGGAAGGAAGGGATAAGGAGATGAGTTCAGAGCGGAGGCCTAAAAATGTGGAACAGGAAGTCTCCCTAAAGTCTAACTGTGTCTCCATTTCTCTAGCTGGAGGATCTAGAAGTTACTGTGGCCGATCACATCCAGAAAGTCATGAAAGTGAACTTTGAAGCAGCCTGGGATGAGGTTGGGGATGAGTTTGAGAAGGAGGAAACTTTCACCCTGTCTACTATCAAGACACTTGAAGGTAAAATGCTGGTGACACCATCTCTGGCTATACTGTGGTGGGCCAGTGTGCCTCCCCCTTTCCCACCAAGAATCCAGAGCCATAAGGGGTACCTAACTTGGGACTGACTGGACTTGTGTCTTGGTGGAGTTGAGGGGTGGGAGAAAGGGCATACGTAATGTGTTAGGCCCAGGATTTGACTAGCACCCAACAAAAGCACACAAATACTCACACACCTGTGACTTAATGTTGCTGGGATCTTTCCCTGCAGAGGCTGTGGGCAATATTGTGAAGTTCTTGGGAATGCACCCTTGTGAGAGGTCAGACAAAGTGCCAGAAAACAAGAACACTCACACGCTGCTGCTAGCTGGTAAGAAACGCCTGTGGTCTGAGTAGCTTCATGTTGGGAATGCCACTGGGCTTTGTCTGCCGCCATCCAACTTCTCATACAGGAACACCTGTGCTCTCATAGTCCTGGCAAGGTCATGTTCCTTATCCTATGGGATTAGCTGCAGGGGGTGTGGCATGATGGTTCAGCATTTCTCTTTGGTGCTGGTCATCTGAAAGCAGCAGGTCCGTGACTGAATGCTGGGGCTCCAAATACCATCTCCCAGCCCCCGATGCAGTTTTAATGTAGTTTTTGCATTTTGAATGAAGTTATGTGTCTCTATTTATATTTCTTTTTCAATGGCTTGTCTGATGCTCTTTTAACTAAGTATCATCTTTATTGGGTTTTTTGTTGTTCTTGTTTTTTGTTTTCTTTATAAGAAGAGTGGGTGTGGGTCCTGGCCTGGTAACTCATCCTGTAATTTCAGCATTTGAGAAACAGAGACAGGAACTTTTGTGTAAGTTAAAGCCAAGGGCTACATATTGAGACATAGTCTCCAGAAAAACCTAAGCAAAGCAAAACAGAATTCCCAGAACCTACAGTTGACAATTGTCTGTAATTCCAATTCCCCTGGATCCAGCACCTTCACACAGACATACATGCATGCAAAGCACCAACATACATAAAAGTTTTTTAAAAATAAGTTAAGCCACGCAGTGGTGGCGCATGCCTTTAATCTCAGCACTTGGGAGGCAGAGGTAGGCAGATTTCTGAGTTCCAGGACAGGCAGGGCTAAACAGAGAAACCCTGTCTTGAAAAAACAGAAAAAAAAAAAAGTTAAAAAGTATGGCTGTCTATATTTCATCTTGGAAATTTCCCAACACATACAAAATTAAATGGTGCACATAACGAACACTACTGTTCTTCTCCCCACTGCCAGAACACCTGTGCCCACTCTCTTCCCTAGAGTATTTTCATGCAACTTATTTTGTAATTCATATGTAAATACTTGCTATCCTGTGTTTAGCTCAGAAATGGCCATGGCTGGGCTGGAGAGATGGCTCAGCGGTTAAGAACACTGACTGCCCTTCCCGAAAGTCCTTAGTTCAAATCCCAGCAACCATATGGTGGCTCACAACCATCCGTTATGAGATCTGATGCCTTCTTCTGGGGTGTCTGAAGACAGCTACAGTGTACTTACATATAATAAATAAATAAATCTTTTTTAAAAAAAAGGCCATGGCTTATATTGCCCTCAACATTTGTGAAGATGGAGCTGAGAATGAGACTCGGTGACTGAGGCTAGGCAGATTTCTGCAGCACAATCTTATGTATAACTCAAGATTCCGTGAACTTGTAATTCTCCTGCCTCAGCCTTCACTCTTCAGGGCTGATGATCAGACCCAGGGCCCCTTGCCTGCTAGGCAAGCCAATCGGTTATCATTGAGACACACCCAACCTTGGATGGTTTTTTTGTGTGTATGTGTGTGGGGGGGGTGGTGGTTATTTTGGGAGGTGGGGGGCAGGGCGTGTTTACAAACATGGTTGGGAAGGTGTTCTGCTTCTGTGAGTTCACAGCTCACCGCTGACTGGCTCATCTCTCTAGTTTTGATGAAGCAGCTCAGTCCCCTGGGTCTGTCAGACACCTGCTTTGTGGTTTTTTTGTCTTACTAGGGCTCACCCCCTCATCCACACTCTGAGATTCAGCCACTGTCTGTGAGCCTCTAACGTGAGGTATAAGCCTTACATACTTTAGTGTTCCAGAGCTCAGGGAAGCAGTGAGAATTGCCCAGGCCTCCCAGCTGTGCCTCAGCATGGGGGGGGCAGCTGGGGGGGCTGCCTTGATCATGTGTCACTCTAAGCACAGCCTCCTTCAGCATCACAAAGCTCTGCTTTCTCTCTTCCAGGAGTGTTCCGGGGTGGTCATGACATCCTTGTGCGTTCCCGGCTCCTGCTTTTGGACACAGTGACGATGCAGGTGACAGCCAGAAGCTCAGAGGAGCTGCCAGTAGATATCATCTTGGCATCCGTGGGCTAAAGATCTGGCGTAAGCCCTACTCCTATCTTGACCAACACTACGTCGAAGCCACTTCTTCCCTGTGAAGCCGTGGAAACCCTTCCCCCAGACCACTGTGTTCGGAAACAATCAAGAATCAATACAGATTTTTTTTAATTCCATCCTATCATTCAGGAATGCTAGGGTAGATTTTTGTCACCCTGCCTGCTAGGAGATGTCACAAATGAATAAAATGTTCAGACTTTCTCTAATATTTATACCCAAAGAAACTGTCTCATCCCTATAGTAAGTCAGCATGTATTTCTTGAATGACTGCTGCTTCTGCAGGCTTGTGCTCAGGGCCTTCACTTCTCCGTGAGGCCTCCCTTCACCAAATGGAGCATGTGCATATCCCCTTGGGACTGTGTCAGTGCCAAGCTTAGGATGGGGCTAAAGGCTAGCCAAGTGACAACCACTAGCAGATCTGATAAGCCACTCATCTTCAGGCATTTGTAGATGCATGGGTCTCCAAAGGGTCCTTCACTGGGGTGTTACATGATTAGCTTTGGATTAGAGGGTGTCCTGACCTGCTCTGGGTCTGTGAGGGGAAAACAGTATCTCCTGCTGGGCTGGAGTGAGAAATCCTAGGGTGTGCCTCAGGGCTTGGGCTTTGACTCACTTCAGGTGGTTTTAAACCTGGAAACACCTGAAGAACTCCTATGGGGCTACCCAGGTGGCTCAGCAGGTAAAGTTAAGGTTGGTAGAAGAGAACCATTTTGCAAGAGTTGCCTCCTGACCTCATGCACACCTGTATACTGTATGCACATACACATGTACACGCTAGAACATGGGCCTGCACCTTTAGGATGAATCTCATAACCTGAGATCAGGCTACGCCTGAGCAAAGTTAAGCTGTCTTTGCTATGGCCTATTTCATGACTATGGTCCTGGCTCCTCGGTCACGCCTGCAGTGTTGAACTAAGTCGTGGCATGTGAAATTTCCTAACAGGTTATAAGGAAGGAGTCAGATTTCTCATTTGGGGGGTTTTCTCAGGTAGGTGACCTGAGGGCTGCTCCCTAAAGACAATTCCTCTGCCCCCCACCTCTCCTCCTGGGGACTTTGGAGCAGCTGTCCTTGCCTGGCCTCTCTGCTACTTTGCAGCCCTTTATGAAAGGCCTCTCCAGGCTTTAAAGGAGAGCCTGACCTTCAAGGCCACATCAAGCTTAGACCTTCATGATTGTATTCTTTCTGCCTAATACCCTCCCCTTCTACTCCCAGGCCTGTTCACAGCTGGAAGCCATTCCATTCAAATAAACTTCACTAAAGAAATTGCGAGTCAGCCTCTTTTTGTGATGATTACTCTTGTTTTAAATGTTAAAACGGAAACAAGGTGGGGCTTCCTGACCCTTAGGGGTTCTGTGTGAATAGCTAGAAGAGTAGCAACTCAGGTGGCTTTACACATTTGAGGGTGACTTGAACGAACAACTCTCAGAAGGCACGACTGTGAAGCAGGTTTCCTGGTTTCAGGTTCTGGCCTGGGAAGGAGGAACAGAGGCGTCCTGGAGTGCTTGTCTCCGGTGTGTGAATTTTGTCTTGTTTTAAGGTGAACCAGTGGAACTGATTTCTAGCGCCTACAGAGCTCGGCTCATCTAGCCACACCCCCACCTGTGGGGAGGGAACCCCGACGGCGTCGGCGTCAACGTCACGTCGGGGGTGGGGCGGGATTACCGAGGGGCGGGGCGGAGTCCTTTAGACGGACGCTCCACCTGTGGAAGAGTGGACTAGACTCTCAGGCGGTGAGGGGACCCGGACGCGTGGGGAAGGCCTCCCCGAGGGGCACACGGGAGGACGGGCGGGCGGGGAGAAGGCCGCGCTGAGGGGACGCGGGCGGGCGGAGGAGAAGACCAGGCTGAGGAGACGCGGGCGGGCT
>NW_022196903.1:81495525-81509992 GCF_008632895.1 Mastomys coucha
GGGCCGAGAAGAGGACCCGGCTGAGGGGAAGCGAGCGGGCGGGGGACCAGCCTGCGTTCTGAGCGGAGACTTTGGCGCCGACCAGGCCCCGCCCCGGAGCAGAGCGCATCCACGCAGGGCGGTAGTGCGGTCCTCGTGGGTGTGGGTGCAGAGAGCTCTCCCCTTTCTCTGCTGAGTCCGTGGAAAGCCACTCCCGGAGGGCTGGCTTTCTCACCGAAGGCCCGCGGCGGGACCGTGGGCCCTGCCGTGTCCAGGACTGGCAGACCTCACGGAGCCTCCGTGGAAGATGGGACTCCGCAGGGAGGATGCCGTGACCTGGGTGGGGAGTGAGACCTCCGGCTTTGTGACTTTGTACAGGTCCGAGAGGCCGTGCTGGAGTATGTGCGGGCGAACGTCCTGTCACCTGCCTAGAGACGCTCTCACCAGGGCCTGCGCCTATGACGATCGGCAGGGCCGGCGTCGCCTCCCGCAGTGGAGGGACCCTGACAAGTACTGCCCCTCCTACAACAAGAGCCCGCAGTCCAGCAGCCCGGTGCTCCTCTCCAGGCTGCACTTGGAGAAGGTGAGGAGGGTGGCGGGACTAGGAGCTTGTGGCCCAGCCTGGCAGTAGGCATCTGATAGCGCTGAGGTCTGCCCAGCCTCCAGAATGACCTTGAAAGCAGCCTTTCCATTAAGACACACGAAGGCCATAAGCACGCTGGGCCTCAGCGAACAGTAAGTCAGTCTTCTTTAGGGTCAGTTAAACTGTTTTAGTGCATGCCCAAGTTAGGTGACCTTCATATTTGAATACCTTTTAAAACTCTTTTGAGACAGTATTTTAACTGGCTGGCCCGGAACTCACTATATAGGCCAAGCTGGCCTCAAATTTGCAGCAAACCTGCCTCTGTCCCCAGAATCCTGTATTACAGCTGTGTACACTCCGAGGAGCTTGAATTTTTTTTTTTTTTAAGATAGAAGCTTTCAAATATTACTGATTTACCACTGCCATCTGTCCTTATATTAAAAACAAAAAACAACAACAAAAAAACAACAACTGTGGTTGCACACTCCTTTAATCCCAGCATTTAGGAGGCCAGAGGAAGGCAGATCTCTGAGTTGGAGGCCAGTCAAGGCCACATAGTAAAACTTTGTCTCAAAAAAAAAAAAAAGCAAAAAATTGAGGAACTTGCAGCGTGGCTCAGTGGGTGAGAACACTTAGTGGGAGAGAACCAGCTCCTGCAAATTGTTCTCTGATTCCACTCCCACTCTGTGGCATGCATACAAGAGAGTGGACATATACACACAGGTAAATGTAAAAAAAAAAAAAAACCAGTGTGACCAGGGCTGGTAATATTACTTGGAGATATAGAACATACGTCATACTCATAGCCTTGGGTTCAGCCCTAGCACACATAAAATATTTTGATTCTTTTTAAAATTTAAACAATTTTTTATTACTAAGGTGTACTAAGGTTTTAGCTGCATGTATGCATGTATGTATGTGCACCAGGCGTGTGCTTAGTGCCCTTGGAACTCAGAGCTTCAGATCCCCAGGAACGGAAGTTACCAAAGGCTACCATGTGAGTGCTTGGAATTGAACCCAAGTCCTCTGCAAGTGCAGCAAGTATCCTTAACTGTTGAACAGGCCAGGGTCCTTATTTCAGTGGATGGGTCTTGGGGAGCAGGAATGGGGAGGTGGAGTCCCTAGCAAACATAGCCCCTCCTTTGGTCATTTAAGTTTGCCCGTGCAGTGTTTGACTGCACATCTGTAATATGATTTGTTTAGATTGCTAGGGTTTCTAAATCTGGTAAATATTTGATACTTTTTTTTCAAACCTACAAATTCTAAAATAAAATTAGGAACATTTCAGCCGTTCAACTGCCAGCATTTATGTATAGATAGCAATATTTGTATTTGAAACCACTGATTTGCAAAGTACTTCCTCTTTTTTTTTTTTCTGTCTACCACAGTGTCACCAGCTGTTTTATTCTAAAGTCAGACTCTGCAGAGGAAAAGATGACTAATACTGAGCGATACTTTCAGTATCTCGGCTTCTCAGCCAATTTGTATGCATTGCCCTCGTGTTTGGGGATGCTTTGTGCAGTGATGAGAACACTCAAAGGTGACCAGTAGAACTGTAAGAACAGGATTTCTCAACCAAGACATCACTGGCATTTAAAAATATTTTGTGCACATGTACAGTGTTTGTGGAGGGCAGAAGAAGGTACCATTGAGGTCTCCCCCCAAGCCCTCCTGCCCGCACAACCTTACCTGCCCATACCTTCTCAGGGAGGGCCAGGGCTTCATGAGCTCTGTCCTGCCCATGTGGAATACTCAGTGTTGATGGGCCCATCCTGAGTAGGTTTTGTGCAAGTATCCAGTGTTGCTCTTAAGTCCTTGGGTACAGCAGCTATGCCATTTCTGGAAGACACTTTCACAGCACATCTAGTCATTCCACCTTTTTTGTTGTGTTTATTTTTTTTTCCAGACAGGGTCTCTTTATGTATCCCTGGCTGTCCTGGAACTCTCCTTGTAGGTCAGATCGGCCTTGAACTCAGACTTACCTGCCTCTCAGATTGCTGGGATTAAAGGTGTGCAGCACTATGCCCAGTTTAGTCCTTTTACTTCTATATCCTTTTATTTAATTGTTGACAATTTCATACACGAATCTATGTATTGTGATCAGTCTAACTCACCCGTTACTTCTCAGTCCCATCTGTTGCTCTCTTCTTCATCCTTCTTCTCTGCCCCTTTCCAACTGTTACTTTCTTTTTAGTCTCTCTTCCATGACATTCCCTGTACCTTACAGGGATGATATAGGTGTCCATTTAGAGCTGAACACTTAAAAGCTATTCTTCTCAGTACTTGGGCCAACTGAGTCTGCAGTAATCATCACCCTCTACATTCAAAAACTTCTCTGACCAGTGCAGAGAACAGCACTGAACTCTGGGTATGCATGTAAATATTTAGCTTGACAGTGTATCCATTTATCAGAAAAGACGACTAATAGTATCATTCCTTGGGTCTATGACCTACTTCAGACAGTAAATCAGGTTAATCTGGAATTCACAATACACTGTATCATTCCCCCAAGTATTGGGATTACAAGTGTTTTTCTACCCACCACTCTTGGTCGACACCCCCCACCCCCACTTGAGGCAGGTGGCCTTGAATTCACAGAGACCCGCTGGCCCCCTAGATGCTAGGATTAAAATTAAAAGCATGTACTACCATGCCCAGCTAACTTTTTCCCTCTTAATAACCTTGTATTTAGCTTGTTTGTATATAGTAATTATGGTTTTCCTGTTGTATCTGAGTCTATTTAATTATATTTTTGTGTCTTGCTTAGCCTTTCTTATTTTGAAATTTATATGTGTGCTCATGCATTTGTTTGGGAGTATGCCAGTGGGAAGAGTTAGGTGTAGTTGTAGCTACCATACATAGATTCTAAGAACCTAGCTCAGGTCCTCTACAAAAGTAGCCAGTGTGCCTAACCACTGTGTCTCTATGTAGTCTAGGTTGCCTGGACTTTCTATGTAGTCCAAACTCGCCTTAATCCTCCTGCCTCAGCCTTTTGTATGCTAGTATTATTACAAGTGTATGCCACCAATCCGGGTGCTACATCTTAAGCTTTTTTCTATGGCAGGATGCAGACTCATCAGATCGGATAATTATTCCCATGCGATGGGGCTTAGTCCCATCTTGGTTCAAAGAAAGTGATCCTTCCAAGCTGCAGTTCAACACTACCAACTGTCGTAGTGATACCATAATGGAGAAGCAGTCATTCAAGGTAAGTAACGTGTTTAGGGAAAAGGCACACACTTATTTTCTAACACTATTTAGTATTTTAGTATTTTAGTATACATGAGAAATATATTCCAAAGGATAGTCTCAGTTTGCTATTTTTGTTTTGTTTTGTTTTCTCAAGACAGGGTTTCTCTGTGTAGCCCTGGCTGTCCTGGAACATCCTCTGTAGACCAGGCTGGCCTCGAACTCAGAAATCCGCCTGCCTCTGCCTCCCAAGTGCTGGGATTACAGGTGTGCGCCACCACCTCCCAGTTGTTAATGTCGGGTCCTGTTTTGTTTATTGCTGTGATCTAGACTAACAATTCCCAAACTTATTGGTCATGGTGGTTTGAATGAGAATGGCTTCCAAAGGCTCATAATACTTGATCCCTAGTTGGTGGTGAAACTGTGAGAAGGATTAGGAGGTGTGGCATTGTTGGAGGAGGTTTGTCACTGGGGAGTGGGCTTTCAAAAGCCCATGATACTCCCAGTCTGCTCCCTTGCTCTCTCTACTGGTGATTGTGCCTCAAAATATAATAAGTTCTCAGCTATTCTAGCACCCTTACTGCCTGCCTGCCTGCTGCCATACTCCCTGCCGTGATGGTCATAGGTGAACACTCTGAAACTATAAGCCTCCAGTAACACTCTTTCTTCAAATTGTTTGGGCCATGATGTCTTATCACAGAAATTGAAAAGTAAGACAGTTGTTGTTGTTGTTGTTTTGTAAGACAGTTTTTAAAACAAAACAATTGGCCCGATGTGGTAGTATACACCACCTTTAATCCCAGCACTTGAGAGTGGAGACCAACAGATCTATGAGTTCAAGGTCAATTTGGTCTACAGAGTGAGTTCCAGACCAAGCAGAGAGAGGTATTCAGTGAGACCTTGATCTTAAAATGGGGGTGGAGGTAGCAGACAAGGTTTTCTGGGTAAAGTACCTGCTACCAAGATTAAAGAACCAACATCAGCCTCCAGAACATACATGGTAGAAGGAGAGCACCAACTCCGACTACAAGTTGTCTTGCCCACAGTGGCATGATCAGATCTTTCCCCACCAAAAGTTAATAAAGTAACAAAATTTTAAAGACAAAAAAATTATGTCTCATATACTGTGGACTAACTATGCTGTTCAGTGAGGTGGTTTTGACTGGGAATGTTTGCTGTTCTTACTTATCTGACCAAGGATAGGTATCTATGGTAGTTGTGCTGGTTAGTTATTTGTCATCTTGACATAAACTGGTGTCAGCTGGAAAGAAAGAACCTCAATTGAGGAAAAACTCCCATCAGATTAGCCTGTGGGTATGTCTGTGGGGCATTTTCTTGATCAATGATTGGAAAGAAAGGACCCAGCTTGCTGTTGGTGGGTACCACCACTAGGCACGTGGTGCTGGGTAATATGGAAACAAAACACAACTGAGCAAGCCACCACTGCCTGGCAGCATGAGTGTATGTTAACCAGACTTCTGATGTGGTACCTCATTTATTGCAGTGCTTATGATTCAAGAAGGCAGAACATAGCCGGGCGGTGGTGGTACACGCCTTTAATCTCAGCACTTGGGAGGCAGAGGCAGGTGGATTTCTGAGTTCGAGGCCCGCCTGGTCTACAGAGTGAGTTCCAGGACAGCCAGGGCTACACAGAGAAACCCTGTCTCGAAAAAACCAAAAAAAAAAAAAAAGAAGGCGGCAGAACAGAAACTACATGAGTTTTGTGATGCAGCATTCCTTGTGCTGTGTTCTATTTGTCATTCAGAGCCAGCCTAGATCAGTCTGGGAAAGGATGAGATGGTATGTGAATAATATTGGAAAGCATGGTCCACTTGGAGCAAACTGGAGACTAGATGTTGTTTGCAAACTTTAACTGGGGAGATGCAATACACATAATCTATTTACCCCAAAAGAGAGACAAAAGTCCAACTTGGTGAACTAGTGAGTTTTTATTGGGTTTATTAAGAAGAGTATGGGTATGGGTTCACTTAAAAACCAACTTCATCACTGAAATCCACTCCAGCACTTAGAAGCTGCCACTCTGCAAATGGCCTGGTCAGTCTCCTTCCCTAGGAGAGCAGTTGTTTACTCCTATAAATCTGGGAGGGGCCTTCTAGAACCTTCTACTTCTCAGGCATGTTATGTTTTGATTACCTCCTGAGTTTCCCCATCTATCCTGGAGAAAACTGCTATATAACACTAGTTGCCACCAGTGGGAAAGTGCTTTTTTTGCCTCTATGTATGTTATTTAATCTTTTCAACATCTTTTTTTTGTTTGTTTTGTTTTGTTTTGTTTTTCAAGACAGGGTTTCTCTGTATAGCCTCGGCTGTCCAAGAACTCAATCTGTAGACCAGGCTGGCCTCGAACTCAGAAATCTGCCTGTCTCTGCCTCCCAAGTGCTGGGATTAAAGGCATGCGCCACCACTGCCCGGCTTCTTTTCAACATCTTTTTAGTTGAGTGGTGACTTTATCTGTAAGAAAAGTGATGTGGTAGTCTATTAGATGGCTCAGTGGTAAAGGCTCTTGCGCCAAACATGAAGGTCAGAGTTTGAACCCTGGAGCCCATGTGGTAGAAGGAGAAAACTAACTCCCATAAATTGTCCTTTTACTACAAACATGTACTGTCACACACAGAAATAATTTTTTTAAAAAAATGAATATCTAAGCTAGGCAGTGGTGACAAACACCTTTAATCCCAGCACTTGGGAGGCAGAAACAGGCTCATCTCTGAGTTCCAGGCAGCCTAATTAGAGTTCCAGGACAGCCAGGGCTACGCCGTCTCGAAAATGTCTACATGTCTTTAATCCCAGCATTGGGGAGACGGGGGAGGCAGTCTGTGAGTTCAAGGCCAACCTGGCCTAAATAGTGAGTTTCAACCAGAGCTACAAAATGAGAGCCTGTCTTTTTAAAACAAAAAAAAAATGTGTTAAGAGATTTGAAGTGCAGGAAAATTAACTTCTCTGGGTATGTAGTCCAATGGTAAAATACTTCCCTGAGATCAGTTCTCATCTGGCACTTTGAAAAAGATAAAGGTTAACTCCTTCAGGTTAACACATATGAGTCTAAGTGTTTTGGGTGTGTGTGTGTGTGTGTGTGTGTGTGTATTTGATGTAGTTCTGAAGGTGGAACCTCCCGCCTTGTACTTGCTAGGTAAGCCCTCTGCCACTACAGTACAGTGCTGAACATGAGAACCACTGTGGCCATATCTATCCTTTTTATTCTCTCTCAGGTTCCTCTGGGGAAAGGACGACGGTGTGTTGTTTTAGCAGATGGATTCTACGAGTGGCAGCGGTGTCAGGGAACAAACCAGAGGCAACCATACTTCATCTATTTTCCTCAAATCAAGACAGAGAAGGTAAGAGCAGTTGTGTAAAAAGTATGTTTGGAAAAAAAACAGAGAAAAAAATCAAGGTCATATAGCAATGTTTTTGTAAACATTATAGGACCCATATATAATGTTGATTCTACTCACTAATGTATAATATAGGGTATGTTAAACATACTCTTTTATTGTTACTGCATGTAAATATGTATATTTACATTCCTAAGTATAAACTGCTAAATCTGTATACTTTCGAGTATATGTATGTTTTCAGTTCTGACCACCTGGCATTGGACACAAGCTGGTATGCTCTTCCCTGGGAAAGATATTTCCCCACTCCCGATATTCCTCAGTTGCTGTAGTGGTTTTGTAGGGTTGAGGCCTTGTGGGCCTTTCCCCCACCTACTTTGACATGTCTACTGGTTCCTTGTTCAGATCACATTTGAGCAGCCATGTTAGTAAGAGTTTATGGATTTAGTTTCTGACATTGTTAGAAAATACAGTCTCACAGCAAACTCCCTGATTCTCTGGCTCTTATAGCCTTCCCACCCTCTCTTTCTGCAGTGTTCTCTGAGCCTCAGGTGCAGGAGTGTTTGTAGAGGTATCCATTGAGATGGGCTCCACAACTCTTCATTTTAATTGGTTGTGATTTTTTGTAATGGTCTCTGTTGCAAAAAGAAGTTTCTTTGATGAGGGGTAAAAAACTACACTTGTCTGTGCTATGAAGACAAATGCTTAGATTATTGTTAAGGATTCTGTTGGCTTAGTAAAGTAGTGGGTGTAGTTGTAGATTCTCCTCCTGTATCCATGACTTCACAGTTAATAGGCATTCCAGTAGCAGGCATGGTTTCCCTCTTGTTGAGTGGGTCTTAAGTTCAGTTAGTGACTATTGGTTATCACCATGGGATGTGAGCCACTACTGCACTCTTTGGTTATCATGCCATGCTAGTTATTGATCTGGCTCATGAGCATCATAACTAGGTAGACTGTTGGTTGCGTTGCGTCTGTCTTTTGGAAGCTTGCATAATATTTTTGGTTCCATAAAAGCTAGCCTAAGGGAATGGGCATATGAGTCTGTTCCAACTTAGAGATTTTTGGGCCTTGTTTCTGAAGTGCATGGTGTCTTCAGCAATAGGAATTTACCTTCTACCTTTGTTGAATTTTGTGACTCTGCCTGGACTGGAATTCATTATGAAGACAGGCTTGCCGCAAACTCACGGAGATCTATCATCTACTCACCTCTACCTCCTAAGTGCTGGGACTAATGTATGTACCAGCTACACATGGTGGTGAATACCTTTAATCCCAGCACTTGGGGGCAGAGGAGGACAGGTCTCTGAGGTGGAGGCCAGTCTGGCTTACAGAGCAAGTTCCAAGACAGCTGGGGCTATACAAAGAAACATTGTCTTGAAGAAAGAAAAAAAAAAGAAAAACAAACCAACCAAAGAAGTCATGTATCATCATGCCAGGCCAGTTGTTTTGTTTTAAACCACTAAGTTTCCACCTTTTGTTGGAACAATGCTGCTATGAACACTCATGATTGTATGGGAAGCACTTTACTAACTTGAGCCATCTCCATAGCTGCTTTTGAATTGATGGGCCGTTTTGGTTTGGGTTTTTTTGGGGGGAGGGGGATCTGTTTTTTGAGACAGGATCTCTATTCTGTAGTCCTGGCTTTCCTGGAAATCCTATATAGACAGGCCTCAAGCACACAGAGATCTGCCTTCTTTGTCTCCTCAGTGCTGGGATTAAAGATATATGTCACTAAACTCAGCTTGAAATCTGGTTTTATATTTCTGAAAAAGCATTTATTTATGTAATAGATGTGTTAGGTTATTTGATATTGTCCCATAGTTCTTGAGTGGTCTCTTCTGAATTTTTTCATTTCTCTGTGTTTCAGTTTGGATAATGTTCTTTTTAAGGCGCCTTTAATGTTTTGATTTTGGTTCTTGGTTTTTGGTGTTTTTTTTGTTTTTTTTGTTTTTTTGTTTTTGGTTTTACGAGACAGGGTTTCTCTGTATAGCTCTGGCTGTCCTGGAACTCACTCTGTAGAACAGGCTAGCCTCCAACTCAGAAATTCACCTGCCTCTGCCTCTGAAATGCTGGGATTAAAAGCATGCACTACCACTGCCTGGTGCCTTTAATGTTTTTCACTAAGCCATCTGGAAAATGTAATCGTGCCTTTATTCTGGCTCTAATGATTTCTCTTAGCAGTAGAATCTTTTTTTTTCTTTTGTTTTTCTTTGTTTGTTTGTTTGTTTGTTTTTTGGGTGTGTGTATAAGGTGGGGAGGGAGTCGGGGAGGGAGGGAGTGTGTGTTTGTTTCTTACAATTTTGGTTGTTGTTAGACACAATATGTAGGGAAGAGACCAAAAATTCTTCTATTAGGCCTTTAAATATGAGATCAAGCACTCTCATAGGAATGGAACTGGGTTTGGACTTTGCTGTTTTCAGTTTTGTTTTTTGTTTTTTTCCATTCAACATGGGCTTTTTTTTCTCTCTAGCATCTTGTGCTTTAGGTGAGCAGTGACATACCAGAGGGTTTTCCTAGTCGCCAAGCTCTCTTTGAACTCTTCCTGAGCTAGATTGTAGAGAGTTGAAAGTCAAGTGAAGGCATTAAATTCTGAAAGTATTAAGAAGACAGCATCTGCTGCTTCAGTGAACATTTGCCGTGAAGCCTCTTGTTGATGATAATGGGTCAGATAGGATCAAAATAGAATGGGCCAATTGTTTTAAAACAGCTGACCTGCTGTCAGGTCTGAAGCATCACTGGGCATGTCTAATCAGCCTGCTGTTTCCAGTCGTGTGGGAACAATGCTTCAGACAGCCCTGACAACAAGGAAAAGGTCTGGGACAACTGGAGGCTGCTGACAATGGCAGGGATCTTTGACTGCTGGGAACCACCAGGGGGAGAGCGCCTGTATTCCTACAGCATCATCACAGTGGATTCCTGCAGAGGTTTGAGTGACATCCACAACAGGCAAGTCACTGTTTTTTCCTGGGGAGAGTTTGCTCTGATTTTAGAGAGTAGGAAACTAACTTACACAAATTATAACCAGTTTTCCAAAACATGATGTACATTCCCCAAAAGGTTACCAACATGCTTGCAAAGTTATACAGTGAAATCCTTATGAAATAATTTGATTTCTGAGATTTTAAAAATATTTTTAGGGGCTGGTAGTGTAGCTCATGGGTGAATGTCCTTAGCATGACCATGGAGTTACTAGGCCAGTGATGTGTATCACTGAGATTTACCCCCAACTCATTGGCTCAGTGGATAAGGGCTCTTGCTGCTCTTGCAAAGCACCAGGTTTGATTTCCAGGCAGCTCACAATTGTCTATGCTTGTATTTTTTTTGTTTTGTTTTTTGAGACAGGGTTTCTCTGTATAGCTCTGGCTATCCTGGAATTCACTCTGTAGAGCAGACTGGCCTCAAACTCCGCCTGCCCCTGACTCCCAAGTGCTGGGATTAAAGGCGTGCGCCACCACCGCCTGGCTATGCTTGTATTTCTTGGCACTCCACTTCCTTTGGCCTCTACAGACACCTGCAGCCACGTGGACATTCCCACATTCGGACATACACATGTACACGTAACTACAAATAAGAAAAAAAAAGGGCTGGAGAGATGGCTCATTGGTTAAGAGCACTGGATGCTCTTCCAGAGGTCCTGAGTTCAATTCCCAGCAACCACATGGTAGCTCACAACCATCTGTAATGGAGATCTGATGCCCCCTTCTAGTGGTGTGTCTGAAGACAGTGACAGTGTACTCACATTAAATAAATAAATACATACATACATACATACATCTTTTTAAAAAACACACATATAAAGCCCTAGGTTTAATACCTACTACTACAAAAATAAATTTAAAAATGAGCTAGTTGTAGTAACACATACCACTAAGATAAGCTGAAATTTCACAAGTTAATGAATGTTGACTCCAGTGAACTATCAGGTTGTATCAGTAACTTGGGGCCACATGTGCCTGTGAAAATGAGGACCAGGAGCCCCTGTGATGCTTGAATTATCAACTGACTCATTTTCTTTCCTTTCTCTACCCTCATCTATGTCTCCATCTGACCCCTGGCCAGGATGCCTGCCATACTAGATGGAGAAGAAGCAGTCTCCAAATGGCTTGACTTTGGTGAGGTCCCCACTCAGGAAGCTCTGAAGCTAATCCACCCCATAGATAATATCACCTTCCATCCAGTTTCTTCGGTGGTGAACAATTCCAGAAACAACACTCCTGAGTGTCTGGCTCCTGCTGACTTGTTGGTTAAGAAGGTAGGAACTGTGACTTGTCTATTCTGAGACCACTGTTCAGAATATGCCTTGTATCATCAGAACCTTAATGTTTATTTCATGTCATTTGAATTTTAGACAGGGTCTCACTATGTCTACCTGGCAGGCCTGGAATTGCTGTGTAAACCAGGCTGGCCTTAGATTCACAGGGATTCATCTGCTACAGCCTCCTAAGTGGTGGGATTAAAGGCATGCACCACCACACCATGCCTGCCTTTTTTTTCGCCCCCCTAAGATTTTTTTTTTAAGATTTATTTTATTTATGTGTTTGTGTGTGGGTTTGTGCACATGAGTGCAATGGCTGTAGTGTCCAGAAAAGGTCATCTAATGTCCTGGAACTGGAGTTTCAGGCAGTTGTGAGCTGCCCAACTGGAAATAAACCTGGGTCTTCTGCAAGAACAGCAAAGTGCTCATAACTGCTGAGCCAACTCTCTTAACACCCACATTCAGATTTGTGTTTTGTTTTGAGACAAGGTCTCACTGTGTAGCCTTGGCTGGACTAGAACATGCCAGATGGCCTCAGAGATCCACCTGCCTCTGCCTCCTAAGTGCTAGGATTAAAGGCATGCACCACCATGTCTGGCCAGAACTTTAATTTGTTTTAAACTATCAAGAGCTCTCATACTCTTTGGAAGGTAAGCATAACAGTGATGTTCAGATCCTACTCTAACTTCACCCCTAACAGAAAATTCTGTCCAAGTAATTGCTGGGGCTACAGTGCCACTCAGTGATGGTGTGCTTACTTGTCTACCGTGTTAAGAAGCCCTGGGTTAAAAGAATAAAAAAAAAGAGTTTCAGACAATTAAATGCTGGACCCTGTTCAAATATGTAGAATAAGTATTCAAATGAAATTTGGCTTTGTGTGTCCTTAAGAATCTCCTTAATGAGTCTAGGATCCAATATATATATATATATATATATATATATATATATATATATAGTAAATATATATATATATATTTACTATACATATATAGTAAATGTGAGAAAGTTTCAAATCTGTTTCCAGCCACGATTCTTTTTTTTTTGTCTTTTGTGTGTTTATCTCTGTGTGTGTGCAAGGGCATGTATATATGCACACTCGTGTGCACGTGTAGAGGTTAGAGGACAACTTCAGAAACACTGAGTTCACTAGCCTGGAGCTCACCAATTAGGCTAGACTAGCCAGAGAATCTTAAGGATCAGTCTGTGAGTTCTCAGACTGTGTGCCACCGTGCCCAGCATATGTATGCAGATGTGAGGGATTGAACTCTGATCCTCACACTTGCAAAGAAAGAGCTTTCCTGACTGAGCTTTCTTTCTACCACCCAAACATGTTTTTGTTTTTGTTTTTGTGATGTATTATTTTTATTTTTTAGATTGATTTATTTATTTTATGCATTTGAGTGCACTGTTGGCTGTCTGCAAACATACCAGAAGAGGGCATCTTATTCCATAACAGATGGTTGTGAACCACCATGTGGTTGCTGGGAATTGAACTCAGGACCTCTGGAAGAGCAGTCAGTGCTCTTAACCACTGAGCAATCACTCCAGCCCTGAAATGTACTATTTTTACAACTACAAGTTGGAAGATCTCAAGTCTATTCTCTTCCAGAGCACCTGAGAGCATTCTTGCAATGCTCCATAACTTCTTGGCATTTAGTAAGGATGCAGGTGATTTGTTTTGAAGGAACAAGAATGGACAAATGCCTGCAGTCAGAAGGAACTTCCACATCAGAAAGCTGGCCCTGCTGCCATACAGAAACGGCTCTCATCTCTCTGTGTGGCATGGAGTGACCGAGAGCAACATGCTCTATGGTGCAGGACTCTTAGAATGCTGGATTTGTGTTTTGTTTTGAGACAAGGTCTCACTGAACTATGAGAAGAACTATATCAGAGAACTATGAGGACCAGCTGGCCTCCTACATTTCTCCAAAAGCTTCTTGTTTTCCTTACTATGGTCACCCTCACTGCTTTTGTTTTGCCTAATTTTTCTGAAATATTTTACAATCCTGACACTGAATTTTTTTTTCCTCTAAAAATTTAATTATGGGGCCAGAAGAGGGAGCTTATCAGGTAAAGGCACTTGTTGTCAAGCTTGACAACCTGAGTTCTGTCTCCAGAACCCATATTTGTTTCTCTCAATCCACTCCTGCAAGCTATCCTGTAGTCTCCGTATGCAAACTCTATACATACATAATACACATAAATGTAGAAGTTTTAAATGTAATTACATAATTCATCTTGGACTGTACAGCTACTCTTTTTGTTTTGTTTTTATTTGTTTGTTTGGTTTGGTTTTTTGTGGGGCTTTTTTGTTTGTTTTTGTTTTTGTTTTTGGAGACAGAGTTTCTCTGTGTAGCCCTGGCTGTCCTGGAACTTGCTCTGTAGAACAGGCTGGCCTTGAACTCAGAAATCTGCCTGTCTCTGCCTCCCAAGTGCTGGGATTAAAAGCGTGCACCACCACTGTCCCGGCTGTTTTTTTTTGTTTTGTTTTGTTTTGTTTTTTAAGACAGGGATTTCTCTATTGTATCTCTAGCTGTCCTAGACCTGTATCTGTAGAGTAGGCTAACCTTGAACTAAGAGGTCTACCTGCCTCTGACTCCTGAATGCTGGGATTAGAGTGTGCTACCAACTGCCCAGCTACAGTAATCTTTTTCTATCATGGTCTATACTCTTCGATGTTACCTCACAGAGAACTACTCATTTCAGGACTAGATGTGGCACACAGGTAGCAGAGGGAGTAGTAACAGTCAAGATGTACTAAGCAGGGGAACCATTGACCCAGACTGTGGTGGCAGCCTCCCATCCCCAACCATTGAGTCACTGAATTTCCCAGAAGGCACTTCATTCTCTGCATTTTTGGAATCGTCTCCAGCTCCACACTCACTCCTACCCTGGGCACTCACAACCTTCTTTTATTTGCACCCTTAGTAACACTATGCTAGCATAGACTGGGGTTGGGGTGGTACGTGCTTCTTCCTTCAGGTTAGTATTCCCTCTGAAGATCAAACCTGGATGTTGTGAGAATTTTCTCTCTCCTAGGAGCCCAAGGCAAGTGGCAGCAGTCAAAGAATGATGCAATGGCTGGCTACAAAATCACCCAAAAAG
>NW_022196903.1:81510348-81528771 GCF_008632895.1 Mastomys coucha
CTCTGGGCTCTCCTTTAGAGCTAAGTTCTTAAAATTTATTTTGTTCTAAATAAATTGCATTTGATAAACCTTGGCTGGCAAGAGTTCTGGCTCTTACCCAGTTTTTCCTGGTATTTGTTTTAAAGTATGAGTTTTACCACAAAAGGTGGGCCACTGGGGCCTAAAAAAAAAAGTCAGCTTAGTGGCGGCAGCCACTCACTTTTAATACTTCAGTACAGCCTTTCACTTTTAATACATCAAAATCCTTCCAGGCGTAGTTTAAAACCAATCTAAGTGAAGTGGTTGCGTACTCAAGTGATTTGGGGAAGATTTGGAGAAGAATTGAGTAGAGAGGTCTTCAAGATCCTTAGCACGGATCTAGGTGAGGCGGCCTCTAAAGCTGCGCGGGCATCGAGGCAGCAGGTAGGTCTGCAACTAAAAGTGCCGGAGAAGTGGCTTCCACCTACCTCAGCCTGAATCAGATGGAGCCCCTAGTCTTTCCTTGGCACCAAATCACTTCATAAAGAGTTGTCTGGGATGCTATTTCCTTAGCAAGTAAAATCCCTGAGAGCAGGAACTTTTTTCCACGTTTTCTCCTGGTCAAAGCATTTGGCCAGATACTGTTCGTTTAATCATGTTAGTCCAATTTTAGTATAATTGCTGTGTAAGCGAGCGCAGGTACAAGTATTTGTTGTGTGCGATCCTGTGTGCCTCCACTCCCGCACACCGAGGTACAGGTGCTCCCGAGGGCTGTCTGCCAAAAGGGCTGCTGGTCTCTGCTAGGCCTATCGGTAACCCCTTAGTGCAGAGAGACCAGGGCAACTGGCGGGCATAGCTCACAGAAGGACCTCTAAAGTATAGTATAGATAGGAACGTGAAAACCAGGGCACCGTCTGCTCTTGCAAGAGGCAGCTATACAGCTGGGTAGGATTTTGCGCGGGCCTCGGGCTTATGCAAATTAGGGGTCGGGGTTTCCACCAATCCTGCACTGATCCCCTGTTGTGTAAGTGCGCCAGCAGCGTCCACCCAGTGGGGGCGGAGCCAGGTGCATGCGGGCCCACCACTCTGCCCTGCCCGGGCTGCCTTCTCTCGGGCTTTCACTTGAGGCAGTACTGAGCGAGTGGGTTGATTCTAGTACTCAGGGTCCTGGCACGCTGTGCTTCTGCTGTGGCCTCTGGTTTAGGGAATGATCTCATTTCTATGATGTTTTTGTTTTGTTTTAAATTCAGATAACTTACTGGAACGTTCACAGAATTACATATTGATCTTTACATCGTGTAATGAATTTCCTTTGCTTTTACTACCTCCCCTTCTATTTATAGTAAAATTCCTTAATAGGGCTTTGATAAACATGAATGTAATGCTTTCGTAACTTTTCATTCAAGGAGCACATTCATATAAATATCATGCTATCCTGCCTTGGAGGTGCCCACTTGTTACCCCAGCACAAGGAAGGATGGAGGCCAGGCTATTGTGAGTTCAAAACCAGCCTACATAAGACCCTAAATTTTTATATCCGAGAACACAGTTTCAATACTTGTACATTTTGCAAATGTGTTTCCGTCAAGCATTAACTTTTTTTTTTTTGAGCCTTTAGTTTTACCGGACATTGCTAATTGCCTGTCAACTTTTTACTTATTTCAGAGAACTGTGACTGTTTTTCCTGCCTTCTTGCCAGTGTTGATCCTGTCTTTAGGACTCTGGAGCATCCTGTGTGTGTGTGTGTGTGTGTGTGTGTGTGTAAAATCATGTGCTCAGCACACAGGTGTAGGGAGGTCAGAGGAAAACTGGAGTCAGTTGGTTCCCTCCATCTTCATGGGTATCAGAGGTGGAGTCCAGCTTGTAAGACTTCTGCAGCACAATCTACCCACTGAGCCATCTCAATAGCTAGGAACATCTTCTGTTTTCCTTTTTGTTTTTCAAAAAATAAAAGCCCTTACTGATCCAGTTACAGGTGTGTAAATCATAGAGTATTAGCCAAGAGATTCTGCCTATAGAGTGTTCTTTTTCCCACCCCTTTCTTCCTGTGACTTTTTCTATTTCAGACCCAAAACCAGAGATGAAGGCCATTTTACTAGTTACCTAGCTCTTTAAAAAATTAGAAGACAAGAAACACCCAAGTCTTTAATCAGCAATTGTTTTAACTGCCCAGAGCTTCACATCCATCTCTTTCTCAGATCATTCAATTTTACAAAAAGAATCCAGGTCTATTTGATCTGGTTTGCAAGCTCTATAGCAGACTCCGACACAGGCAGCCAGCTACCACATACCCTTCCTTTTTTAGTACCACCAAACCCAGTACTGAGATCCAGTGTAAAAGAAAAGCAGAGGGTTTGTCCTTCGTTTCTAACTAAACCTCAGACTAAGCATGGCAGGCTGGTCTGCCAGTCTCAATGTGATATGTGGGATCATGACTGGCATTCTCCAGAACAGGTAGGTGGGCATCAGGAGGATCTGGCTGTCTGGGCCTCCTGCTGGCCTCCCAGATTGTGCCCGACACGCAATCAACAACTAGGGGATGACAACTCATCCTTAGGGATTCCTTCACTCTAGCCCTAGGGGAAGCAGACTGCACAGAATGTCTGGGTTGTGATAGTAGCTCTCATCTGTCCTCTCTGCAGTCCATCATGATTCAGTGCCTCAAGAAAAACTGCTTTGCATTGAGGCAAAAATAGACTAAAGCAAGAAGTTTGGTCTCCAGTGCATGACCTAGCACAGGTAGATTGAGGAGCAATCCATGGGGCTCCTGGCATGGGAGGAATATTTCATCTTGGGGAATGTGGAGATTTTGCTTATAGCTGGGAAGCTCTGGAGGGCAGGTGCTACGATGAAAACTGAACTCTCAGACTTCTATCAGGTCTGTAAAGATGGGCCATTTCAAAATGTACTGAGTATAGATTATAGGAATTCCAAGTCATTTGCAGGACTGTGCTATCGGAAAAGATCATTTAATCTGTCCTTTCCTACATGCAGGAAGACAAAGGTTCTCTTGGGAGTATGTGCCCAGGCCAGAAAACACCCTTAATCACCAGAACCTGAGAACTGGGGCTATAACAGCCTTGAGTAGACACATTTTAAAAGTAACCCTTACGTCTTATGAACTTTAGTACCACTCTCCCATAGGCCTTCTATAATATCCCTGTAATTGACCTGTACAGCCAAGGAATCACAGACTGCTGATAAGCCACAGGCTCAGGTCTTTCAGAAATGTGTTATGCAAAAGTATAAAAGCATTATGTTTATTTCTTCAGATGTCACTGCTATAAAAATCACTGTGTATGTGTTAATGACTCAAATTATGCTTTGTTCTCACTTTGGTTGGTTTTGTTCTTGTCATGTTTTTGAGACATGGTCTCACTTAGCGCCCTGGATGTTCTGAAACTCCATGTGGTCCAAGCTGGCTTGGAACACCCCACAGTGATCAGCTTCCCTCTGCCTCCAGAGTGCTGTGATGAAGAATGGAGGCCACCAGAAGCTTGTCTCTCAACAGCTCTTGCACTGGGTTCCTAGATCCTGCTAAAAGGCTCACTTGAGGTTATGGGGCTCGTCCTCTTCCCTCCAGCTTACAAATCCTTCCTCTGCTCCAAGGATGGGGCAAGGGATGGAAATGCTGGAACTTCATTCCCTGAAGAACAACAACTTGGCCAGCATGCATGAAAAACCTTTGCCAAGTCCTTTGCCCTCTTGGGACAAAGTTAGACCCTAGGAACCACTGGAGAGTGAGTGAGTACTCACAACCAAAGTCTCAACACTCAAGAACAGTGGGTGCCAGCTCCTGAGACTCAGGACCTACCTTCAGAGCAGCATGCCTATTGTGGAGATGACTGAGGACTTCTTGCAGCCAGCAGAGTGGTGGGGCATGCGTCAGGCTGTGTGGACAATGCCCTCAACAGGCACCAGAAAGCTGTTAGGAGGGTCAAACAGTTATAAAGTGGGCCCTCAAACTGAAGAACAGGTTAAAAGTGCCAGGCAATCCTGACAAGGCTGAAGTAATCAAGAAAAGAAGTATCTGGAATCATTACTACAGCATACTCTCGGGTCCTCAGGAGCATCCTTTAAGGAGAAAGTACCATTGCAGGACAAGTACCCAGGACATAGTCTGAGTCTACAGTGGCTGTCAAAAGCTTGTGACGCCCTCAGAACATCACCATAGGGGCTTCTTCTTGGTTTTACTTTGAAATCGTGTGCATGTGTGCGTGTGTGTTTGTGTGTGTGAGCAAGCGCGCACACACATGCACATGCAGAGACATACCACAGGAAGCATGTGGAAGAGGACAGCCAGAGGAAGCTGCTTTATTCCTTCCGTGATGCAGGGAATAGGTATTGAACTTACTCAGGTCATCCAACTTTGCAACAAATACTTTACCCACTGAGCCACCTTGCTGGTTTTGGAGAGGCCAGAAGAGAAAAATCATAGAAAATCGTAAATCAGGTCAAGAGACTTATATAAGAGTTTGAGAACTGCAACCAGGTGAGGTGATCAAGACTTTAATCCCAGCACTCAGGAGGCAGAGAACCAGTTTGCCTAAAGAGGGAGTTCCAGGACAGCCAGGGCTACACAGAGAAACCCTGTATTGAAAAACCAAAAAAAGTAGTAGTAGTAGTAGTAGTAGTAGTAGGAAGAGGAAGAGAAGAAGGAGAAGGAAGAGGAGAAGGAGGAGAAAGAAGAAGAGAAAGTTTGAGAACTGCAAGACACATTCAGCTCACACAATATACCTGGCCTATAGTGTTTTGTTTTTATTAGTCTATATGGATGTTTTGCCTGAAAGTATGTCTGTGTGTTATGTGCATGCCTGGTGTATTAAATTCCCTGGAACTGAAGTTACAGGTGGTTGCCAGCTGCCATCTGGGTGCTGGGACTCAAACCTGAGTCCGCTAGAGGAGCAGACAGTGCTCTCAAGCGCTGAGCCATCTGTCCAGCTCTGTAAAGCCTTTTTAGATTGTGGTAAGATGCTCTGTCCTACTTTTGTCATCTGTCCTGTTTTGCTTTCAGTTGCTATAACTATCCTAACCAAAAGTGACTTGAAGAGGAAAGGGTTTATTTGGTTTATGCTTCCACATCACAGCTCATCATTGAAAGAGGGCAGGACAGGAACTCAAGTAGGAAACTACAGGCAGGAACTGAAGGAAAGATTATGGAGGAACGCTTCTGCTAGCTCTCTCCTAGCTTACTCAGTGCCTGGCTAGTTTAATGTTGACACAAGCTAGAGTCATCAGAGAGAAGGAACCTCAATTGAGAAAATGCTTTCATAAAATTGGTCTGTAGACAAAACGATAGGGCATTTGTTTAAGTATTTTTTTTTATGTATATGAGTTCACTGTAGCTGTCTTCAGACACACCAGAAAAGGGCATTGGATCTCATTACAGATGATTGTGAGCCACCATGTGTTTGCTGGGAATTGAACTCAGGAGCTCTGGAAGAGCATCCATCCAGTACTCTTAACCACTGAGCCATCTCTTCAGCCCTGCATTTTCTTAATAAGTGATTGATGTGGGAGGGCCCAAGCCACTCTGGGCGGTACCACCCCTGTGTTGGTAGTCCTAGGTGTAAATCCCTTCAGGCCATCAAGGGGCCAGCCCCGCCCCTTGGAGCTAGCGCCAAGATGAGGCCACAGAAACCCTCCAATACTAGGCCACGCTGGTAAGCTCCACCCTCCACCGCCACCCCACCCTGCATTCCCTCAGAGAGCCTATATAAAGCCTGCATCCTGGTCAGTTCTCTGTGATACTTCTCCCTGGGCAGAGGTAGCCACCCTCCTCGGCTTTCCCTCCCAATGAATCTCTTGTGAGATCTGTTGTTCAGTATGACTTTGGTATTCCTTGACTCCTGACTGCCAGGATACCTTTCCCCTCTGAGCTGTTAACACTTTCATTAGTGCAGGACTTGGATAGGCAACACTTACCTCAGGGTCTGAGCTGCACCCATAATAGATTCACCTTCTGGCTCACTGATCACTTGGCACCCTATCCACAATCAACATTGGGTAAGTTTCCCCTTTGGTCAGTATAAACACTTCTCTTAAGTCTGAGGAAGTGGTCACTGAACATCCAACACCATCTGGTACTCTTGGAGGCAGAGGTGACACCAGCCAAGGTCTTTAAGTATGTGGCTGGCCCTCTTCACCTGTCACCTTCCCACCACCCTTAGGGCTACAATCCTGTGGCTTCTTTAGGCCCCACTTGTCTGCTGTCCCCCTTCCTGCTCTCTTCTCCCACCCTGATTATGGAGCTGCCTGTAAATACCTAGGCATCATGGGCCATGCCTGTAAGATCCTCTAGGCCCATGAAGCCTTCAAAACCTTATTCATAACTGTGCCAGGATGTTTGGTCACACTGTGAACCCTCAAAATTATGTTGTTTAATGAAAAACCTGTTTCTAGTTGTGGTATGCTCTCTGTCCCACACCTGCTCCGTCGTGGCATCTCCTCTCCACCTCTCCTGGCATGATGGATCTCCCTTTTCCTCCTCTCCACCTCTCCTGGCATGATGGATCTCCCTTTTCCTCCTCTCCACCTCTCCTGGCATGGTGGATCTCCCTTTTCCTCCTTCCTCTATGTCCCTAGCCTGAGAATCCTGAAAGTCCCACCTCTGTCTGCCCTGTCCAGCCATTGACTGCTGACAACTTTATTTACCAATCAAAAACCAATTGGAGGCAGGGTCCCTTGGTGTCTTATGTGCAGACATGCAGATTTTCCTGTAATTTGGGGAACCCAAATTAACATACTACCAACATTAGACCAAACCCACTGTAAGACCCTGTCGAGCCTTAGCTTACCGGAGACCCCAAGTGAACCACATGGAGCCTGATCGATGCAAAAAGCAAGAGGATTTTAATTGTTCCAGTGCACTGGGGTCATCCCAGATCCTAGGGAGAGGAGGCGACCCCGCACAGCTTGTTCAGTGAGCTTTTATACAATTTTCAGGGCAGCAGCCATTAGATACAATGTGATTAGCAGAACAGTGTGACTTTTTAAACTGATTGATCTTCAGGGAATGAAGTGGCAAAGACTTCCCTTGTCTAAAGGTGGGCAAAGGTCCACCCTGAGGAATGTGTCCCCACTGCAGGTTGGTTCACACTCTGAGGTCTGAGAAATGGTAATTAGCCTCTCCCTTCTGGAGGGGCAAGTGCTCCATGACTTTCCCAAATTTCCTGAGCTGACCTTTTCACCCACTACAGAGAACAAGCTAGACACAGATGAGGACATAAGGAGTCAGAGAATGAGAAGGAGGCAGAAGATTAGAACAGATTGCCAGAGTTGGTCTGCAGCTAAATAGAATAATTCAGGAAAGGCAAGAAGAAGCCAGTTGAGTCAGTCAGCTTGGAGAGGCACTTGAGCCAGAACAGCTGAGCTAGCCAGTCAGGCAGAGATCAGAAAAAAAAATAGGAAAAAGTGAGCTTATTTGACAGCAAATCTCAGAGGCTGAGAATATTCTAGGCCTAGATTAGATAGTACGGAGGCTAGAAGCTTCCAGGACTAGGCCTAGGTTAGCATATGGAGGCAGAAGCAAAATGGGATCCCAGAAAGCCACCAAGACAACAATTAGAGGAGAATAAAAGTTATCCCTTTTCTGTGGATGAGATTCCCTCTGAGAGCTTGGGTTTTATTCTTGTCTTCTGCCTCCTCACCCTCTGCCCTACACAAAAGACCTGGGACTGGGTGCTGAGTCTCTCCTCCGGCCTAGTCAGGCTAAGCCTCGACCCCCATTAAATGTAGTGATGACCCACTGAATGGCTTGTGTCTCCCTCTGCTCCTCCCTGAATCCTGGAGATGCTCTCAATTACAGACTGCAGTGACATTTTTCCTCCCTGCCCCTTCTCTCATCCATGGGAGTGGTGTCTTCTCATACCCTCCCACCCCCGCTTGGGATGCCTCTTAGAAATTCTCCAGCCTCTACACCTGGCATCCAACCTGAAGAACCCTAAACTTGTTCACCTTTGCTATTGAATTTGGCCTCAATACCCACATGGCTGACATCTTCTTTGCTAGGATTAGAAAGGATGAATTTTTGCTATACCACTTCGCTCCCATTTTGATTAAATCAAGTGACCACATTACTTTTAAGCCAACCAAGGACCGGGAGGGAAAAAAACCCCTCAACTCCTTTTAGCTATAAAGTCCAAACCAGATGATTCCTGCACTAATTTTGAGCATTCTAACAAGCCAGTGCCTTCTCTCACTCTCTGGCCTCTTGGGTTTCTATTTCTCCCTCCTCATCGGTAGGCCACCAATCAACCCTCTTGGGCACTCATTTCCAGCCCATGGGAATCCTCTAGTCCCCCTGCTCTTTGATTCCACTCTGCCATGGGATCCCATTTACCCATCCCAACCCCTATGTAGCCTAAATCAGCCATGGTTCTCTTTGTGGGACATTGCCAGGGAGACAGCTTCATCAGGGGACTTGTCCCCTACTCATTAAGTGAACACTCGAAACAGAAAAAGATTGGGATCCTATGCTGCGCTGATCCTTCCACCTTTATTACAGAATTCCAATTATTACCTAATCTTATAGCCTTACTTTCCAGGGCATTTATATGATTCTCAACAACAACCTTCTCTGGAGAAGCACAGGAGAGTCAGGGACCAGGAGAGCACATGCAGATGAAGTCCAGACTGTGGCATGCCTTCTGGCCTGTCTCTCCAAGCCTGCCCTAAAAGCACTTCTTTTCCCAGAGTTTCCCTAATATTAGGGCCAAACTTAAATATCTACAGAGGGAGCTCCTAACTCCACAGGCAGAAGTCTTAGTGGTGGTCTTTAAAATGTAGCATAGGAGAGATGAAAAAACTCTAAAACAAAAAATACCTAAGGTTGGTTAAGGCCTTTCAGCAAGCCATAGCAATTACCCAGGCTCCCTCGCTTCCCAAAGCCTGAGAATCTTCAGGTCCCTACCTCAATGTGGTAATGATGGCCACTGAGCCCAAGTCATCCCAAAAGCTTGCAAACCCCCACCATGTCCAAGGTGTCATCAAGGAGGACACTGGAAACATCCCAAGATGTCAGAATCCAGTAAAAGGAGAAAGCCGGGCCCTGCTGACCCACCTTCTTCAGAGGATGAAGTTGACTCTAAGAAACAGAGCCAAGGGCTGGTGAGATAGCTCAGCAGTTAAGAGCACTGACTGCTCTTCCTAGAGATCCTGAGTTCAATTCCCAGCAACCACATAGTGGCTCACAACCATCTGTAATGGGATCTGATGCCCTCTTCTGGTGTGTCTGAAGACAGCTACAGTGTACTCATAAGTGAAATAAATCTTTTTTTTTTTTTTTTTTTTTTTTTTGTATTTTCGAGACAGGGTTTCTCTGTGTAGCCCTGGCTTTCCTGGAACTCACTCTGTAGACCAGGCTGGCCTTGAACTCAGAAATCCACCTGCCTCTGCCTTCCAAGTGCTGGGATTGAAATAAATAAATCTTAAAAAAAGGGGGGGGGCTGGCAAGATGGCTCAGCAGGTGAGAGCACTGCCTGCTCTTCTGAAGGTCCTGAGTTCAGATCCCAGCAACCACATGGTGGCTCACAACCACCCATAATAAAATCTGATGCCCTCTTCTGCTACATCTAAAGACAGCTACAGTGAATTACTTTGGAGTGAGTGGGCCAGCAGAGGTCCTGAGTTCTATTACTAGCAGCAACATACATGATAACTCATGGCCATTTGTAGAACTACAGTGTACTCATACACATAAAATAAATAAAAAATAAATCTTTAAAAAAAAAAAGAAGAAGAAACAGAGTCAATTGATCTCGGATTCTCATTTGAATTCAAATTAAGCAGCAACTGCCTCCAGTACCTCAAAGATACAACTCACCCTTGTACAGGGACTGGTTAAAAAAAAAAAAAAAAAAAAGACATCAAGGTCAATACAATATCAATGCTGAATCATGAGCACAGATCGAGATTCCATCCACCACTGCAAGTTTGATCTTCATGCTTTATATGTTTCCAGTGAAATGGGAGTTATTTGCTGTAGCTTATGTGTCTGAGCGAACGTATCTTTCGACACCAATGCAAGGTAAGGACAGCCCTGCTTATGAGACATCTGTTCTATGTAAAGGAGTGAAGGAGAGGCCTCTCACAGCCCTCGAAATGTCCTCCGTAGTTATCTACTGCTGCACACTCATGAATGGGCTTGTGATTAGATCATCTGAGAAGATTTGCAGTGGATTGGAACAGATTAAACGTAGAGTGAAGGCCCTCACGGTTACCCTAGGGAAGTCTGGGCATTCAGAGGCAGCTACCCATCTCCACACCTGTCTACCCAGTGCAGCCATCGATTGACTCAGCTCCTAGCCCTGCATGGGATCCTTACTGTTTAGATTCTTGTCAGCTAGATTCTGGTCACCTGGGAAAGAGGTCATGGACCAAATCTGAATGGTGGCATCATATGTCCAAATCACAACGTATATACTGATTAAACAGTGCATGGATGGAGCAATCGCCTTACCATAAGTTGCTTTTGAAATACCAACCTTCCTGACTGTGGAGAAGAATCTCAAAAAGCGCACAGGTGAATGGTTCGAGTTTATGGGTGCTCTTCAAAACAATGATACCATCAATCTTGCTCCAAGAGTGTTCCCAAATCTGTCAGCTTCAGCTCTTTTCCAGAGTAAGCTCGAGAGTGCAACGATGATGGCATCCAAGGCACCTGTGATCCAGCATTTGACAGAGCCTTTGCTACAACAGGCTTGAGAGCATCAAATAATAACACGAGGAGCAGGAGGAGAAATGAGTCCTGGGATCCAGGTTGTTCTCAGGGTTGTTAGTGTTACTGGATTTGCCATGGAAAAGTGAACCAATGCTATAAATTAGAAAGAAAGAAAGAAAGAAAGAAAAAAAGAAAGAAAGAAAGAAAGGAAGAGAGAAAGAGATGGGGAGGGAAGAAGGAAGGACATTGGGTTGCTGATTTTACCTGTGGCTTTCAAAGCATGGGAACATCAAAGCCAGATCACCCTCAAGCCAATAAGTATCCTAGGTCTGGCCATGGAAAACTGAGGGGCCTGGGCTGCCTTGGCCCAACCATTGCCATCTTCAACAGAGAGGCTTGGGTAGTCATTACATTATCAAGACCACCCATATTCTTCCTTCTGGACACTGAGGCTACCTACTCAGCCTTAGTGGAGTTTTGGGAACCTATCTGTCCTTGTTCCCTTATTGTCAGGATGGTGGACAGCCTTACCAGCCTTACTGAACCCCATCACTCAGCTTTATCTTTAGGGGTGTTTACCTTGCCTAATCCTTCCTAGTGATACCAACCTGTCTTGTCCCCTTACTGGGGAGGGACATCTTAGCCAAAGTGAGAGCCTCTACTTCCTTTGTCCCTCTCCCACTTGATCCTAGCCCCACCCTTGAATCCAGGCTCCCCCACCATTCCCCCTCCTCCTCCTCCAGCAGAGAAAGATGGTCTTTGTGTCTTCCTCACAGAGGAATATTGCTTCTATATTAACCAACTGGGTATAGTAAAAGATAAGATCCAACAACTTCATACAGATCTTCATAAATGTAAGAAACAGCTCAATGCCTCTAGCTAGTGGATCATCAACAGTCAGTATGGAATTAGATACTATCATTCTTAACCCCTTTCTCCTTTTCTTAATCCTACTAATTGTACCCTGTATTATAAACTTCTTGTCTAGATTTCTTCAACAACAGATCCATCAACTGGTTCCCAGCTATCGAACCAGAGGCCTGAAATTTACACTAGTGTAGAGGAATTTTAATCTAGCAACATGACTTTCTGATCACATCAAAAGACCCTTTAGGGAGCTGGACAGATGGCTCAGTGGTTAAGAACACTGACTGCTCTTCCAGAGGTCCTGAGTTCAATTCCAAGCAACATCTCACAACAATCTGTAATAGGATGCCCTCTTCTGGTATGTCTGAAAACAGCTACAATATATTCATACATGAAATAAATAAGTCTTAAAAAAAAAAAAAGGACCTTTTAGGTCTGTGTGATCTGGCTGGAATGTAAACAAATCCTTAGTATATATTTTTAATCCCTCTGGCTGTAAATCTTAGTGCATACCTTCAATTCCAAACAATGATGTCTAATTGAGGGGCAGACAAGGTGAGGAATCACAGAAAGATTTGACAGAATGATTCAGAGATAGGCTACACCCAACTCTCAGGAGAAAAGTTTATTTGAGTCAGCTGGGAGGCAGTTCGTTCGTGAATTCATTTTTTTTGTTTTGTTTTGTTTGTTTTGTTTGTTTTTTGGGTGTTTTTGAGACAGGGTTTCTCTATGTAGCCTTGGCTGTCCTGGAACTCACTCTGTAGATTGCCCTGGCCTTGAGCCTGAAGATCCACCTGCTTCTGCCCCATGAGTTGCTGGGATCAAAGATGTGTACCAGCACTGCCTGGATGGTTTTGAGGTTCTAAAAGCCCATGCCAAGCCCGGTCTCTCTTTCTGATTTGGGATTATGGATCGGATTAAGCTCTCAGGTCCTGCTCTACCACCATGTCTGTCTGCTACCACCAGGCTCCCTCCTATATGGTCATGGACTAACCCTCTGAAACAGTAAGCAAGCCCCCAATTAAGTACTTTCTTTTTTTAAGTTTCCCTGATCGTGGTATCTCTTCACAACAATAAAATAGTCACTAAGCCAGTTTAAGCAGTGGTGACACACACCTTTAATCCCAGCATTTGGGAGGCAGAGGCAGGTGGATTTCTGAGTTTGAGGCCATCCTGGTCTACAGAGTGAGTTCCAGGACAGCCAGGGCTACACGGAGAAACCTGTCTGGAAAAACAAAACAAAACAAAACAAAACAACAATAAAAAGGTAACTTAACTAAAACTGATTCCAAATATGTATAAATGCTACCACATGGCCATCTGGAAGGGGAAGGAATGTCATCTTAATGACACAGGTAGAGACTCAGAAGAGCTCTTGAGCTCACTGGGTGAATCTTTGCTTCCCAAGGATGCTACATTCATGCACTGTTTGGATAGTAACAGCTCCCATAGGCTCATAGCTCAATGCTTAGGGAGTGGCACTACTAGAAAGTGTGGCTTTGTTGGAGAAAGTGTATCACTGGAGCTGGGCTTTGAGGTTTCAAATGCTCAAGCCAGGCCCAGGGTCACTCTTTCTTCCTGCTGCCTGTAGATCTGGATATCAAAGTCTCAACTCCCTCTCCAGCAACATATCTGCATGCGTGCCAGCATGTGTCCCACCATTATGACAGTATAATAAACATCTCAACTTGTAAGCCCCAATGAAATATTTTCCTTTACAAGAGTTGCCATGAGGGGCTGGTCAGATGGCTCAGCGTGTAAGAGCAAGGACTGCTCTTCTGAAGGTCCTGAGTTCAAATTCCAGCAACCACATGGTGGCTCACAACCACCCATAATGAGATCTGACGCCCTCTTCTGGCGCGTCTGAAGACAGCTACAGTGTATTACACCTGAGCCGGAGTGCAATTCCCAGCAACCACATGATGGCTAATGGCCATCTGTACAGCTACAGTATACTTAATTTTTTTAAAAGACTTACTTATTATTATAAGTAAGTACACTGTCTTCAGACATACCAGAGAGCATCAGATCTCATTATGGGTGGTTGTGAGTCACCATGTGGTTGCTGGGATTTGAACTCAGGACCTTCGGAAGAACAGTCAGTGCTCTTAACCACTGAGCCATCTCGCCAGCCCCCATCAGTGTACTTATACACATAAAGTAAATAAATCTTAAAAAAAAAAAAAACCAATCTATTTAAAAAAAAAAAAGAGTTGCCATGACCAAGGTGTCTCTCCACAGCAACAAAACAGTGACTAGGACACACTGCTAAAGGGACAGGGTCGAAGAGGACCTAAATATTGAGGAGCCACCTAGCAGACACTGCTGCTGAGGCTATGGCCCTTAGAATGGAAGGAATGATCACCCTTCAGTGGGAAGTTTCTCTCCTACCCCCTGGAAGACTCCATTCTGCTCCCTCCAGGGTAGAGGAGGCCTCAAGACAGGGTGTAGTCTGGGTCATTGTGATGGTAGGTCACCTCTGCTTGTCTATGGCTGCCTCAGTGCCTATACCCGAAAACTTTAAACTCTCTGTGCTAAATGTACCACATGGGAATGGAAAACTCCTCAACTAGTTAAAAGGATGTTTGTCTGGCATGGAGTCATATGCCTTTAATACCAGCAGTTGAGCAGAAGCAGGCAGCTCTCTGTGTGTTCAAGGCGAGCCTGGTCTCCATAGAGTCATCTTTGTCATTCTCAGTCATCAAACTCACAAGATTAGGTACAGTTGTCCAGAATACCAGTCTTGTGACCATGGAATATCTCTGGGCAATTGCACAAGATAAAAAGCAAGGGGATTGTATTTCCCTCATAGACTGTAAGTTGGAGAATGACATTTGACTCTATCCCCAATGAGAATGGGATCCTGACTTCCCCCAAGCATGGCTTCTGGCACCTATTCCCATCTGAGAGCACGTCTGATACTCGGGAGGTGGCCTTTCCTGCTGGGACTGGATGCATGATACCATCCCCCTCACTGACCTCTCCTGGGAACATTCTTAGCATTTCCGGCACACTGCAGGGCCCTGTGCACTCCATGTGTATTGCTCAGTGCAGTCTGTTGCACGGGAGCGGTTCACCTCACTGGACAGACACTAATTATGTTGAAAAGGTCTCTTCATTAACCGTGTCTCTTGAATTTTCCCCATGACGTGGTGATTGAAGAGACATGGTTGCCCACCTCTGAGCTCCAGGTGGCTAGGGAACAAGCTTCTCTGTGCAATCTACCTTGCCGTGAGTACAAGTGTTTAGGAAATCACCAGGCTCGCTGGCCCTTGTGAAAAACCCGACAGATGGCATTTTAGATGCTTTTCTTGCTTGCCCAACTCTTCTGATAAGGGTGAAGCTGCTGAAGTTTGGGGTTTTTTTTGGGGGGGGGGTTGTTTAGTTGTTGTGTTGTTTAGCTTGATTTTATTAAGACAGGGTCTCTCTACATAGCACTGGCTCTGTCCTGGAACTCACTATGTAAATCAGGCCAGTCTCAAACTCACAGAGATCTGCCTGCCCCTTCCTCTCAAGTGCTGGGATTAAAGGTGTTGCCACCACACCCCATTGCAACTGTTTTTTTTTTTTGTTTTTGTTTTTTTGGTTTTTTTTGTCACATTTTTGGTAGGATGATAGTTACTCTGACAATTTCACTTTATATGTTACAGATGTCATCTCACCTGTCACCTGTCCTGCACCCCAAAGCTATAAAGCCAGCTGAGTTCCAGTGCAACCCTCTGGATTGGTCCAAGAGACCCTTCCGAGAACCCTTCTCTTCAGCCAGTACCCTAAAAAACACTGTCCCCATCTCAACAGGATACAGGTCATCACCCCGATGAGCCCATTCCCAATGGCAGTCTTTGAGAGGGGCGAAGAGAAGAGGTCAGGGGAATTTAGACTGATCAGAAAAGCAGGGAAAGGCCCTTGAAGAGGGATTGTTTCTCCATCCTCCTAGATATTACAATTGGCCAGTTGAAAGAAATGCCTTTGGGTGGGAGGAAAAGAGCCCACTTAAGGAAGGATACCCCATGCCCAGGCAAACGAGGGAGAGAGGAACCAGACTCTACAAAACAACCTGAGTTCCCCTGGTGGGCTCACATCCCTGTGGGAGCTGTTTGTTCTAATACAGTCTTCTGGGTTTCCCGTTCCTCTCCTCCTCTCTGTGGCTGTTGCTTCTGTCTCCTGTCCTTGTGGATAACGACTCCACTGCCTTTTCACTTTCCCAGCCTTGGCTGCTGTCAAGTTCCTCTCCGGTGCTGGCTGATCTTGATCATCAACTTGACTGCACACCTTCCAGGGCTGTTCTCGATCAGGCTATTTGAAGCAAAAAGACACACCTGGAGTCTGGGCAGCTCCTGTGAATGCTCACGCAAGAGGACACAGAAGGTGACGGTGACTGCTTTTGCCAGTTCTAGGTTCTATGCCCCATGGAATTAACTCATTAGATCCTCACACATTGGCAAGTCAACCCTTCCTGCTCATGCTCATTAGAGCCACTCTCTGGGATCTGAACAGAGACCGAAGACCAGCAGGTCTCCAGGGAACCTCCAGGCCTCCAGTGCCAGATTGGGATGGCTACAACATCCAGCCTCAAGGACAGAACAACTACTGGATCCTCAGCCTCTCCAGAGCAAAAACGCCATTGCTGGACGTGCTGGCTAGCTAGTTACATGTCAGTTTGATACAAGCAGGAGCCATTTTGGAAGAAGGAATTAAGAAAATACCTCTCTGCATGCCTTTAATCCCAGCACTTGGGAGGCAGAGGCAGGCAGATTTTTGAGTTCGAGGCCAGCCTGGTCTGCAGAGTGAGTTCCAGGACAGCCAGGGCTATACAGAGAAACCCTGTCTCAAAAAACCAAAAAAAAAAAAAAAAAAAAAAAAAAAAAAAAAAAAAAAAAAAAAAAAGTAAAGAAAAGAAAAAAGAAAAAAAAAAAGAAGAAAATACCTCTCACCAGATTGGCCTGTGGGCAAACCTGTGGAGCGTTTTCTTAATCGATGATAGCTTTGAGGAAGCCCAGTTTATCGTGGGCTGGGCAACCCCTGGGCGTGTGAGGCTGGATGCTATCGTAAAGCAGGCTGGGAAAACCTTGAAGAATTAAGCCAGTAAGCAATGTTCTGCCATGGTCTCTGCATAGTTTCTACCTTGAGTTCCTGCCCTGACTTTTCTGGATGATGGACTGTTAAGTTTGAAGATGAAATTAACCCTTTCCTCCCTTTTCAGTCATGGCATTTTACCACAGCAATAGAAACCCTAACAAGAGATTGGATTACCTGGACTACATCTTGTAGCTAATCTAACACACCCAACGTATATGTGCATATGCATGCATTGTGTGTGTGTGCTCTCTTCCTTTAGAGAACCCTGACGAAGGCGCCATGTACGGCTTATGGGGCTCTGCCTCTGTTAACTTCTCCTTTCTTGGTACCTGCTGCTATTGCTCCTTTTACAGCTCAGTCTTCTGCTTTTCTTAAATATCCAGTGCTTTGTCCCGTGGAATTAACTCATTAGATCCCCTAGACAACTGTCCCTTACCCCAGGAACCCTGAACAGAGGAAGGCCAAGACCTTTTCAGAATATATCTCAAACTCAGAGATCCTGCTTCTGCCTCATGAGTGCTGGGATTAAAATTATATGCCACCACCACCCAGTGCGGGATTCTTTTCCTTAATTAAATCATTTGAAGTGGGAATACCCATTTCTAGTCTGGATTGTTGAGGTGGGAAGATGCATCTTTAATCTGAACCACACCTTCCTGGCAGCCTATAGAACAGTTATGAAAGAAAGAAGCTTGCTCTTTTGGCTTGCTTGCTCTCTGCAGCAAGTCCATTCCTTTACTGGCATTTGAAAGCCTACTTTGAGATTCCAGCATATACTAAAGATCAGCTTTGTGGATGGAACAACTATTGGATCCTTGGGCCTTCCATTTTATAGACAACCATTGTTGGATTAGCGGAACCACAGCCTGTAAGCCATTCTAATAAATCCCATCTATACGCATATGTGTATATAGCCATACATACACACATACACCTATGTGCACATCTATGGGATATATGTATATATACATATATACATATATGTATATATAATCTATGGGATATATATATGTATATATATAATCCATGGGATATATATATGATGAATCATATATATATATGATTTATTAGAGATTCATTCTATAAGTCTGTTCCTCTAGAGAACCCTGACTAAATAATACACTCTCCTTCCCTTCATTCCGCACTCTCCATTTTCAGTCCCCAGAACAACCTTGTTTGCCTGTTTCCTGTGGGTTGACTACTTGGGCAGATTCCTGCCAGATTTGGAAGGAAGTAGCTGTGTTAATTGCATATATGCTGATTTGCCTCAGTTCCAAAGCCTGGCACTGTTCTCCCAGCCTTTCTGATGCTAGGAATGGTGAACCAGGTCTCCATTTCTACAGGATACTCTCATTGTCATGCAACAAGAGAAGACAGGTTTCAGTCTGTCCTGGCGAGCCACCTCAGCTGTAGCCTTGGTTTCCAACTATCATGAAGACAATCTTACAGAATGTGAGCACATATCAGACTCATATATCGTACCTGTGTCCCCCCAGCTTCTGCCTCCCTCTTGAGCTCTGGTTGACCCAGGAGCTTGAGTTCTGTTGACCTCTACTGCTGTTGCTGACAAGCTTGCCATTCCCCTGAAGCATTGTCCAGACATCAGGGCCTGTGCTAGTCCCCAATGTCCAGGCTTCTCTGTCCTGTCCCCAGCCTGACACTGTCCAGCGGGGCTATCCAATAAGTGTTAACAGGAGAACTGCAGATGAGGCTCTTGACATGTGGCACCTCGTTTCCTTCCTCAGCACCCCCACCAGTGCTGCAGCCTCCATCTTAAAGCCAAGTGGCCAAAATGGCAGTTGCTGTTAAGAATCAGAGTCGCATAGGAGAAATCAAGAAGAAAAATGGTAGCCTGGCTG